>NC_086161.1:13883214-14197857 GCF_035149785.1 Candoia aspera | reverse complement strand
GGCATTGTGATACATACCCAGTAAAGAAATCCTGCAGCTGTGAGCCATGTACTGACAAATGCAGCTAGTAGTTTAGACAACTTGATGGCAGTACTGAACATGCAAGGAAAGGGTTGATATGAATGAGTTTCAAAGAAACAGGTGCAATATTCACCTCCACTTATTTCTTTGAGGGTCCTCCAAGTGAGGCACTATATAATTAATGTTCTTAACTCAAGTGGACATTGATTGATTAATTCATTACATTTCCTGTCCTGTTTCTGGCCCTGTAGATCCCACAGTGGCCAATGGAGGGAGACAACTAATAATCATATTGTAAATGCAAGGTTTTCACTTCCCTTCCTGCTACTGAAAATGGAATCAATGCATTAGAGGTCTTTTATCGGCCCATTACAGTCCTGTTCGAATTGCTAACTTTCATATACAGTAGAGTATCAGTTTGTTATAGGGTTCAGTTCTTTGTACCTCAATTCTTTCAACCTCTATTACCACAAGCATGCTCTTTTAATAAAACACTACTACAGAGCAATCTTGGTGGCAGTTGTGTAGTGTATATAGATTTGTGTGTCCTTTCCCAATAGGATCACTGACAGCATCAAGAGAAAATTCCTTAAGGGAAACCTGAAATCTAACTGAAGCCATCAGAGCCCAAGGGTGAAGCACCTTAAAAAGCCCAACTTTTACACTCACATCTTTTACAAGTCTCACAGCTAAACCCAGAAAAAAATGCATGTTGATAAAAGGAAGCATCAGATCTAGTCTTTGGTAACATGAAGACAGATAACATTGCATTAGCACAACACACTGTGGGTGGACTTACTGTATGAGCCACATAAGCCTGTTCTGGCCAAACCAGGTCCTCCTCCTAAGTTTGTGTTGACCAACAAGTAGCTGGGAGCAACAAAGGCATGGTAGAGGCCTAACCATGAGCCAGAATCAATGGAGAGCCATGAACAAGCAGTAAAACAGACTTGCAAGCTGTACTGTTGGGCAAACATGAAAACAGCTGGGAGTTGTTAATTGGAGGTAAACTCTGAGCAGACTTGATGTGCTTCTATATAAGACATTTTAGAGCATGTTGGAAGCAGACCAATAACTGAGTGGTCTGAGTGGGAACTATGTTCAAGAGAGTACAGAATAAGGCTTGGAAGGCTTGGACAAACAGGCAAACCAGGAAAAAAAATGAATTCAATTGTTTTGGGTTTTTTTTACTGGAAAGTCCAGGAGGGATTAGTTCACCCTCAAGAAATTTCTGCATAGGAAGCCTTAAAGACAATTTTATTTAGATGATTAGGGGCACACAATTCAGCTAACCTGGGCAGGACTAGCAGCCCTCTCTTGAAATTAGGACAAAGGACATCAACGTACTCTGAGCTAGAGACAGACTCTGAGTTTACTCTAGCTAGCCAGTATGCAGAAGCCAGCTGGAAACAAGAGAGAGGGAGAAGGGTTACTGGCAAGACCAATGACTCAAAGAAAGTTTGGCTTACCCACTAGTGGTGACTTGGAGGAACTGTAATATTTTGGGAAGTTCCATCAATCTCAGTGCTCTTAGGAAGCGTAAACCTATAAAGAGGAGGAAGTGATGAAATAGGTGAAATTCTGTTTTTTGTCTCTATTTAAGTGATTGCAATATGGCCACAATACTTAGGCTGAAATAATGCATATCTATTTAACTAATTTATTGGGCAGTAGATGGTATTATTATTATTATACAAATACTATTATTATTATTATACAAATACTATTATTATTATTATTCTAACACTCAAATGCATTTGATATTTAATGGTTGCCATAAATATATTTGGTCACATTTAATGCCATATTAAATATGGCATATTACAGAAAATCTGAAATTACTGCATTCCACAAACAGTTGAATCAAAATGGCCCCCACTTGACCAGCCCACTTTTTGACAGTTTAGAAAAGGAAATCCTTTATTCACTGAGAATTCACTTGTCCTTCACAAAATCTTCCTTCTAATTTCTCAGAGGTTTTAGGACAAAAACAACATAAACTTTTGATCTTCTCTCTTTTTCTCAGGATGTTTTAGAATTTCCTTCAAATTTCTCTTGATGGAGTTTCTATGCTTTATTGCTGGCAATGGCAGTGAATTCTCCTTCTGGTAATATTTCCATTATATCTCTCCCTTACTATGGTTGTCCCTATAACCAGACTGAAAAAGCTCAGTGGAAGGAGGTCCCATGTCCTTGGAATTTAACAAACAGGACACCAGCACACTGTCTTTGTCTACCTGACTGCAGTAAAAGTAATGCAAGAATACCACATTCCACCTATGAGGATGTCATCAAAATGTTCTTTTGAAAGAAATTTCAAAAGGAAATTATCATTGAATTACATAAGAAGCAATATGGAAAAAAAAATGCAGGAAGTGTTTTCTTCAGGGCACTGATTAAAACCTTTCTTGACAACCACTGGAGGAACAGTGTTGATGCTTAGCAAGGTCAGCTGTTACCTCTGCAAGGTGTCAACATTTTTGATACCCTTTCTCTTTTAGCACAATTCCAACATTACCTTTGACAAAAAGTAAATATGTGCTAGTTGTATATTGATATAGAATGTTACACTGCTAGAGGACCAGTGGGGGAAAAATGGTTTTCTCTCCAATTGTTAGCAACTGAATTTCTAATAGCATTTGGAGAAGGGCTTCAAAGGAAATTCTTACGGTTGCATGAGAAACTCTTTGTGATCCTCCCTTATCTCAGTGTAGATGAATAGTCGAAGTTGTGAATGACTTTATGCTATTACTCAAGTAGAATCTAGGTATTTGGACTGAGATCTACCTAACTTGGTTGTCTTCTGACTAGCCATTATACAGAAAGAGTTCGAATCCTAATTACAACCTGGGTCAGAAGCAAGGCCATGAAGTAATGTTTTTATTTATTTGTGTAAAATGTGTAGTTTGACTTGCAAACAACTCTTTCATTAACTTGGTAAGAAGAATTGCCTCTGTAATCCAACCCTGTATTTTTAAAAACATATTAAACAAGTTTTACATTTTTGCTGTTATTTTAGATCTCACTAAGGCTACTAAATCTTGCCTGTGAAAAACCAGATGACCAGGTGGTGATACCCAGAAAACTCTTTTTATTTTATTTTATTTTATTTTATTTTATTTTATTTTATTTTATTTTATTTTATTTCTTTTTTTTTTTTTTGCCACCATCTAATCTTTTAGATTGTTGCAGCTCAGTTGTGGCAGTTCTACACATCACATAAGTTTGGGGAGATGGTTTAGGAAGCTCTTGTTTTTTAATTGTGTGATTCTTATTGTAGAGCTTACACTACATTTTGCATATATTTCCCATCTCAAAATGGCTCCAGATTCTGAGTGTTTTCAGCCATCATTGTCAAAGAAAGTTCAAGGGCCACAGAAGGGAACTTGGCAGCCATGTTCCAAGTTTCTGCTTTTCCTCTCTCTGGTTTTTCCACAACTCGTACTGTAGAACAGTAGAATTTTGATGTGTACTTACCAAGCCAATTTCTTCCTAAATAGAAGGCTATACAGACTGGAGTTATGGTGAAGAAATCCACAATGGAATTAAGTTCCAGCCAAAATTTTAGCTTGTCACTTGCTGCCAAAAACTAAGAAACAAACACAAAAACACACAAAACCACAGCACTGCACAAAGTCAGAGATCATAAAACTCTTCTCTCCCTATCTGGTCTTTTTTCTTCGTGATCTGATCAGACTTTGGAAGAGAAGAGGCAATGTGAAAAGAGGGCCCACGGTCTGAGTGATATAGTCAGTTTTCCCCAGGTTTAATGTAGGAAATCGATAGTTTTATCAGTGAAATAATTTGTCAAGTCTTATTTTGTGCATATTCCCATTTTCCAACATTCTGCTCATTCTATTCCATATCTTCACCAGCTTGCAATTTTTTTTTTAAACATTTTTTTCCCTGCATATTTCTCTTAACTGACACAATCTTTTTACTCATTATAATTTATGGGTACCTTTTTGTCAAAGCAATGTGATTTTGTGTGCACATTTTCACGGATATACCCATTGTGGTATGCACTTTTCTACAAATGCATTTTAAAAAGATACTCAGAAAGCTGGCAAAATTTGGAAGAGTATGAATATTACAGAATAATTGCATTGATATTCAGTTGGTTTAGGAAAATGAGAAGTAGGATGTTTGTTTACAACCTACATTACAATGCAAATTTAAACAAATTTCTAACCATTCCTAGATCTCTCCCTCATATTCTCTTTCTCCCCCCATTAGACCCTTTTAAAATATTTTTAAGTGCAAATATTTCTTACCCGCAATCCAAAGTAAATGAGGAAAAATATATTAAAGAATAGATCAATTGTAACTGTCGGGTCATCAAAGGAGAGACAAAAC
The DNA here is from genome assembly GCF_035149785.1 of Candoia aspera. Taxonomy (NCBI): domain Eukaryota; kingdom Metazoa; phylum Chordata; class Lepidosauria; order Squamata; family Candoiidae; genus Candoia; species Candoia aspera. The sequence continues at coordinate 14,193,480 of NC_086161.1, read as the reverse complement.
TCTTCAACACTGCAGAAAGGGGAGAAGGAGTAATTGTTTATATTAAGGTAGGACTTTCATGATTTTTTTGGAATCAGCATGAGGCAGTTTCTTAAAAATCAGGTTGCATATTTTTGTCAGAACAGCACTCCTCGAAATCATTTTAATAAAAACTAAAAATCAGAGCAGGAAGAGAATTGGAGATTAGAATTCAGGGTCATGTGTTTGAGTTCATTGGTGAGAAAAAAGACACATCTTCACGCAGCATGAAATTCATTTCTGGGAGATGAAAACGTGAGTGATTGACTGTGAATTACCCTTCCCCACCTGGGCATCCCCAGATGTGTCGACTCCATATAAAACTCCTCCACCCCTCTATGCTGCACGGCTGGGACTCAGCTCATTGCCCAGGCAGAAAAGAGAGCTGATTCTTAAGCTGGAAAGCCTTCCTCAGAGCAAAGGAAAGAGCCAGAGGCTACACAAAGAAGGAGTTGCTTATATGCACACAGCTGAGTTGTACAGTATATTGTGGGCATATACTAGAGCAGGAAAACAGGCCTCAGGTGGTGCTGCCAGATCTGTTTACTTCCTTGGTTAGGCATTTATTTTGAATGTTACCATTTCAATCCAAAAATATTATTCCTATGCATGTATATGCAAATAGACCACTTTATTTCACAAAGAAGAATTATAGGTTTATTTATTACTCAGGGACAAGAGAAATTCTACAGGTGTCAGTGATAAAACAAAATGCTGGTAAAATGAGACCTGAATCATGATGTATCAGGATGGTGCAAATGACACAACTATGTAATGACATCACAAAGTCTGATGGAAGTACCTAAAGGGTGTTATTTGTATGATGATGTCAAAAATGCATGTCATCATCTGCCCCTCCTTGCCCCCTGTGGATGCCATGGAAAATACAGATTATGCTTCATACACACACACACGCACACACACACACACACACACAACAAAGGAAATCATGTTGGCTCCTGCACAGCAGAACACTGAGTGCTTGACTCCTCCAATATAAAGCATGTGATATTAACATGAAAGGTAGATTTAATTGGATGATTCAAAAGCTGGCAGCATTTGAGCCAAGCCATATGCACACTGTATGCTGCATAATATCAACAAGTTGAATTTCAAATTTCATTTGACATTTTTGACACTTTCCACATTTTGTGCTGTTGACAAGTGAGGAATGACAGAATGAAATGGCCAAAGCTGGTTTGATTTGTGCTTTGCAAAATGATGGTTCTGCTTTTTCCAACCAAGTGGGGGAAAAAATACTATATTTTTTTAATGTAGCTTATACCTTTCAACAGTGGCCTATGTTCCAGCTATAAGTATCTAACAGAAACAGTACTTGTTTTCACAGCATAGGTATACTCCAGAAGCTTGTGGGAAAGCACATCCTGAATTTAGGATACTGATACTTAAATGCACTAGCTTGAATTTTCAAAGTACTGTAGGAGAGTATGGATATTGTATAGGTAGCCCTCACTTAACAACCATTTGTTTAGTGACAGTTCGGACTTACAATGGTGCTGAAAAACCCGACTTGCAACCGGTCCTCACATGACTGTCACAGTGTCCCCGCAATCATGTGATCACAATTTGGCCACTTGGCAACTGGTTCACATGTATGACCACTGCAGTGTCCCATGGTCATGTGATTGACATTTTTTACTTTCCCAGCTGGCTTCTGGCAAGCAAAATCAATGGGGACCACATGATTCACTTAACAACCATATGGTTCACTTAAGGCCTGCAGTGATTTTCTTAACAACTGCTGTAAAACAGGTTGGAAAATTGGAGTGGATTTGCTTAATGACCACTTTGCTTAACAACCAAAATTCCAGTCCCAATTGTGGTCACTAAATGAGGACTACCTGTAGCTTAATGCAAACGTACTAGACTAAAACAATAATTAATTGTACTGTTACTTAGTGATAATGCAGACAGATAGATTGGATGGATGGATGGATGGATGGATGGATGGATAAGACAGACAGACAGACAGACAGACCATAGAACTGTCAGTAGGGATGTAAAACAATAATACTTTCTGGGAATGAATCTGAGTTCTTTCTTCCCAATTGAACCATAATTTTGGAAGATGATTGAGTTTTTTCTTTGTTTTAGAACCAAATGTTCTACATGTTCATAACAGTGTGGGGCTCTCCTTGGATGCTGGTTTCCTTTTGCAGTGCTTTCTGGAATGACTGCATGACTAAAGAACAGTGTGTCAAATATCATACCAGGAAGTGCTGCAAAGCAGCTGCATAGCCTCTGCAGAGACCTCGCTGCTATAAGTGTGCAGGGCATTTCTGCAGTGACAGGAAAGAAATGAGCCTCCAGTTGTCCCCTGCCCCTAAACAGACAACAGCTTTTAGGCTGAGATATCCAGATACACTAGTTTAGTGTAGTGGTTAAGGTACCAGGCTAGAAACAGGGAGACTATGAAAACTGCAGGAACTAGTCCAGGCACTCGCCAGGAGTCAACATTGGCCGGAAGGCACCAAAATAAATAAATAAATAAATAAATTCCAGATGTAAATCTGGCAGAATCAAAATCTGCCCTGTAAAGTAGAAGGTAAAATGGACCATATTTGCATGGATCTGCACATTCTATAATAATCAAGGGAGCCTCTATGGTAGAATATGTAACAACAATTTTACTTCACCTACATTTATTTCATTAATTTCTAGGATCAGGTCAAACTCTGGTTTTAAATTTTAAAACTCTTCTCTATCACCAGACAAACTTGCCTAAGTAAGATATCACCATGGACTGGAAGCCATTAATCCAGTATTGATTAGGAAGAAGATCAGTGTAACAACCCAAGTACTATACAGTCAAATGCAAAACCAATATATAGTATGTAGGTTTCATAGGTTCTGATTCTTTTTGCATACTTTCTATGTAAAGCAGGAGTCTTGTCTGTTTTGTGAAGGCAGCATGGATTTCACTGGTTGATTAGTTTGGAAGAGTTCTTATCAGTCAGAGAACCAGCTCTCACAATAACTTAATACAAGATCAGAAGCTTTAAATGCAGAATAGCCAAAGTTTAAAATTTGGCATCTCCAGGTCCTGTAGGTATAAGAAAGAAGTCCATTGGTAAAGTGTTGCCATCCATGGCAGACAGGGATAGAATCTGTAGGTTTCTTGAAGCTGAGCATGGTGTATGAATGCAACCAAGTGTGGCTTATCCCAAAGCATGGTTAAAAACATGATTTAGGATTATGTGCAAAGTTAACAGGTAATGGGCTAGGTAGATTAGTAATGTTAGCTGTCATAAAGAAACATCCTATGTCCCTCTAGTACTTAGATCAGTCTCTGAATCTGTTTTAAGTCTCTCAGTTTTCCTATCCAAAATATGCAACATAATTATCTTATAATAATTTGAGTTGACATATTGAGTATTATGAGGTTGATTTGATTTGGCTTAGTATGCTTTGTGAACCCAGTTTGTAAGATTTGGTTTATGCTTAGTGTAATCTGTGATTCTGACTAATGGTTTATCCAATAAATGTATGAATCAAGTCATATTGTTAGACTATTCGTTTATCTAGTTCATTTTTGTGTACACTGACAGCAGCTTTTATGTTTCAGACAGGATATTTTTTCAATCTTCTCTGATGATTTCAGGTATCAAACCAGAGATCTTTTTTATGCCAACACTGAGCAAGAAAATACAAGAAATGAACTCTTTTGAGTAATCCTAAGGATGTTACATTTTCTTCTAACAGAAGCCTGCTAGACCTATTTAAACACCCATCCAGCATAATTTTTGTATAGCAATTTTCAAAATGGTTCCATAAATCAAATTACTTAACAATTTATCAATTTATTGTTGCCTACAGTAGATGGCAGCAGATGGTCAAGGTAAGTAGCATGAGATGTGATTCATACTTGAATGGGAAACCACCAGAAAATTCCAGGGCTGTGGGCTAGACTGGAAATTTAACACACACACAGACAGACACATCCTAGAAGGAGGCAACAGCAAATCATTTCTGCATTTTTGCAAGAAAATATGCACATGAAATAACTAGGGGTTGAACTCAATTTAAGTGAGACTTTTTTAAAATTAATCATGTTTAGTATATTACCTTCCACTGATTAAATGTTTTTTTTTAACCAAAGGAAAGAAAGAGGGAGAGAGAGACAGGAAAACAAAAACAAAAACTATATTTTGATAAAAATAAATACAGAAATGGGAAATACATTTTTTTTGTTTTGAAAAAAGATGTACATAGGGTAAATTACTGTGTTCTAATTACCTGTAACAGTTGATGAAGTAAATGATGAGCGACCCAATACTAAACAGGAACACCAGTATTACCTAAAAGAGAAACAGACATATAATTAGTTTAACCTCTATGCGTCAACCTGATTCAGAACTAGAGGTCTCTTGGGTTTCTAAGCCCAGGGCCACATCTGGCATTTGAATGTCACACTGGATCTCACACTCAAGAACTATTGAGTAGGATAAGAAACAAAACTCTATTTGATGTCCTCCATTACCACTTCAATGTAATGAACATGAAATATAATCTACTGATTATCTCCAGTTCTTTATAACAATTTCCCTTTTTGGCCACCCTTAAACTTTTCAATTAACTAAGTATGTGTGGAATTTTAGGGAGCTACACCTAAGGTTTTGAGAGGGTGCATGCTCTTCCAAGGCCTCAGTTTGTTGGCATTTCACTGAAATACGTGAGTGGAGATCTGCATTTTGTTTTTTTCATATGAAAATGGCTTTGCATTTCTAGCAGTGAGTGCAGTTTGCTTTGCTATTTGCAAGCACACAGACACACACACTCTTTTCTGTTGGAAAGCCGCTTTGCTATTTCTCTTACAACAATACTGTTTTCTTTCTGTACAAAATCTCTGGCTCATACAAAACTCATATTCCTCCTTGATGGTTTCTTCCCCTCTCTTGTCTCATCTTATTCTATTTGTTTTTATCTTGCTGCGCTTCTCCTTTCCTTCATAACTCCACCTTATGATGATCTTCTTCCTCACTGGTTTCCCATTCACTCCTAGGTCAACAGAAGTTTCTCATCATGGCCTTCACAACCAGATGTAACCTGGGTCTCAATTTCTTTCTGTATTTCCATCCCTTTCCATGACCTTCACTTACTGAACCCCATTACAATTGATTAACTGATTATGCACCATCAAGTCAGTATCAGCTCTTAGATATGACAGAGATCGATCTCATCCAGGATGATCTGATCACAACCTGGTCCTTTGGGTCTTCGAATGGTGCATCCATTGCTGCTATAATCAAGTCCGTCCACATTGCTGCTGGTTATCCTCTTCCTATTTATTTATTTGTCACATTTCTCTACCACCCATCTCACACACACGATATTTCTTCTCTTTTCTTTCACCTTTCCCAGCATTATAGACTTCTCAACATCAGTTGCATAATGTGTCCAAAATATGATAATTTGTGCCTGGTCATTTGTGCCTCAAGTAAGAACTCTGGATTATTTGTTCTATGATCCATTTGTTTGTTTTCTTGATTATCCATGGTATTCTCAAGCACCTTCTCCAACAACAAAGTCCCATTAATATTCTTTCTATCCTGCTTCTTCAACATTCACTTCCAGCCATTACAATTAATCTCCCCAAATCTCCGCTTCCATAATCTAACCAGTCCTTTCCCCTCATTTCCATTGTCCCTATTTCTGAACTGCCTTTGCTTCCTTTTTTACTTATTTAAATCCTTCCTCAAATTTCAACTGTTCTGTGAAGGGTTTACCCCAGCTCTTTATATTATACATCCTTACTGTTAAGCTGATTGAAGAGCTAAGCAAAGTCAAACATGGCCAAAATTTGGATGGGAAACCACTAGGAAATCCCAGTGGTATTATTGTATAGGAAATTGAAACATCCTGGATGAAGGCAGAGGCAGACTTTTGTCCTATTGTTGCAAAGGAAACATAATGTCCATGTTCATGAATTCACCTGAAACTGAATCTAATTCAGATGAGATTCCATATGTAACTGTGGTGAACACATAGCCATCCTTCCCTTCATTATGTGTGTATTCAGCATTTCATTTGGATTCCACTTTATGATAAAAATATTCATGATTAAATTCACATAATAAGTAATGGTTTAAAATTAATGTAGACTTTCCCATCCTCTTTAGTTTTCCTTGTGTTTATTTTTGGAGTGTAAGGTACTTGATTTGACGTGGTGGCGCTGCGGGTTAAACCGCTGAGCTGTCGATCGGAAGGTCGGCGGTTCGAAACCGCGCGGCGGGGTGAGCTCCCGTTGCTCGTCCCAGCTCCTGCACACTAAGCAGTTCGAAAACATGCAAATGTGAGTAGATCAATAGGTACCGCTTCGGCGGGAAGGTAACGGCGTTCCGAGTCGTCATGCTGGCCACATGACCCGGAAGTGTCTATGACAACGCCGGCTCCAAGGCTTAGAAACGGAGATGAGCACCGCCCCCTAGAGTCGGATTCAACTGGACTTTACGTCAAGGGAAACCTTTACCTTTACCTAAGGTACTTGAAATAATAGACCTATTAAACCTGTTTTAGTAAACAAAGCAGTGATCTTATCAGTCATATATTTTTCCATGACACTCCATTTCATCTTTAGTGGGTCATTTGGAATCCTTTCTTGTAAGGGTTTATTACCACTTTTCCTTCTGCATTTTTACAAACCTTGGGACATCTTTAGACTTGCTGATGCCTTCCTCCTGTGCATGGAAAACTCTATTTTAGCAACCTAAGCATTGGCTTTTGTGCCTGATCATCAAATACTGATGTAACCATTAAATCATTCTGCAGTATAACTTCTTATAATGAATGCTTGCCTATAACATTTTGGCCACCTTAAAAATAACTCACCAGAATACGGCCTACAGAAGTCTGAGCTGAGATCATCATTAGCACCCAGTCTTGAAGATGTCCTTTCCAGAACGTCAGCAAGGGCATCTTATTAAACAGCTATCAAGATAAAAATTAATGTTCAACTTTACACTGCTTGTCTACATTAAAATAAGAGTATTACTTAACTGCCCTCAGTGTGCATCTTGCATGGTGCAGTGCCAACCATTTATTCTGCAATGTTTTGAAAACTATTCTCATCCAAACAGATTTATTTATTTAGCTTTTGCATACCACAATTCAACCCCAAAGGTCTTCCTTTCCACTGAGTTTTGTTATCATTATGAACCATAAAGCATGGGCATCTGGAAAGGGATGGAGAGAAATACACCCCCCCAAAAGTACCTGCAACAAAAATGCCAGTACCCCATCACGTTCTTATAATAGAAAATAAAATCAGAAACCTATTTGCCAAAAAGAAACTTAAAAGTTCTCAGGAAATGGAAGGGCACCCAGATCTATCATTTTATAGTTATATATCCTGCTTCTTTTTTCCAGGTGTGTTGAAGTTCAAATGGGGGTATTGTAGGGTTTGTTTTCTTCAGGGGAGGGAGAGTGGGAGTCCACAGGTAACTAGGGAACACTGTAAGTAAGCCATGAATACCAAATGGATACACCAACAAGATGCAGTCAAAGGACTGACCCCTGATCAGAATTCTTAGAAGGGCCCCTGCACCCAAGATATTTCACTTCCACAACATGTAACTATCTATCCGATTTTGAACTTCATGTGTAAGCTGTGCAATACTCATATATATATAATCATAGCAGAGTTTCCAGCCACATAGTCTTCCCCTTTCCATGACTTACAGAGGACACTTACCTGAAATTGGATGGAGTATCTAAAGCAGCAGTAATGTAATATGTTTCGGATTACCCTGACCACCATGATGATAATGATGCCTCCCACAAAAATAGACAGACAAGAAGTGATAAAGGCCAGCTGGACATAAGCAGTACAGTGGCCTCCAAAACCTTGAGACCAGAGGTCTATCATATTAGCAGCACTGATGACCTTTGCCTTCCTGCCCATTTCTTCCACTTCCATTTTGTTCCCTTGGGGGGAGAGAGAGAGAGAGAGAGAGAGAGAGAGAGAGACCTTGTAGGGCCACAAATATCACATAGAAGCCATATTGTTCCCTTGGGGAGTTCTAAGAAATAGCATTTCTCTGTAGAATCTTTATGATGTCACTGCCACTATACAACAATGTCACTGTCACAGAGAGAGAGAGAGAGAGAGAGAGAGAGAGAGAGAGAGACCTTGTAGGGCCACAAATGTCACATAGAAGCCATAGGCTTGAATAGAAAATTTGTTTCCCTCCAGATATTTTGCACCATATGTCACATTATTCCTATCCAATTGGCAGATAGGCCAAGGCTTATTCTCTTTACATTTATTTACATGATGTTTATCCATGGTCAGCATGCTCAAAGAGGCTTATAGCATTTGCAAAGTTTATCAGGTTTCCAATTTGCATCCAGGTAAACCTCATTTACTGACTGCCTTGTTTAGCGACTGTCCAAAGTTACGATGATGTAAAAAAAAGAAACAGCTTTGCAGCCAATCCTTACATTTATGACCATCACAGCATCCTGCAATCACGTGATTGCCATTCAGGTGCTTCACAACCAATGCACATTTACAACCATCACAGCATCCCGCAGTCACGTGATCTTCATTCACATGCTTTCCAACTGGCTTGTGACAAGCAGAGGTAATGGAGAATGTGGAAGTAAAATTATAAGTCGCAGTTATGTGATATCTTCTTAATGACTGAATGGGAAGTGACATAATCCCATTGTGGTCTTGTGATTTTTCGTTTAGCAACTGCGGCACTTAGCAATGGAGTTGCTGGCCCCGATTGTGTTCACTAAGCAAGGACTACCGGTATTATGTTATGAAATAACAAAATTGAAAAAGAAGTACACCTACTTTACAATTACCACCACCTTCCAGCAGAACAAATTTAAACTCCAGTGATTTCAGGATTCCTTTAGGAAAAGCAGCTTTTGGAGCACAAATTAGAAACCTACCTTTCAAGACAGAAGCAGGCACAGGAATCAGTTCTTGAAAAATCATGGCTAATAAAGTAGCCTAGGGAAGAATTATGCCTAACACTACTTTCATAACTGAAATGGCTTTACAACAATTATTGCTAACTAGTCAAGATATAAAAGAATTTTGCAGACATTTGTTTAGAAGCAGTCGAAATCCTTGCCCATGGAGTAGGATGGAGGATTCCAGGATTTTGCTATTACAGGACAAACAATAGCCAGTAGTGAAGACTGATTTAACACTCAAAAATGAAAAATCCATGTTTTGTCAAGCAAATTGCACCTTTCAAAGCAACATGAGATGGTTGTGGAGTTCATTCTAGGTTTGTTAACCATTAAAAAGCCTGGTACACTTACAGTAATACCAGTTATTGTTACTGAACGGAGAGATTGGTTCCCTGAGCTGGCACTTCTTGGAAACTTAATACTTTTTTCCCGTTTCTCTGCAGTTCCATTAATTGTTCTAGAAGAAGAGAAAGAATTAACAGATCATATGTCACATTTACTGTGGCTCATAGGCAGAAGGAAAAGGCTTCACCAACCATAAGAAGGAAAAAAAAATGAAGTATTATATTCTACAAATTGCTAAATAAAGCACAACAGCCCACTTTTCTCTATTCAAGCCTTGAAGCCCACTTGCAGCTGCTAGGATCAGATGTGCTAGTTAGCTCAACCATCTTACACCATACCTAAATGTAATCTCATCAAACCCTCTAGGATTCCTGAAAAGATATTTTTTTAAAAAAATCCTTTATGTAGCTGATGGAAGAATAATATTGCAATCAGGTTCCTCTTCATGCAATCAGAACAGCTGAGTGGGAAAGTGGTGATTTTGTCTGGAAAGAGGACACATGGCCAGGCAAACTAAGTAGCAAAACAACAGCTCACTCACTGGCATGGGGGGTGGTGAACAAATAACAATACGGTGGGCTTCAAATGCAGTGATTAGCCAATGCCCTTTCTTCTTTCTTTCTAAAAGTCAAAGGGGTCCAGTTGCAGGCAGAGCATCTGGATACAGCATGAAAGGCAATGAAAGAATGTGCTAGTGACAGCCATTTTGCAACGCTGAGAAAACGATTCTTCTTATTCATCTGAAGGACATATGTGGAGTGTTTCTGACTAACAGCATAATTATAATCATCTCTCCTTTATAGATATCTTCGTACACCAACTAGCATCTGCTAAAACAGTTCCAGCATTTAGCCTGTATGCACGACACACACAGAGATGCTTTTAGGGCTTATTGTAAAGGTTATGATTCATTTTGTGAAGATACTATCATTGATAATGCAAAACCTACTCTCCCAAAAGATGCAGGTCAATCACACTCCCCCATTCTAATGCTGCTTAAGATGTATGAGGATTGCAGCTCTCAGAATTCCAAACCATGAGAGTTAAGAATTCTGGGAAATGCAGGCCCAACCTATCTGGAAGACACCAGATTGGAGAAGCTCAAGACAACAAGAAAAAATCTTGTCTTGTCTCTCTAGCATTAGTCTATTCAGACTATATGATCACATCCATCTATACGTTGTAAAATGTAATCCAGACCTCCATTTCTAGAGAAGAATCACCTTGATCTCAATAGCAAATACAGGGCATCTAGAAACATGGTTGTTGTTGTTGTTATTTTCAAAACAAAGTTCTCTCTTAATTGAGAACCTCCAAGGAGGGAAACTCATGTCATCTCTGGGCTACAGGAAGTTGCCTATGATTCATAATCCAAGGCATTATTAGAGTTGATATCGAAGGGGCAGAAACCAAGAGGCCATTCAAAATATACAGGATTGACCAAAGAAAAGCTGCAGTGCCAGGTTGCTTCAACAAGATTGCTTCTGTGCTGATTCATAACCAACTAAAACCTTAAATAGAGCTGCTGTTAATGTGGTCTGGAAGCTCATAAGCAAATAAATAAATAAAATGTATTTATTTGATTTATATCCCACTCCTTTTGTACAACTGAAGGCAGCATGCATAGTGCTCTTTTCTCATATATTTTTCTATAACAACTACCCTGGGAAGTGGGTTGGGCTGAGAGAAAGTGACTGATCCAAACTCACTCACCAGCCTCCATCCCTAAGGGGTGACTAGAATTCACAGTGTCCCAGTTTCTATTATTCTATACTACACCAAACTTCCACAAGTACTGACCATGATAAGCTGGTTGACTGTTAGTCTGTTTTGAAGGGTCTCACTGTTTTTATTTATTTATTTATCTATCTAATTTATCCCCGCCCATCTCCTCCCGTCGGAGGCCAATGGGCGGTTTACAACCATGATTAAAACCATCAGAATAATAAAATACAATAAAAATACTATAAATAGAAATAAAAATAAAGAATAAAAATCCAAGCGATGAAAGATCTAAAACAGTCCAAGTGTGGGAGGAGTGGTCTATAACAACCATCCCCATGTAATTCTATTCCCCTCTCCACCCCAAGTGAGGCGGCAGAACCAGGTCTTCAGACTCTGCCGAAAGGCCAGGAGCGATGGGGCGAATCTCACATCCGGGGGCAGCATGTTCCACAGGGCGGGAGCTACTGCAGAGAAGGCCTGCTTCCTGGACCACGCCAGATGAAATTCTTTTACAGACGGGGTCCGTAGCATGCCCTCTCTGCACGATCGGGTGGGATGGGTTGATGTAATGGGGAAGAGGCGGTCATTGATGTCATTGTTTTCTTCTAAGTGTGATGATAGGACAAGAAAGGTCTCAAGTCAGGAAATCAGTGATACTTCGACTCAGATGCCATGGGATCAGGGTCATAAAACATTTCCAATGAGGATGTCACAAGAAGATATTTTAAGCAGCTGCATCATTTTGTTATTTATTAATACAGCTATGTCTCTTTTTTCAGGATCATGGGAAAGCCTGAAAAAAGGTGTGGCTGCTTTAAAGAGGCTGCACTCAGGCTGTACATTCCAAAGCACCTTTTCCAAATCATTTTCAAAGCGTGCACACCTCTGATGTCTTACATTTATATTTTATAAATTTCAAAGGATTGTAAAGAAAGCTTAGTTTTTACTCTGTGGGTTTTAAGGAATTAATGAACAATGAAATTTGCATATATATGCACATTAGCTCTGAAAGGGAAAATGTGTATGATTTACTTTACATACACTGAATAAAAACTGGTCTTTGGAAAAAAAAAACATTACACCTATGTGTAAAGGGAGGGAAAAAAAATGACTTTCCTAAAATAGCATATATGATACTTTTTTTTTCTCCAAGTTCTTACAGCAAATGTATTTTTAATTAAAAAAACAAAAACAATTTCCTGATTAACAGAAGAATGCATATTTAATTAGACAAAATAAACTTCCTGATTAACTGAGCAATGTATTTTTAATCAGACAAAATATTTCAGTAGATTAATTCAACGGATCACTCAGCCAAATATTGCAGCCCAATTAGAACAGCACCTCTTGGACTAATGCATGTATCAGAACACAGTTCTCTTTATGCTTTTGCACTTCTCCAGTTTGCAATGTAGTCCTCAGCTTAAATGAATATCAAGGTGCCTTCAAAAATGCATGTTTTTGAATAAAATGTGTTTTAAAGTATGTCATTAAAGCTATATTTAAATTAAAATATGTCATATGCCAATATACCATCATTACTTGCAAATTAGTATTTGGAAAAGATATTTTGATATAAGAATGCATGCCTTTTTTTTTTTTTGCACTGTGAGTGATTTCACCAAAGAAAAATAGATGCTTAAAAGTATTTCCATCCCAATATTAATGTTGCATGAAGTAGACTTGCTCTACCATGCTTTGCCTTTTACTCATCTGCTGCACATGTGCAGAAACCACTCCAGTTACTTGAGGTGGTTACTCCATTCAGCTGCTTAGAAGGGGGGGTTATTTTATAATTTGTGGAGTCCTTGGTGCTCTCTGAGCTTGGTTGTTTGCTTGCAGATGTTTCATTACCCAACTAGGTAACATCATCAGTGCTAGTGACTGTGGGGCTCACTAGTACTGATGATGTTACCTAGTTGGGTAATGAAACATCTGCAAGCCAACAACCAAGCTCAGAGAGCACCAAGGACTCCACAGTTCAGCCCTGAGCTACAGATATTCTCTTCTGTTTCATAATTTTGCTACAACAGATTGCACTGTACAAAGCAAAGTGCTCCTTCAGAGTTCTGCATACCCTACATGACATGGTCCCAACAGCTACATTCCTTCTACTGGCAAAACTAAGCAGGATGGAGCTTTGTTAATACTTGTGGGTAAAGCCATTGTGGGATTTCCTAGACTGGGAAGTAAAAAGAAAAAAAAATCTCAGAAGTCAATGGAAATTTCTTCTAAATTGTTTTCAAGAATACTATTCATGCCCATTAAGACAGAAGGAGCTGAGCTTGATCTGGAGAAGTTTCATTTTTTATATCATTTCTGCTCACTTCCATCAACATTTGAGGACTATGTTTATTCAGAAAGAATTAGTAGTAGCGTTTGTCTTTTATTAACAATAATATAATACCTGGTAACACTTGGGAATTATGTTTATTGAGAAACAACTACTAGCAGCTTTCATCTTTTAATAACACTAATTTAATGCCGTTCCCCCCCCCTTTTTTTTATCCATCCTCATAATCTTGTGGCCTATTCGGAGCACACTTTTTAGTCATGTCAGGAGCTTACCACTGGATGGCAGCATATACCTGCTTTTAATATTAGGTGCCACCATTGTTTCTGTCTTAGCAAACAAGTTAAGCAGACAGGGCAGCCACAGGGAATATGAATATGAATATCTATCTATCATCTAGCTATCTATCCATCTCAGGAAGAGAATAAAGGGAGTTGCTGGCAATTGATTTGGAAGGTACCACTTGCTGTTTTCCTGTCAGGCTCCAAGGATGGATTGAGTGGAAAAGGGGTGTCTGTTTGGATGCAGTGTGTCCAAATGCTTCAGAGATGGAACTGTGCTGACTTTAATTTATCAAGTAATCAGTATGCCGAAGCAAAACCCATATCTTCAGAGCAAAAGAAGTCCCATGATGCTCAAAAGGGAACAGGTACAGGATTGTAGCCATAGCAAGCTTCTTGCAAAATTTCTTCTTTGTAGGTGGGAGGGCCCTAGCAATTGCTCCCTCTTCAAGAATCTGTCAAAATGTTGCAAAAGGGTCTTTTTTCAATATGCTAATTTGGAGGGTACATGTGTGGCAAAGTGTGTTTTCTTCTTGTAAGCTCAGCTTGCCCATGCGGGTAGGCCCAGACCTAGACTGTGATAATAATAGGTCCAGCATGGTGAAGGGCTTTATAATTGCCATCATTTTCATCATCTCAGGATTGGATCAGGACCACAACTAGCCTTGGGGGCTAGCAGGCTATAGTAAATAGAGTCATGGGTTCAGCTTGCAACCCTCTACCCATATCTGTACATATATATGCAACCACACAGAAAGAGGTAGGGATTTTATGTTCAACAAAAATATTCTTAGAAAGGCATTGTTAAATAGTAATCATCTGTATTTTTGCTGAGGCAAAAGACAAATATCTTATCCAGGGAATAACAAACAACGGCCAAGGCAAACTTATTTCCTTTTATGGTGCATAAAGATCAACAAACTGAATCACTTTGTTTCTCTTTCTCTCATACACGCAGTTTACTACTGGAGTGGATCAGGAAATCCTTTACTTTTCCACTTTTCCCCTGAAGTTTCATTGTATGTCCTAGGGCAGTTACTACCTCTCATCTTAGTCTTGTTGTTTATTCATTTAGTCGCTTCCGACTCTTCGTGACTTCATGGACCAGCCCACGCCAGAGCTTCCTGTCGGTCGTCGACACCCCCAGCTCCCCCAGGGACGAGTCCGTCACCTCCAGAATATCATCCATCCACCTTGCCCTTGGTCGGCCCCTCTTCCTTTTGCCCTCCACTCTCCCTAGCATCAGCATCTTCTCCAGGGTGTCCTGTCTTCTCATTATGTGGCCAAAGTATTTCAGTTTTGCCTTTAATACCATTCCCTCAAGTGAGCAGTCTGGCTTTATTTCCTGGAGGATGGACTGGTTTGATCTTCTTGCAGTCCAAGGCACTCTCAGAATTTTCCTCCAACACCACAGTTCAAAAGCATCTGTCTTCCTTCGCTCAGCCTTCCTTATGGTCCAGCTCTCGCAGCCATATGTTACTACAGGGAGCACCATTGCTTTAACTATGCGGGCCTTTGTTGTCAGTGTGATGTCTCTGCTCTTAACTATTTTATCGAGATTTGTCATTGCTCTTCTCCCAAGGATTAAGCGTCTTCTGATTTCCTGACTGCAGTCAGCATCTGCAGCAATCTTCGCACCTAGAAATACAAAGTCTTTCACTGCTTCTACATTTTCTCCCTCTATTTGCCAGTTATCAATCAAGCTGATTGCCATAATCTTGGTTTTTTTGAGGTTTAGCTGCAAGCCAGCTTTTGCACATTCTTCTTTCACCTTCATCATAAGGCTCCTCAGTTCCTCTTCGCTTTCAGCCATCAAAGTGGTATCATCTGCATATCTGAGATTGTTAATGTTTCTTCCAGCGATTTTAACTCCAGCCTTGGATTCCTCAAGCCCAGCATGTCGCATGATGTGTTCTGCATACAAGTTGAATAGGTAGGGTGAGAGTATACAGCCCTGCCGTACTCCTTTCCCAATCTTAAACCAGTCCATTGTTCCGTGGTCTGTTCTTACTGTTGCTACTTGGTCATTATACAGATTCTTCAGGACGCATACAAGATGACTTGGTATCCCCATACCACTAAGAACTTGCCACAATTTGTTATGGTCCACACAGTCAAAGGCTTTAGAATAGTCAATAAAACAGAAATAGATGTTTTTCTGAAACTCCCTGGCTTTTTCCATTATCCAGTGGATATCGGAAATTTGGTCCCTAGTTCCTTTGCCTTTTCTAAATCCAGCTTGTACATCTGGCAATTCTCGCTCCATGAATTGCTGAAGTCTACCTTGCAGGATCTTGAGCATTACCTTACTGGCATGTGAAATGAGTGCCACTGTTCGATAGCTTGAACATTCTTTAGTGTTTCCCTTTTTTGGTATGGGGATATAAGTTGATTTTTTCCAATCTGATGGCCATTCTTGTGTTTTCCAAATTTGCTGGCATATAGCATGCATTACCTTGACAGCATCCTCTTGCAAGATTTTGAACAGTTCAGCTGGGATGCTGTCATCTCCTGCTGCCTTGTTATTAGCAATGCTTCTTAAGGCCCATTCAACCTCACTCTTCAGGATGTCTGGCTCTAGCTCACTGACCACACTGTCAAAGCTATCCCTGATATTGTTATGCTTCCTATACAGGTCTTCTGTATATTCTTGCCACCTTTTCTTGATCTCTTCTTCTTCTGTTAGGTCCTTGCCATCTTTGTTTTTGATCAGACCCATTTTGGCCTGGAATTTACCTCCAATGGTTCTAATTTTCTGGAAGAGGTCTCTTGTCCTTCCTATTCTATTGTCTTCTTCCACTTCCGCGCATTGCTTGTTTAAAAATAATTCCTTATCTCTTCTGGCTAACCTCTGGAATTTTGCATTTAATTGGGCATATCTCCCCCTATCACTGTTGCCTTTTGCTTTCCTTCTTTCTTGGGCTACTTCTAGTGTCTCAGCAGACAGCCATTTTGCCTTCTTGGTTTTCTCTTTCTTTGGGATGTATTTTGTTGCTGCCTCCTGAACAATGTTGTGAACTTCTGTCCATAGTTCTTCTGGGATCCTATCTACTAAGTCCAGTCCCTTAAATCTATTCTTCACCTCCACTGCATATTCCTTAGGAATATTAGTGAGCTCATATCTAGCTGATCTGTGGGTCTTCCCTAATCTCTTTAGTCTGATCCTAAATTGTGCAAGAAGAAGTTCGTGATCGGAACTACAGTCAGCTCCAGGTCTTGTTTTTACCGACTGTATAGATGTCTGCCACCTTTGGCTGCAAAGGATGTAGTCAATCTGATTTCGGTGTTGTCCATCTGGTGAAGTCCATCTATAAAGCCATCTCTTAGGTTGTTGGAAGAGAGTGTTTGTTATGCAGAGTGAGTTGTCTTGGCAAAATTCTATCATCCTATGTCCTGCTTCGTTTTGTTCTCCCAGGCCATGCTTACCTGTAATTCCAGGTGTCATCTGACTGCCCACCTTAGCATTCCAGTCTCCCGTGATGAAAATAACAACTCTTTTAGGCATGTTGTCCAGTAGGTGCTGCAGATCCTCATAGAACTGCTCTACTTCAGCTTCTTCAGCATCTGTGGTTGGGGCGTATATTTATGGCTTGCCCTGAATTCTAATTGAGATCATTCTATCGTTTTTTGGATTGTATCCAAGCACTGCTTTAGCCACTTTACTATTAATTATGAAGGCTACTCCATTTCTTCTGTGGTCCTCTTGTCCACAGTAGTAGATCTGGTGGTCATTTGATGTGAAGTGGCCCATTCCAGTCCATTTCAGTTCACTGACGCCCAAAATGTCTATCTTTAATCTTGACATCTCACCAATAACTACATCCAATTTGCCCTGGCTCATAGATCTTACATTCCAGGTTCCAATGGTGTGTTGATCCTTAGAACATTGGATTCGCCGTTCACCACCAGCACCGTCGGCTGCTAGCCATCCTTTTGGCTTTGAGCTAGCTGCGTCATCACGTCTGGGGCTAGTTGAACTCATCCTCTGTTCCTCCCCAGTAGCATTTTGACCATCTTCCAACCTGGGGGTCTCATCTTCCGATGGTATACCGACATATCTCTGGTTGTACTGATCCATTTAGTTTTCACAGCAAGAATACTGGGGTGGGTTGCCATTACCTTCCCCAGGGATCGCATTTAGTCTGACCTCTCTGTCATGACCTTCCCGTCTTGGGTGGCCCTTCACGGTTTAGCTCATGGCATCATTGAGGTGCTCAAGCTCCAGCACCACGACAAGGTAACGATCCTTTGCTGAAGCATCTTAGTCTACCTCACAGTAAACATAACAGGAAGACTTTTGGCTCTAGAGCGGTGTTTCTCAACCCTGGCAAGTTTAAGATGGGTGGACTCTAACTGGCAAGGCTGGCTGGGGAATTCTGCGAGTTGAAGTCCACCCATCTTAAATTTGCCAAGGTTGAGAAATGCTGCTGTAGAAGAAAGATTGGTGCTGTCTATCTCTCTTTGTGTGTGTGTTTAAATATTGGGCCTTTCCTTTAGCTAGTCTAACTTATTCCACTTTACATGCAGTGTGAAAAAGGTGAACCGTGAAAGGTCCCCTGGGCAAGCACCATGTCATGTGGTAGCTCAGCGATTAAGCCAGACATGCTTAGCAGGTGCTTAGAAACTGATAGGCAGCTTTGCAAGTCATTGCAAGAGGCATTGAGTCTGTCTGTCTGTCTATAATGGAAAAGGGCTAGGATAAGTGTTGGGGAATGAGGTAGGACTTGCTCTAGCTCCTGATTGTCTAGCCAGTGCAGTGGCAGATGCCACTCACAGAAGATGAGATCACTGAGGTCATGTCACATGTTCACCAATTGCTGTTTTGCATCACTGCATTGAGGAGAGGACTAATAGTCAACTGCCACACTAGTTATCCCATTGGTTAGCAACCATTCAGGCAGTCTGCCCTTTTGCACTATGATTAATTACAGTCCCCATGTGTCCTTTATTATAAAGGACAGTCCTTTATGTCAGAAAGCTGTCCTTTAGATTTATTTATTTTTCAAAACCTCCCTTTTGTCCTTTCTTTTGGTCATTTATTTAACTTTTACCATACAAATGGTATCACTTAGGGCACAGTCTTCCACATTCATGTGAAAAATAGGGAAAATGAATTGACTTTTAAAAAAATGAATTTGCATATATTGTTTGATTTTAGATATTTTTATTAGAAAATGCATTTTTGTATTTTTTTTCTTGGTTTTGCTCCTGAATTTTCCTTTGTAAAGCAGTTATAAACATCTTTCAGATTTGCCTCTTTTTCAGGTTTGTCCTTTATATTTTCCAAGAAAATATGGTCCCCATAGCTATGGTATATGTCAGAGTAGGCACTTTCTAGTGGCTTTGTAAGTGTCATGGCATCATGTTGTCAACCTGTACATCCTGAAGATTGATTTGTAACAATTTTACTTGAGGTGCATCCTCCAAATACCTCCCATGGTATCTGCCCATCCTGTATGATCAAACAGAATTGGCATGCTCCAGGTCCATCAATGAAATGGTGTCATCTAGTGGGACTAAGGAAGCATGTACTCTCTATTGCTACATTCCTCTACTCACCTCCTAGATGTGAAATAGCCGTACTCTGCTTGCCTTTAACAAGCCTTGAAAATCTGGCTTTTCAACCAGGCTTTGAGTTAGGGTGGTTGTTGGGGCTCTTTAGGTTGGAGGTTGTATAGGAAAGAGGGTTTTTATTGCTCCTTCTGGGATATTATTGGAACCTCCTCCTTCTCCTTCTCCTTCTCCTTCTCTTTTAAATTTGTAATTTAAGCCACCTAATGTTCTGGAATCAGATGGCCCTAGAAATGTGTTTTATAGGCAATATAAATAAATGTATTTATTTATATTGCCTATAAAGGAGAAGGAGAAGGAGAAGGAGAAGGAGAAGGAGAAGGAGAAGGAGAAGGAGAAGGAGAAGGAGAAGAAGAAGAAGAAGAAGAAGAAGAAGAAGAAGAAGAAGAAGAAGAAGAAGAAGAAGAAGAAGAAGAAGAAAGGGAAGACATCTTCTTTATCACTGTTCTGATTTTGCCTCCCTTCTCTTTCATGTTTGAACTTGGTATATCAGTATCTGAAGTTAAATTTCTAAGCCAGGCCAGATATGGAAGTGGGTGCATTCTCCCTTTAGTGAACTTGCCCATCAAGTAACGCACATGAATACTAAGGTTGCACCGCAGAGCATAACCCCTTGTTTCAAATTCTGCAGCTGCTGAGTTGTGTGCTGAACCCTTGATGACATATTTCAGAAGGACTATCTTTCAACAGAAGGCACAGCTAGCCCACATCATAAAGGTTTTAGCCATTGGTAATGAATTGGGGAAGGCTAAATTTCTATCCCCAAGCCACATGGATCCTGGAATATCCAAGGAAAAGCTAGGCATTGTTCAGCTTTAATAAAATACAGTTTTCCAAAAAAGGAGACAGTCACCTTTCAGATCTTTTTTTTTAAACATTATTCTGAGGGGAGAGAGTATTCCATGAAATCTCTGGCCAACAATGAGCTTGGAACTGGGATGCCTGGAAAGATGGGTACTTATATAGCTGATTGACAATAGTATCCATATTGGCTCATGATGGTTCTGTGTTGCCAGTTCCCCTCTTTCTCACTTTCAAGCAGCTTGATTTCCTTTCACAACTCATATACACCCACAGTTTGTACATCTTCTTGTTTTGTCATCAACTGGAGTGTTTTCTCTGGCAGTCCTCCATGAGCTGAAGCTTGAATAACATCCCAAGAATTTCAGCAAGTGCAGCCATAAACCACTGATAACCCATCTCATTTTCTGTGAGATATATTCTATACTCCAACAACTGTGATATTCTAGCAAATGTTGAAGCACAAGCCCCCAAAGAACTGTGATCAGCCCCAGGAAGGAAGTTAATAGCACGCCGGCTCCAAGGCTTTGAAACGGAGATGAGCACCGCCCCCTAGAGTTGGACACGACTGGACTTTACGTCAAGGGAAAACTTTACCTTTACTTAAAGGTAGCCAAGCACTCTCCCTTCAGACCCTCTTTGAAAGAAGCAACCCGGCTTCTGAACTGGATAGATTAAAAGAGAGAGAGAAAGAGATTAGCCTGAAGTCTGCAAGCAAATGACCCAGTACGTTCTGTTCCTTCTGTTTCCAGTTTAATGAACATGCATCTATATCTAATGGGCAGTCTGTCAGTTCCGTTAAATAGAAATAAGCTTGTTGTTTATTCGTTCATTTGCTTCCGACTCTTCGTGACTTCATGGACCAGCCCACGCCAAAGCTTCCTGTCGGTCGTCAACACCCCCAGCTCCCCCAGGGACGAGTCCATCACCTCTAGAATAGAAATAAGCTAGTTCTCTAATAATCATTAAACAAATTAACAACATAATAGCCAGGGCATCTCATCTTTACGCCACCTGCTCCGAGAAGAAAATTTCCTGCTAATACTTTTCCAGGAAACCATTACTCCAGCTAATATAAGCAAGGCTTTCTGATATGACACACAATCAAATCCAGTCCTATCAGGAAGAGAGATTGAGAGAGAGAGAGATCTTGTGTGATATATTTTTCTTATAATAATGCTAATAACTCCTTACCCCCCTGTCATTCAATCCAGAAAAAGTCCTCAGCTTTCCATAATATGCTTAGCATGGGTACCAGAAGTTTTGGCGGGTCAATGGCAACTTCAAAATCCCAGTGGACCTTTCCATCATTAATCTTTACTATGGGAATTGTGTCCTTTTCAGATAAGAATCTACTTTGTCTGATAATGGTTTCCAACATCCTTTCCATGTCCTCTGATGCTGGCAGGCTCCCAACATTTGGGCCTTCCAGTGAATGGGTGGAAGACCTTGTTACAAAGGTAGACCTTCCATATAAGAAAGAATCCAAATCATCAGGGACTCCTAAGTGCATGGCAGCTTCAACATGCATGTAATTGTACACATGTAAGATTCTTTCTGCATGTTCAAGACTATAACAGGGAATTTAAGGACACATCTGCTTTTGTTGGGATGGCACTAAGTGCAAAGTGGTTTCTCTGGGTTTGGGTTTATAAACCAGCCTTTGTGGTATATAAAATACAATGCACAACTTAGCATATTCTGTGAACCAGCAGCTATAAACTTCTTTTTATTTAAAAAATTGAATTAAATCAACTGTTACTAGAAGAGAGGCAGGCTTAGAATGATGTGTGAACCCAGCTGTTGAATCAGGAAGGCATAGCAGTGTCACAAACATGCCCCTATCATTGGTGAAATGTTGGCAGTGACATCACCCAAAAAGCACTGGATCAGGTTATGGTTACTTAGAGAGCCAATTTTGTGTAAGAGAGACATTTTGGTGTAGTGGTGAAGGCATCAGGCTAGAAACTGGGAGACCGTGAGTTCATAAAGCCAGCTGGGTGACCTTGGGCCGGTCCCTCTCTCTCAGCCCTGGGAAGGGGGCAGTGGCAAACCACTCCTGAAAAACCATGCCAAGAAAACTGCAGGACTTGTCCAAGCAGTCGCCCGGAGTCAACACTGACTCAAAGGTGCATGCATGCACGCACATGGTTACTTAGCAACAAAGGAGATTTACTCCACATGGATTTAGAGAAAGTCCTGTTGTTCCCACAAATGGCTGGATGCTTTTCAGCCTGGGCAACAATCACATTACTCTTTATTGGCCCCCTCATCTTGGCTCTTTGGGGTTGATAGTCTCCTTTCATTTGGTCAAAGTTTCCTTGGCTGCAGTGTTCATTACAAAAAGGGATCCTTGAGGCTAATGAAGGATTTTTTAAAAGCCTTACACAAGCCTCTTGATTGCCTCAATCAAGCTGATTTGGAAATAGGGTTTTTATCTGGTGGGGCCTCTCAGGCCACATTTATGTGTGTGTGCATGCTAATCTAACTAAATGCCTAATGGAGAGAGGCAGCTACAGCACATGATTAAACAGCACATTACTAGCACCTCTGAGAAGAGTTTGCAGTGGCTCAGATGTGGTGCTTCTAAGACAGGTGCCCAGTAGCTTTGCAACAGCAGAGCCCATGGACAACTCACAGGAAAATCTCATCTACCTCATAGCCAAACCCAATGTTTTATTTATTCACCCCAATGTCATGCTTTTCTAAGTGACATCTAATGCATAATCCCATCAGTTCCTTGTGAGAAATAATGTCCTCATCATTTACTTCAGGTGATTTGGGGCAGGAGTGAAAAATACAGCTAATCAATAACTGTAGCTGTTGTTAAATGTTTTGGCATCAGTGGAAGCTGGATTCTCGGGTAGCCAGCTCAGGTTGACTCAGCCTTCCATCCTTCCGAGGTTGGTAAAATGAGTACCCAGCTTGCTGGGGAAGGTGATGACTGGGGAAGGCAATGGCAAACCACCCTGCTCTATAGTCTGCCAAGAAAACATTGCGAGAGCGGCATCCCCCCAAAGGGTCAGACATGACTTGATCCTTGCACAGGGGACCTTTCACCTTCACTATGCCCTATATTTAACATGGAAACACAGAGCTCTTGTAAATATGCATTTCTTACAACAGCGTTAATAGTTTAGGCTTTAAAATAATTAATTTCTGTATTTGATTTGGCACTATATATTTTAGAGAAGAAAAGAAAGGTAGTACCAGAGGGGAAGGCAATGGCAAACCACCCCACTATAGTGGGGTAATGTTGCTGGTTCTCAGGAAGGAGGGAACACATTCCAAGGAGGGGAGCAAGATAAGAGAAAACACAGTCTGGAGCTAGAACATGGAAAGACTGAGAAGTTCAGAGTAGCCCTGCCCTAAGGCCTGCTAGGTTATTTCCCTTAGGTTAGGGAGAGTAGCTTTAGTCTGGCAACATTCTGTCTATATGGTGTGAGCAAATAAAGAACTGAAGTTTGGCTGGATTGATTATTGGTCGTTCTTGGGCTGGGCCTTACAGGTTGGGTGAATGAATAATCATATGGTCAGTATGTGATGTTCCTGAAGTTTAGCTTTCTATTCAGATCAGGGACATCTTGCTGGGGGGAGGGGAAGGATTAAAAAAGTCAAGATGGCAGCCATTCCCATATGATTGAAGCTATCTCTTTTTTACATGAATTGCACATGTGATGCACATATGAAAAAAAGGTAGGACTTTGGTCAAGTGGTTGCAGCCAACACCTTTACTTTCTGTCCTCCTCCGCCCCCCAAGAGGCATCCACAGGGAAATGTGTAAATAAAAGGTGGAGCTTCAGTTTTATGGCCACAGCTGCCAATTTGACTTTCTTGGTAGGAGCTAGATGTGTGCTCAGTCACTTTTCTACTTCTTTTTCCTAACACTGGTAACAAATAAGCCAGAAGATCAACAGATCTAGGCCTACTAGATCTGAGTTTGGGAAAAAAAAAATAGATGACCACTAAATGGAAGCAAGTTGATACTGAAAACTATCTCTTTCCTGCCATCTAGTGGTCATCTGGATTTTGGCAGCTCAGATCTGGTAGTCCCAAGCAGAGCTCAGAGCCCCAAAGAAGAAACTATCACCAAACCTTGAAGAAATGTGTTGTATCTCAACATTGCAAAGCATTGGTGCTGCTCCAGACACTTGAGAAAGCAAGGGAATGAGGAAGCAAGTGAATCAGAACCTACAACATGTTTTCAGAATGAAAAGGAAATGAGCAAAACTGATGAGGACAAGCGAGGAATTGAGCAACGCCAAAGCAGTGCTGCTCAGCAACTCCCTCCACTCACATTTGCGGGAACGTCACTGAGTCTTTGAAGTGAAATGAATGTTGTTAGTGTGATCTCCCATGCTCTTCCATCAACCAATCTCTGATCTCACCAGGGCTACCAAGCAAGCAGTTTGCTAAAGAACACAGCTTTGTAAGCCATACGGATGGGTGAAAATAATCATGCTATGGGCTTCTGATGCTGTGATACAGTACAAAGCTTGACTAATGCATTATCTGCTCATAGTGGGAATAGGTTCAGGGGTGGAGATAGAGAATGTGTTGGCTTAAAAAAAATCAGTGATGTTAAAGATTTCAGACTCAGCAGGATCATGCTTCCAGGTGATTTTTAAAAGCTTGCAGTGTACATATGGTAGGGCTTTGGAAAGTTTAAATTCAGAGATTTGACTGAATCATCAAACTGGCTTTCCCAATCAAATGGATACCACAGAATTGATCCAACAATTCAGAACATTTTTATGCATGTTTTGAAAACTCATCTCAGGAAATCACATTACATCAGTATTTTTAACTGCAGTATCAATTTAAATCAGGTTTCTGACTATAGATTCAAACTGGTTTGGGGCCGATCTATACAATTCTAACATTTGGACTCTTCTGCTAGGAATAACATTGGACAGGTTATTTGGGAAAAATAAACATTCGAGAAATTTATATTTATAAGATATCTTGGGAAAAAACAAATGCTTTAAGCATCATTCACTTAAATATACTTCAGTGATAGAAAATGTTGTCTTATCTAGTTCTCAAGTTATGTATTTAGAGTCACTGTTCAGCTCCAAATGGTTCCCCTATTTCTATACGTTTAGAATATCTTTTAGATATTCTATTTTGAAAATAACTTTTAGAATATCACTGCGGTAGAAATAGTTCTTACTGCTCATAGTGGTGATTATATGGTCAATTTCATGCAGTTTTCTTGGCAACATTTGCAGAAGTGGTTTGCCACTGCCTTCTTCCCAGGGCTGAGAGTGAATGGCTGGTCCAAAGACATCCAGTTGGCTTATATGCCTAAAGTAGGACTCGAATCTGGGTCTCCTCATTTCTAGTCCAGCATTTTCACTACAACACCACGCCAGCTTTCCAACCACTCTGTCGGAAGTCCTGGTGAGCATTGCATAGAGAGTGAGCACTGGAATATCTTTTGCAGTTGGGATAGGCAGGAATGGATAGATACCTGTTTAAATCAAGCATTATACGTTTGCCTTACTCAAATGCAACTAATGAAATACTGCAGAAGTGCTGTTGGAACTGAGCCTTTGTTCCTGGACTTTGTGCCTGGTTGTACATTTAATAAAAACATTTGAAAACATCAGAGAACTGATCTTCAATTTCTGAGAATCTTGGTCACTAGGCAATCTGTGCAGCATGTTCACTAAAATCAATAGGCCTACTGAGAAATTAGTACACTAGAACCATCCTTTCTTTTTCAATGAGTATACCTGGGATCCAGACATTCCTGCCTGTGCCCAATATCCTCAAGGGGCAACATACAAGCAGGATATTAATGCTTTAAAACAGTGTCTGACATTAAACATGAATTAGAGGAAGAAAAACAGTCAGTGCTTAATTCAGACTGGACATGTGTGTTTTTAGACAGATTCAACAGATTAAGGAATTATTAAGCATTTAATTATTAAGCGTTTTGCATCATTCTGGAGAGAAAGGCAATGTACAGATCTAATGAATACATTTCTCCAGCTTCCTCCCTGATTCTCAATTTCAGTTGCATTTATTATGGCCTTTAGCCAGCTTCATGATTTCTCCTTGATTGGATGTTTCACATCACCTACAGCCCTGGTCCAGCAGTTCTAAAGCTGGAAAAGACTTTTATGTGTTCTGCACATGGCCAGAAGCTTTATTTAATGTTTCTAGCAGCTGATTAGAGTCATTGGAAGAGGCAGGGATGCTGTATGAGGCTTGGCTTGGCTTTTAAAAAGGGGAAGAGGCTGTTGTGTTGTAAAGTAGCTTTGAAGGAGTGCTTTTCATGAATCTTCATTAAAGTCAAGTACCCCTCTGAAACTTTGCAGCAGCCCTACTAAAAACTAGCAGTTGTGCGAAATGAAAGCTGGGAATCTGGGCATTACGGCATATGGAGGGGTAAAGGGATGGAAGGAACTGTAGACACTCATGGAGACAAGATGAACAGAACTTAATTTGTTTATTAAGGGAAGTATTTATCTAAGGAAATAAAGTGCGTTTCATCTTGAAGTATGGGATTGTTTTTAGGTGTAATTGGTATTCAATTAAATATACTTAGTTACAGTTTTTGGATATAAGGTTAATGAATTTACAATAGCTTCCTCTTCCAGGCCAGAGTTTTATTAACCTCACAGCTAATTGCATATCAGTTGCTACTGTTTCTGACACCACTGCCCTAACTTTGAGTATTATTCAGTTATTTGAAGGACAACTTGTTGTCCTCTTTCGTTGGTCTTCCTGGAATTGGACACTTTTGCATGTTTGAACCTTTCAACACAGCACCTTATTCCCTTCAGCAACAGCAAGTGGTTTTGTCCTGGCACAGCATTGTCCAAATGGAAAACATGTTGCACCCTTTAACCACCTGTTCTGCTCCTCTTTCACATGGGCATCTGTCAGTCCAAAGCTTCCCTAAGGCAATTTTCACATCAGCATCATTTTTATTCTCCTGATACTTCAATCCATGAAAACAATCCATGGTTCTCTTCTTTTCTAACAACCTTATGACACTGAGAATACAGAGAAAAAAAAAATCACTGCTCCAAACCAGATCCCGCAGGTCCTGGAGAAACAAAAATCCCTCCATTCCTACTCCATGCCAAAGGGAGGGGTGGTGGTGGAATTGCTTACACATGCATACTCTGTTCCATTCCCTTACTTCATGTTGTGTACATTGGTCTAGTTGCATGCAAGTTAAGAAAAAAAATCAAACAGTGATTACATGATTCTTGTCTCAGAAATCTTGTTTTGGAAATTACAGGTTAAGTGGTAGGCTCTAAAATGAAGGCACTATATGGCAGTCCATCTTGTGTGTTCTGTTTTGGAATCCAGAATGTTAGATGGAGGCAAACCAACTGATGTCACAAACAGGCAGGGATTACCACACCTGAATGAGATATGTGTTCTTCTAATTAGCAATCTAATCACCCCAGGCAGTCTCATTACTGCTGTCTTTATGTTCGTCATTTTGGCAGCCTGAAGGTCCATGGTAATTCCTTCATCTGACTTTTACTCAAGGACATCATGTTTTTAATCATTAACTACCTTAAACTTCCACTTTCAGGAAACTTCGAAGAATTACTTTTGAGTAATGGGAGGGGGCTGTGTCTCTCAAATTCTCACCTGAGAGCCTTTCATCTGCAATTGTTTACACTGAACAAGTTCTTCTGAAATCAGGATTTTGTTAAAGTGGCCAGAAAAGTGGGGAAGTACCAGACAGACCCATACCACTGTGCTTTTCTGCTCTTCCTGCTCACAGAAAAGATGTGTGTCCCATTTCTTAAATAAGATAGATTAGCGTTGGGCAAAATGATAGTGAGAGAATGGTGGAGGAACTTTAATTACGGTCCATGTGGCAAAATGAAAATGCATCAAGAGTCTCTCTACTGTTCTGGCAGAAGACAGCTCTGCCTTCAGGTTGAGCTTTTGTCCAGTTATGATGTCAGCTGTTGACACTAGTAAAAACATCATCAAGACTTGAATGGGAGAAAATAATAGAAAAGGGGGAGTGGAAGGAATGTTTCTCCCTTGAGAGAAACCAAGTGTAGAGTCAGAAAATAGAGAAGAATCACTGAACAGCAATGCTCCAAGTTGTTTGCGGTGTAAGATTTGCTGAGATCAGCTTCAGCTGAACAGTCAGTAGGAAGTCCAGGGGTGAAAAGTCATTGGTTCTCATGTCAGTTCAGCTGGCTTGGCCAATAGTAAGTAACGATGTGCTGCATTGCGTTCCTGGAGAAATCATTAGCTCCTTCTCCAAATGCACGTCAACATTTTGTGACTGATGTTTCCTCTTTGTCCCACAAACTCTGAGGTTTTGGGTCATCACTGCAAGAATGAGATACAGGGTTATTATTATGCTGACAATAGTTTCTTAATCTCAATTCAGATGGAGGGCACCAAGTTGGGGAAGATTGGAATGGACAGTGCTGAACTGGATGGTTAGATCCCTTGACCTGGTTTAACACAGACCAAAGTCCAGTGATTTCATTTGCTCTTTAACAACCCCAGCTAAAACCAGAGCTTTAGTCTTTGCATTCCCCTCTGAGCAAATGTAAGCTCTGAACTCTTTTGAGACCTTACTCAGGGTTTTTTCACTCTACACTCAATTCAGTTGGGGAGGGGAAGAGAGAATTGGCTTGAAACAAGAAATATGTCATAAGCAATATGTTACAAGTTGGACCTGAGACCTATTTCCTGTTTGGTAGAGACTGCTTAAACTCTTGATTTCCCCTGGAATTTGCCTGGTCCTTGCAAACTGTAGATTAAATCTTGCACATTAATCCAACTTTCATATACATGGCTCAGGATCCTCTATTATTCAGAATTGCCAGACAAAGTGGAAGGCTTTGAAGCATACAAAATGTGTATAGAGCAGCAATACACATTCCTTCTGTATTCTTGTGGAGGGTTGGCAGTATTAAGAGTGATTTATATTCTGTCAGTTTTATTCTAGAGAAATGATATTCTGTATTTCAGCCTTTTCTGATTAACACTGTTTGGATGAGAAGAGAAAAACCTTTTTCTCTTTCTACATTGTTGAGCTCAATTTATATGCATTTTTCCCCTTTATTCCCACCTTCGTTTCTCTGCCTTTGGAATAAATGATACTGACAGTGACAATATTTTAAAACCCTTGCAAACAGGATAGGATTGCTTAAATCCAGATATCCTGCCAAATTATATGTACTTTTGGATGATAATTTAAAAGTTGGCCATTAAAGAAGGAAGCCTAGATGTTGTTTCTGTTGTTGGCTGTGTACAGAAGTAGGATTGAAGATTTTCTGTGCTGAACCATTAAGTGGTTTTCCCAAGGATAACTCAATTTTACCTTTGAGGTAAAGTAGGCAATAGATACAAACAACAACACTGTTGCTCTTGCAGGTTCTGCGGTCAATCGATCACTAGTGTCAAGGCACTTAAAGTTAGGAAAAAAAGTCTCCAAACTAGGATTTAAAGAAAGCTTAGGGTGCCCATTTAGTACAATCATGCTGGAGAGTACCCTATCGTTTGCCATCAGTGGAGAACGCAGTTTGCTCTGAGAACATCTTAAGTCTCCAGTGAATTCAACTTTATGTCTTCTTAGTTTGTCCTTCACATTTAATTCTCTCTCCAAATGGACTTCCATAATATATGATCTTGACTGGTCTCAAAAAAGGAAAGGAAAGGAAAGGAAAGGAAAGGAAAGGAAAGGAAAGGAAAGGAAAGGAAAGGAAAGGAAAGGAAAGGAAACCAGCATTGAACTAGGAAATCTCAGGACTGTAGGCTAGACTGGGAAGTTGGAGGGGGGAAAAAAAAGACAATCCAGAAGGAAGCACTTCTGTATTGATTCCTACATGAATGTGTGTCTACATAGGAATTGCACTCAACTAGAATGGCTCCTGTGTATGACATGCAAGTGTTGAACTCCTGAACTCCAAAACAGCATCATTTCCATAACTGTATCTACTGCATATATGTGTTCACTTTCCCATATTTATCATTTTTTTCACTTAAGCCTTAAAAAGATAGTTCATGCCCTCAACTTGCATACTGCCTAATGAAACTTTGTTCTCCAATGCTTTATTATATGTTACATATAATATGTAAAGAAAGGCCTGGACTTTTTAAAAATTTATCCCAGATATTAAATACATGTTGATACCCTAGTGTTTGCTTTTATGATACTGATCAAATTTTCTGCACCAAAATACATTCTTCAGTTGATTGGAAATACTAGCTTATTCCAAAATAACACGTAAGTGAGACTAATGCAGTGTGTTATATGTGAAGCAGTGGCTGCATCCGAGCAATTTTTAATTATACCTCTTGCTTCTAAGGACTGAAATATTGTTTTTGATTATATTCTTGATTTCTTCGCTTCCCATAAAAATATCTGTTGCCGTTTTTCTTACCAATTAGTTGTAATTGTAGGGAATAACTGCAAAGGTGATATTTAAGAACAGTACTAAGAGGTTAGTTAAGGAGTTCATTCTGAGGAAGATGCCTTTACACAGGAAGAACAATCAGAATCAATGTGGATTCTTGGCCTTGGTGCCTCCCCCCAAGATTGTAGCACCAAAATTTATCAAATTACACTGGCACAATTTCCATTTATTAATGGTGTGAAATAGATCTAGGAAGCCTTTGATAATCTTCATGCACCTCGTAGAGCTCTCATTCCCCCAAACACTGTTTACCAATGCTTAAATGTAAACAAACTAAATAAAAAAATTGCAGTAGGAAGAGGCATGCATAAACATGTAACTGGAGCTGTGCTTTATCTAAAATATGGGACTGCTAGTATTGATCACATTCATATGGACCAGCAACCTTCTAAAAAATCAGATTTGGAAAACCAAACTGAGAAACTGAATTCCTCCAGTAAGTTTGGCTCATGAATAGATAATAAGCAGATACCTGTCAATGTGCTGTCAAGAGCTTTTGCTGATCATCTGTATCGCTGGAGCTTAGCACATCAGTTACTCACACTTTCAATAAGGAAATATTAAACACATTTTTTCTATTGAAGTGATGTGTTTTTCTGGACTCCAGTCCCTCCCCCCTTCCCTCCGTTTGTCTTCTCACTGACAAATGATAAATTGGCTAATAATTGCAAATATGTTTCTTAATTAGGCCCTGAGCTATTCTTTCAATTAGGACTTCAGATTGGATGGAAAATAATTCACACATGACTCTGAGTTGGCTATGATTCGATTTTCCCTTAGATTTGAATTACGTTGAATTTTATTCCCTTCACAACTTAGCAGGTGCTCGATGCAATTTCAGGAAGGAATGAAGCAGATGGAATGAGATGCCACTCATTAGCCATGATGGATTCTGTGCTTGATTTTTGCTCATATTATCAGATAATAGCATAAACCTAAAGTTCTTGGAATAGGGAGATAGTCTCTCTTCTAACCTGTGTTTGAAGACATTGATATCTACACCTATATCTGTCTATATCTCATCTATTATCCCAGTCTGCTGCTTCCAGCTCCCTAATTCCTAATTTTAGGAATTATTGTCTCATCATACCTGAAAGGCACCCAGTTATACTCAGGTTACATCAAACTTGGTATAACAGCCACGTATTTCATTTAAAATGGTAATTTGTGGTATATTCCTCAGGATTATTTAGAGAATAGAATCTATCTTTGGGTCCACTGCGTATCATTTTTATTGTGTGATCTCAAGTTTTAGTTTTATAGGAAGAGGGAGGGGAGAATGAACTTACCTATTTTCTCCATATCATGCACAGTGTTAGAAACCTCTGTAATTTCACTTCATTAAAGTTTTGTAATATTACGCTGAGTATGAGGAAAGCCCATGGAGAAAATCCCCTTTCTCTGCCTTCAGACTTGGAGTCATTCTGTGAAATTGAATGGCAGTTTTCATTGGTGGGTTGGTGGGAGAGATCTGTGGGATTGGCTTGCAATCCCCCCAAAGAAACCCCCAGGAAACTAACTTGGGAAAATGCCAATTCAGCAGTCCTGCATCTATTTTGCAAGAGAAATCCTTCTCTCTCCCACCCAGCAGCAGGACTGATCAGGAAACAGAGTTAAACTTTTCTAGGAGTTATTCTGCTCTTGTTAGCCTTGACCCAGTGACAGCTGCCCCTCATTTTCAACTTTAATTCCAATACTATTGATTTATGTTAACACATTCCTTTTTTGGCTTTCTAAGCTCTATTGTTTATTTCAATTTTACTTAAAGGGGAAAAAACTTTTCCCCCTGACCAACTTATTTTCTCTTTCTAAGAAGGAATATTTTGATTACACACAGAGAACTTTGAAGGCAGCTAAATATGGGAGGTTATGTCTCTTTATACATTTCAAAATAAACAGGGTGGGAGAAGGAAGGCAAAGGGCATCACATGCATCATGTTGTCACTTGCACAATGGCATCATGATGCAAATCCATCAGTGGCTTCTAGTGGGCACCTATGTTGGAGAAATCTGTGTGTACAATGTCCTTAACCTGGTCAATTAGAAGGCTGGAGACAATACGGCTAAAGTAAATTTGTTTTAACCTTGGATGGAGTGGTGTATGGGTGGCTCAAACTGTTGCACGAACCTAGGCTGCCGGGTTAGTTTACTGTTCCATGTATGATGCAAACCTACAAATTGGGCCAGTTCTGTAACCAAGTAAAGCAGTGTTTCTCAACTTTATCAACACTGAGATGTTTGGACTTCTTAAAGTTGATGTCTAGACATCTGAAAGACATCTTTCAGATGTCTGGACATCAACTTTAAGAAGTCCAAACATCTTAATGTTGCTAAGGTTGAGAAACACTGTCCAGACATCTTAAAGTTGTCAAGGTTGAGAAACCCTGAAGCAGAGCAAGTTGTGCAAACAAACTCATATGCCATTTTAGTTTATTCTGATACAGGATCATCTCAACTGGTTTTAAATATTCCCCCCCCCCACTTTTGGGTTATAAAATGCACTTGAAAGGCAAGAGTTAGAGTAGATTTCGTAGACCATGTTGCTCAAGGGTGCCCAATCTGTGACCTTTCAATCACATACATTCCTTGACACTTTTTTTGGCTGTCTCTGGTCATGCTCCTAAAATTCAGTAGTTTGACTTCCCACTATTCTGAGGCAGGAAACAAACAGGTTGTCATGATCCCCCAAATAATTTAACTTCCTCTGCAACACAACCCCTCCCCCCAAAATATCCTGACCTTATCTATATTGACAGCCTTCCCAGGTAGATGTTGAAGCCCATCCATGTGTGCTTTATTCTGATACTATCAGCCTTGCGGGGCAGATCAGATAGGAAACACGACCAGATGAGGTAATTCTACTTTATTATAAGGCTTCATTGACAGAATCTTGCAAGCCTGAAAGTACAATTCTCCCCCCATCTTCTTTACAGCCCAAAAAACTAGGGAGGGTCTCTTCTGAGCCTCTTGCCCTGCCCACCATCCAGCTGTGGACTATGCTGTCTCTTATCTGACTGTTCCCTTGGCAGCGTCTCTTTGCCAAGTCTCCCAAGGTCATTCTCACATACCATTACAAATACACCTTAGGAGCCACTACCATTTGCATCCAATTTGATGCCACCCTCCACTTGAATTACCAAAATTCAGGTACCCAAAATGAAAGGGCTCCAAAGAAGGTCAGAATCAAGTCATGAGAGTTCTTGGGATACATTGCAGGGAAGACAGGAGAGAAGATAGCCTTTGTTCTTTCATCACCAGGTATACCTGTATCTATTATTCTGGACTCCATGCTTCTGAAAAATAAATGACTGTCCTGGGCTATGTAATTTCTTCAGTGGTTAGGGGACCTCTGGTGTTTTGTATCCATCCAGGCACCAAGAACAAATAAGCCTGCAAGCCGTTTGCAGTAAAACACTCAAGTGGCAACATGTAGTGCAGATTACAGAACTCAGACATGGACTAAAAATGTGCTATTATGCTTCCAAAGGAGAATTTTCTCTATTATTAGAAAATCAATTACACCTTCCATTTTGTGCAGGAAATATTGGAGGTGACAAAGTATCTTGTACTCCTGTTCACTCATAAACTTCCTTTCTCTGCCCTACGATCACCACAGAGATGCTAATAAAAATTTCTGTCAGGTGATTCACACACATTTCAGCATTATTCTCCTGCAATCCAGCTTGGTGAATGAAAAACAAATTTAAATCATGATAAAAGCCTGGGCAGAAGTGATCTATAACGTTAACTGCTTGTCATCAGAAAAGATGTATTCAGTGTCTCTTGGGAATGGCAGTTCTCATTTCTCCTGCTTGTAAACCTATAACACTTACTGTCTGTGAGCAGGATGAAGTATCTGATCAACTATGGGTGTGCATATGCGTATTTTATACTGTATGTCTTCTAGTTTCATTCCAGAGTCTCTAGGTTTTTCTCCACAATATTGCAAGAATTCTCTGGACTCTCCCTTTCTCAGTCTTTATTAATTTCTGGCTTAATAACAAAAGTAATAAAACACTTGAGCTTGGTGTTCTTTTGATTATACACCCACTTCAAATCAACCATGTGTTGTTCCTTCATCCCATTACATCCTAACAACTAATGCTGTTTTGTAGCTTTTTTTTCTCCTCTAAAATGATATGATCAAAACTTGAGCTAAAAGTCTTATGGGAACCTGACTGAAATAAGAAGTCCAACCTGAGAACCAGAGAATTCATTAAAAAGGTCTCTAGGAATGAGTGCAAAAGTATAGCCTAATTTCTAAATACCCCCAGCTATCAGTACTGTGACTAGGGAGAGCGCATAGAGGTCAGAGAAAATGATCTACATGGGTATGAAGTTGCCTTATAGTGAATTCAGATCCTTGATCCATTTAGCCATGGCTTAATTTATTTATATATATATATATATATATATATATATATATATATATATATATATATATATATCTGTGTGTGTGTGTGTGTTTGTTTGCTTATATATATATATATATTTGTTTGTTTGTTTGTTTGTTCCAGGCCTGAGCAAGCAAAGACAAGGATCTTGTGGCAGACCCAGCTTTTATTCCCAATCGCAATGTTTGGAAGGCCTCACGTTTTCCACTCCACTTGACCCCACATAAATGAAGAGAAGGAACTCAGTGTTTGTGCATGTTGCTCTGTAAAACATCTGAAGGCAATGTTTTGAAATGAAACAATATAGGATTGTAATGCATTGTTTCACAAACGAAATTGCATTGTGTTGGATCTCTGAGTGCCTGGAGGAAAAGCAAAATCTGTGGATGATTAAAAATTTGGAAAGCTTACCTTACAGTTCTCCATTCAAAATCTCTGCCCATTTAAGGAATTCTTTCAGCTGGTTTTTATTTCCCAGCTGTGCTTCTTTAATATCTAAGTGTACAGAATGAGGATAGAATCCCCCCACCCACAACCAATTATATTCCTTGATAACTTTTTGATATATTCCTTGATACCTCATGCACAGAAGCCGTTCATGTGCTGTCAATGCAATCAAGATCATGCTATTAATTTCACTAATGAAAGAATCTCCAAATGTGCTTTTTAAAAGTTTTTTTTCCTTATGCTTTTCTAATTTTCTGAAGTAAATACCAAGCTACTGACATTTCACAAAGCTCACTTTTATAAATAGCACATTTCCGTTGCACTAAATGTAGTAGAATCCTCTTAGAAAACCTATTAGATCTTTTAATGTAATGTAAAGTTTTATTACTTTTAGCAGTTACTGTGTTTGTTTTGTTGAATTAATTACCAAACTGTCTTCAGTTTGAATGACTCATCCTTCATTCTCTATAAATAAATCTGGATCACTTCCCTAATTATAACTGATTGATAAAAGGAATAGGTGGTGATCTATGGTGCATCATTAATTTCTTACATTATTTGGCTCATATCAGTAAGTAAGTAGACTTAAATCAAGGAGTAGATGATTTAACTGATTGAAGGAATAGATAGGAAAGTTGATTTCTGGGATCTGCTGAATATCATTACTATTCTGTGGTATCATTTGACTTGTAAAAACAATTCTAGTTCTCAGATCTATAGTCTGTAGGAAATTAGAATAGGGTTGAAGAATGACTTAACTGATGGAAGTAACTTTGTAGGCAGACAGATATGTCAAAATCCACCAAAACTGAAGTTCTTTAGTATACAATCAGGTATATCATTCACAGAGTTTACTAGTGGCCCTTAATGTATCATTCAAATCTCCTAGAGTTTTATGCTGCTTGGCCTGTCCCAATGAGTCTTAGCTGCATCAGCATCATGAGAAACAAGGGTAATATGGGGACAAGTTGCCACTGCTCCTGTTTCTTGCTTCTGTTGCTTAAAACAGAAACCATACAGATGGGAAACATGATATAACAAAGTCTGGGACAATTTGTAGTAGGTGTTGTATTGGTTCTTAGACCTCAGTGATTCCCCAATGATTCTAACCCCAGACTCCAACTCCTTCAAGCAAGTTTCAGTCATTGGGAAATGTGACAGTATATCAATACAGTACCTAAATAAACAAACAAACAAACGTGAAAGCATGTTTGGGCATTGTTTTCATTCAATCTATTCTTGCAGACCGTCTTCAGGAAAGGGGCTATGCTGCTTGGCAGTGTCTGGAGCTAGGTTTCAGCCTCTTTCCTCCTGCTGAGATCACAGTTCATTAACATTGTTATGCTCTTGCTAAATCTGTTTGGAGAATGTGACAAGTCTAATTTATTACTGACAAGACAGTTGGGAGTGTATTTAAAATGCATTAGTCTTGCTATTGTGTGCTTTTGAATGGAGGTGTGATCCCTGTCAGGTGTAGCCTTG
The DNA here is from genome assembly GCF_035149785.1 of Candoia aspera. Lineage (NCBI taxonomy): Eukaryota > Metazoa > Chordata > Lepidosauria > Squamata > Candoiidae > Candoia > Candoia aspera. The sequence goes on along the minus strand of NC_086161.1, from coordinate 14,156,753 downwards.
CTGTTTTGCTAAATATTATCTATTGTTTTCATTAGTGGTTCCAACCGCAGAGGTGTTGCAGACTTTCTTGAACATGCTAAACGTAACTGTCTCCCTCCCCCCATATTTCTGTGTGCATATACGTATATGCATGCATATACTCACACATACACACTATAGTTGCAGGTAAGTGGTAGAAAGAGAGGACAGTAGAATAGCACAGAAAAAGTGAGAAATTATTTCACTTCCTTCTTGATCCAAATAGGGGCAACATAAGATCAATCACATGCAGCTAAATTCTGATCAGGCCTCAAAGGTCATATCCACACTGCCAGATTACCCCATTGTGGGTATGAGCCACTAACTATTTCTGGGGGATAGGAACAGAAATAATTATCTTCTATCCACCCCCAAACCACTACTCTTGTTTCCCTGCTCAAGTTGAATTTTCTGGCTTGTGCCAACTCAAATATTGCTGTCCAGTTTGCATATTATGTTTTACTTTCTTCTTGGCAACCCTCTGCATTTGAGTCAACCTCCTTTACCTGAGTCAATGATCACTGTTCTTTAGCTCTCTAATTTCTGCTGCATCAACTGTCAGCCATGGTACTTCACTGGCATAATAGAAATAAAAATGACATTTGTTTGAAACCCAGCATAAACATTACTATTTTTCATTTTGTTGCTGGGCTCTTTTGGTAAAGTAAGCTCATTTCCTGTGCAGCTTACCATATAAGCAATTTGAGTCATCAGTGATTAACTGCAAATGAACAGTTTGGCTAAGAGCAGAGTCGCTACATGTGTCTCTGTAGCATTATTATAAAATGATATGAAAAGGTTCAGCCAGGAAATCCAGTTCATCCCCTTCTAAGTAAGTTGAATCAGAGATGGCTCACATTTTTCTTATGTAACTTTCCAAAAGTGCTAAGCATAGAGTCCTATACTTTTCCCTATATAGTTTAATATAAGAGAATTTGCTTTCGAAATATCTGTCAAAGAAGAGGGAAATATTATGATTTGTGGTTGGTGTGTGGCATTTTTGCTATAAGATGGCCCAAGATACATGCATTGTACCATCCTCTCTCCAGTGATCTACAGTCCCTGATTTTCTACACTTCAGTAAAACCCCAAATCACCCAGTGCCATTTTTATGCTACCAGTGCTACTTTCTTTACTAAGGGGAAGATTTCACTTGAGAAATTATTGGAGGATTTCTCTGATCGTATGTTTGGTACAGAATTTGTGCCCGGCTATAGCATCTAGCTGATCTTGTCTGATCATGGAAAGCTTTGCAGCTTAGGACTTGGTTAATACACAGATGGGAGATGACCAAGAAATGCCACAGGCTAGGCTGGGAAGTAAACAACAACAACAACAAGAGCAGCAAAATCCTGGGAGAAAGCAATGGCAAGTCACTTCTGGAATATTGACAAAAAACCCAGTGTGGATGAGTTTATGATGTTACCAAGAATCAACCTTGACTTACCTTTTTTGTACCTTCATTGTCCCTGTTTATCAAGGCCAGTCTCCATTTTGGTCCCTGCTAAGTTATTCCTGCCTTTACTTTTCAGGATGACTCATAAAATACAATGTTTGTTATTCCTGTTGCAGCCCTTCGCTAAGGATCTAAAAACCCTACCTTGATTCTATTAGGTCAGTGAAAATACATGCCTGCGGATTCAAAATCCTCTCTATCTGCTATGTATACCTATCCAAATTCCTGTCTCAAAAATTTGGAGAAAGGACCATAGCTGAATGGCAGAGTACAAGCTTTGCATGAGGAAGGCATCTCTAGAAAATCTCCTGTCTCAAACTCTGAAGAACCACTGTCAGTCAAAGCAGAGCCTACATTATAGACAGTACAGAAAAGGTTGATGTGAATTGGTGTAAGCTAATAATAATAAGTATAATTTGCTGCACCTTTGCATTCCATCTGGAATTTCTTCCCAAAAGCATAACTGATGCATTTCATATATTGATAAAGCACTACAGAAAAGAAAGCACCAATGATTAATTGGTGAATATATAAGAGGTGCAAGAGGCATTCTGTCTACCAGGTTAGAACAGAAGAAAGGAATAAGTCTTATACCAATTGAACAATAAACCTGGAACATTTGAAAACCATCTTAGAAAAAGCTCCAGCTTCTAGGCATCCCTGTATCATTATATAGGAAATTCTACCTAATCACAACCAGCGTGAACAGCTTCCTCAAGCCCATTATAATTTGATCTTCAGTTTCATTGTAGACACAAGTGGAACTTCCCACATCATTTTAAAAAGTAAATCCAGTGTCCAAACATGTACCTTTTTGTGCTTCTGTTCTTCCTTCTGGAGTCCCAAGACTCTGCATTGTTCCTGCTGTGAACTACTGGAGAAGATGAAATTCAAAGTTGTGTTCAACTTGTAATTTGCATGGATCTGAGGGAGCCATACATGGACATTGTTCTTCCCTGAACAATTATAATGGTTCCATAAATGCAAATTTCAGGCATAGTTGTCACTGTTCAGCAGTAAAGCTAACACCTCTAACACAAGCAGTATTTAAAAGAGATGCTAAATCAACTTTCTTGCATATGAATATCTCAGCATATTAAATATATTATTCATTTCATCAACAGTGTGCAATGTCTTGCCTGGACAAGGCATCTGCATTCCCTCTGTCCCAATATCCTGGTTGACAGAAATAGCCAGTAAATCCACAGGTGATAAGACAAACATTAAACATAGTGTGAAGTACTGCATAGTATGTGAAGACTCCCTGATTCTTAGCTAACATACCACCTTGCAATATTAAACTTTCCTTCTCAGCTTTCCATAAAGCATCCTGCACCACCAAACATCACTCAGTTGGCTCAGTTTCAAATTACTGCATGGAAGCTGCACATCTCATTTCAGGCAGAGGGGGAAGAAGGCAGCTCCATTAGAGATTTAGGTGGGCTCAAAGCTCATTTGAAATGAAAAGCCTTGTGAGAAATCTATAATGAGAAAGATTTGATAGTTTAATGTGTTTCTGCAAAGCATTATAATTTTCTAGAAAACGGATGGGATGTTATCATTCTTGAAATCAACTAGAGGGCACAGTATTACATTTCAGACTTAATGGCTGCTCTAGATGTATACAGTTAGAGATGGATGGGGCTAGAAAGTAATGGCCATATTCATTTGAGGAGCTGCTGAGAAAAATCCATGCAAAATCTGAATCTAAACTTGTCAGAGGTTCTAAAAAAGTTGATGTAATTATAGCTTATACAGTAAGATGTCTGATTGTCCTTAACTTATAAGGCATATACTCAGCAGCAATTCTGGTAAATAATGGAGATTTATCACAAGGTTACTTTATACTCCTGTGATCATAGGAGCTAAGTTTGATCTTCTTATGGCCCAATTTGATCAAACCAAGGACTTATTCAGCCTTCCATGTCACAACAATGCAATGGTTGGGAAGCTAAGAACTGAAGGCCAACACTGTCTTCTGCTGTTGCTCCCCAGCAACAGGTGTTTAAAGAATGGTACAGTGTTTCAGGAGTCAGTAGACAGCCATGATCACTGAAAGCCCCATTGTCCAGGAATTTTTCCAGTCCTCATTCAGGCCATTTAAATTGGTGGTTATCAATACATCTGATGGCAGCAAATTCCATACTTCTACTATGTGCAGTGGTGCCTATGGAAGGCTTGAGATATGAATACATGTCACATCTAAGATGTTTCTGCTTCCTTGATTTCTGGGTTCTAAGAAGGTTCCAGATATGCTCCTGGTTAAACTTTGGATTGATTGCCACTATTCTTTTTTCAACTGATATAATAATCTTGTCCCTATGGGAACTAAAACACAGTTTTATTAACAATTTGGAAGGGATAAATGATCCAGATGGCAAAATAAAATGCCTGCCAAGATTTTCCCAAGTTAGTCTACCATCTTTGTTTCTTATCTTCTATAGCCAACTATGCCTATTAAAAATACCTATATCAAATGAAGATCAGAGGATCTATCTATCATATCATATAGTATTTTCTAGTTTGGGTAAATAAATAAATTATTAATTCAGTCAACTATACCATGACCCAAAGGAAGAAAGGGTGGACAAAGGAAAATCTGCTAATACCTTCCTCTTATGTATGGGTAGTGGTTTTCTGGCTACATAAGAAATATCACTCACAGTCTGAACACTGGAAATAGAAGGAGTTTTTAAACCAAAACAGAGGAATATAAACCTAGATCCACATACCTATATTTATTTTGAAGAGGTTTTTCCCCTACAACTTTGTAATACATGTAGCATTTTATAGCATATGGAAAAAGCCTTCTGTAAATCTGAAAGAGAAATTGACTGGGAAATTAAATAAAAAGAAAAGAGTAACCATAACTTTTTTTTAATCAAATGTGACTCAGTGAGAGATGTACTTAGACCCTGAATGTATAAAGCATATTGGGTAGACAGATGTATTATATTTTGTGTGGTGAGCTGAGAGTCACATCCAAAAAAGTGGTTGTAATTGAGAAAGAAAAAAAAATGAGTGGAGTCCAAATGGAAAAGTAGGTGTAGAGCCTAAAAGGGCAGGTACAAATTAAGTATAAAAGATAAACATATTAATCCAAAAGTATTTCTGAAGTTTAATTTATTGATTTTATTTTAATTTATTTATTATTCACATTTAGCCACGGCCCATCTCCCCCAAAAGATTTAATTTTAATTTAAATCTTAAATCATAATTTAATATGACATTCTTTCGTAAGTCTTAAATTCTTACCATCCTGAACATATTTCATTTGTCAACTTCTTTTTCCTAATGCCATTTTTTTTAAAAAAGAGAGAATTAGCCCCTCAACACAATACACAGAGACTGTTTTGAGATGATTTGTCTCATTTTCATAGTTTGGCCTGTGGGGCAAAATTACAAGGACAGCTTTGAGTTTTGGGTTTCAGATTACCAACATCTGTACTAGATGATAAATGGGGATCAAAAGAATAAAAATTAGGAGCTTATGAAAATGATCACCTTGGAGCTAATAGGAACATATAGAGCAGAATGCCAGGACCTTCAGGGGAGAAAGAAAAAAAACTGAAAATGTAACAGGTTTGAAGAAAAAAAAAATCAAGGAAGTCAGAGGTGAAGTTAATGCATCTTTAGGATTAATGTGACCATAATATGATACTGTGTAGCAGGAACAGGCCATAAATTGCCTCAAGGGAGAAAGCTAACAATAGGAAGTCTGGATGGAGCTCCTGAATTAATAGTATTGGAGCATCTGCCATACAATATGGTTTGAACTTTAAGGAGCTCTGCTGTATAATTCACTTGTCAGGCAGTTTGAGAAAGAGATGACACGTCTGCTAGGAAGGGGGAGCAAAGAGAGAGGCTGTTTTAATTAATTCATTTATTGTTTTAGAAGATGACATTAAACCAGCTGTTCTTCCTGCATTGTTCTGGGCACCACTTAGTAGATATGAGTGTGACTTCAGTATGCAGAGCCAGGTTGTATAGGCACATCCTTATCACATCAGAGAAAGCCACAGAATATGGAAAAGGAGGGAGGCTTTCTGTATGAGGGTAAGAGTGTGGGGTACAAGAAGACTTGGGTTCAGCCTTCTCCAACCTGGCCAGTCTCCAGACCTATAGACTTCAATTGCCAAGTTCCCCCAGCTATGTGGTTATTCTTGATAATTTTGTCCATAAATTTGGAGCAGCATCTAAGTTGAAGAAAGTTGTCCTTCACTCAGACAGTCACTCTGGCTTCATGACTTCCCTGTGAACAATCTGTTATACAGTCAGAAAAACAGGGATGGATTTCCTGCTAGAACTTTGCCATTCCTGCTTTTTTGCAGAAGAGTAGTACTAGCAAACATTTTCATGAACTCCGCAATTATCTATTGTATATAGAGAAAACTGACTGATTAGCACAAGAGTTCAGCCCAAGAACCCTAGGAACATGTCAGTTTGGGATATCAGCCATGGAGCCCTAATGGGTCATATGCTCTAGTCTAGCCTTTTGGATGGCTTCAGATTTTCTCATTCCCAGTGAAGAGACTGTGCAGATTAACACAACTGGAGGGCTTGAGGTTGGAAGGTTAGTCTTGCAATGTTGTTATGGAACATTGTTGATGGGGAGGGTGGATAACAGAGTGCTCTCCCACATATCAGTTAGGGTTTCTGCACTAGCAATGTTCACCATCACCAGCACGGCCTGGTACTACCAATTTTACCTCTACTCTCCATGATTCTGACCTTGCTTTGTCTCCAGACCATGATTTTCAAAGCATTATCCTGTTCTTTTGCATATCACAGGATAGCAATGAAAATCTGGACATACTATGGATGTTCCTAATATTCATTTTGCTATATGAGAGTAAAACAAGATGTATTATTAAAGCCAGGTTTGTCTGTAACTAGGATAAAAAGGGATTTGTGCATTTAATAGCTGTTAACTTGAAAATGGAAGCTCCTGGATGGGGCATTGGGGGCTGATAATGATGAGGATCACAGCAGGCAAGGATGAGAATTCAGAGTAAAAAAATTGAGGACTGGGTCCATGTATCATTAATTATTGTGTAGAAAATTGAATTTCAGCTAGAACCACAATTTCTGAGAAGATATTTTGCATAGAAACTTTCTGAGACTTTTTTCTTCTCCTTACCTTTGCTCCTTAGAAAAAAAGACTATTCTCAGAAATTTTATCTGACTTTCCTTTCTATCTGTCACAACTCATACTTAGATTCATTCACACCTGTCCAGAGAGTCACAAACAAACTGGTCTATAATTATACAGGGCTCAAGAGTTGGATCATGCAAGTGGTGTCAGGCTGTGAAGGTAGATGCATGAATCAAACCAAACTGACTCATTTTTATGCTCTCAACAATGATGGAGAATTTTAAGAGACATATGGAAAGCAGAGAAAAAGGTAGGCTGAAAAAATGTGGGCTCTCCTTTTTGATCCTTCTCTCCAACAAAATGATTTGATTCTTACTGGTATATGTATACGTATACGTATATGACGTGTGTGTATGTGTATGTGTATGTGTATGTGAAGAATATATGTATATGATGATGATGTGCCATCAAGTCATTGTTGACTCTTAGTGACCACATAAGATAGATTTTCTACATGATGAACATGTATACAGTATATGTTGTTGTTTATTCGTTTAGTCACTTCCGACTCTTCGTGACTTCATGGACCAGCCCACGCCAGAGCTTCCTGTCGGTCGTCGACACCCCCAGCTCCCCCAGGGACGAGTCCATCACCTCTAGAATATCATCCATCCACCTTGCCCTTGGTCGGCCCCTCTTCCTTTTGCCTTCCTCTCTCCCTAGCATCAACATCTTCTCCAGGCTGTCCTGTCTTCTCATTATGTGGCCAAAGTATTTCAGTTTTGCCTTGAATATCATTCCCTCAAGTGAGCAGTCTGGCTTTATTTCCTGGAGGATGGACTGGTTTGTTCTTCTTGCAGTCCAAGGCACTCTCAGCATTTTCCTCCAACACCACAGTTCAAAAGCGTCTATCTTCCTTCTCTCAGCCTTCCTTATGGTCCAGCTCTTGCAGCCATATGTTACTGCGGGGAACACCATTGCTTTAACTATGCAGACCTCTGTTGTCAGTGTGATGTCTCTGCTCTTTCACTGCCTCTATGTTTTCTCCCTCTATTTGCCATTTATCAATCAAGCTGGTTGCCATAATCTTGGTTTTTTTGAGGTTGAGCTGCAAGCCAGCTTTTGCACTTTCTTCTTTCACCTTCATCATAAGGCTCCTCAGTTCCTCTTCGCTTTCAGCCATCAAAGTGGTATCATCTGCATATCTGAGATTGTTAATGTTTCTTCCAGCGATTTTAACTCCAACCTTGGATTCCTCAAGCCCAGCATGTCGCATGATGTGTTCTGCGTACAAGTTGAATAGGTAGGGTGAGAGTATACAGCCCTGCCGTACAGTATATACATACACATAATTTAAAAAGTAGATTTCTGTTGATTTCAGTGGGAGGCATTTTTGAGCATCATTGTTTTAAAGCTCAACAAGTTTTCTGGCTTGACAGGAGCTGTCCATATATTAAATTCATTTTTCCCTTCTTCTATCATGCTATTACCATGCAGATCAATACAATACAGTCAGTAGAGCTGCTAATTTAAGCACTTCTAGCAGTTTCCTATGGCCTGCTCTTTCTTTTTTAAAAAAGAAAAATAATAAGCTCAGCCCAGTTCAAATCCCACCCTATAAGCCTTAGCTGTGCCCATCAAATACTCTTTACACTGGATTAGTTGTCCATCACTCTTTAGCATCTTCAGAAATAACATGAATCACTGGTAGAAGATCAAATGATTTGCAGTGCTTTCCATGGGTCTGTGCAATTAGGGACCTATTCAGCAGTACATTCAGAAATATTGCTAGCACTTAAAAAAAAACGGTGTATAGAACACATTTTGCTATTAAGCCTTTTATTGAGCTTATCAGTGGGAGATAAATGTACTGCATGAACAGAAAGGAAAACAAAGACTTGGATCTTTTCCCCATTGCACATCTCTCATGCTTTATATGTTATTCATTTCTTCTGAGTCATAGCTGCTTCTTCCCTTTTACCTATTTTTCCTACCTCCAAAGATCAGAGGAGTTTCATTACCCAAGATTCAAACCAGAACTGGGAAATAATTAAACTGGTTAGTAGAGTAGAATTGTTTCATTTGTATAGCTTGTAATTAATCACTATCGTCTTCCAGCTTTTAATATTAATTCACTGATTCACTGTCATTATCACAACCCTCTTTTTGTCCTTCATCTGACTTTATTCTGGCAATACAGTTTCCAGAGACAATACCAAAAGGTCACCCATGAATGCACAGATTCATCCTTGTTTGCAGGAGATTGTAAGAAAATGTCATTGTTTGCCTGCACTAATTGCTCATCATCACTGGCTGATAGCCTGGGCATTTGAATGTATTGTTTGGAGCATTTTTGAGGAAGGTTTTCATGAGGAGGTATAATAGCCATTGCTCACAGACTTAAACTTATACAATGGTTTGATTTGGAATTCCATTTTTCACACTGTTTGGGTTCATTATAAATGGTTGAATTGTGATCATGCCCATGTTTGTATGGAACTAGTTCAGAATACAAATGTATACCCAGCTTGTAATGGTCAATTGTATTGCAAATCAAGCATCATTGTTTCTCAAAAGTTTCCCTCTGACTTGGAATGTAAGCTGAACATTTGCACATGGACAATCAGCAAGTTTTCAATTGCCACTCAAAATATCATCATCATTATCATTATTATTACTTTTTTTTGTCCAAACTCAAGAGACTAATCACAGCTCGAAGAGAACTGGGCAGATGTCCACAAAGGATTTTTTTTTTAAAGGATCTAAGGAATTGTGCCATTTAATTGATTTATTTTAATTATTTACATAAATCAATTTATATAGCTAGCCATCTCAGTAGTGCAACTCTGGGCAACTGACAAAGATTTTTTTAAAAAAATACAATATAAATACAATATATATGTATGTATGTATGTATGTATGTATCTAGACCAATGGAAACACAAACTGGCTGCCAAAGACACCATACATAACTGTGGGCTCAGTTACTTTCCCAACCTCTATGCCTGGGAAAACAACCAGGTCTTCAAGGCTTACTGAAAGGTGAGCAGAGTCAGGGCCAACCTTGGGTGATGTGATGTTCCAGAGGGCAGGTGCAACTATGGAAAAGGTATGCTTCCTTGGTCCTGCTATAAGATGAAGAGAATTCTAAAATTATTATATTATGATTGAAACCCCCATGTCACTACAAATGTGGACAAGCTAGGAGTTTTGGGGGAATTCTTAGAATTATTTTTGTGTAATATAGCAGATTTACCAAAAAAAATGGAGCATTCTTTGTAATAAAAAATGATTACTGCTGCCTACGGCTTTGAAGAGGTCAATTCAGATTTATTCTATTGGGGTTCTAGAGAACCTTAAAGATGAGAATTTCAACAGACAGGAGAAAGTGGCATTCCGTCCATAGTGAAGCTGACTGCCAGTCCTTCATTGTCTCTTGTTTTCTGCCAGAGATGAGAGTTAAAATGAACATATGGGTAAGTAAGGAGAAGAAACTTGCTCTTTTTGAATTTTGAAATGCAATGACATTATCATTTTAAACATTGTAGCAGATTGATGGTACTGGATGGAATGAATTGGGCTTGAAAAAAATGTGAATCCTGTACAGAGTTGAAACTCACAGGCTTATCTATCTCTTGTTATAGGCAGAGAATGGTCAGTGTCCTCCCGTTTTTATACTAGAATTTTAAGAATGATGAAAAGTTTAATTCAGGTCCAATTCATATGGAAGAAAGAACTATTCACTAATGGGCTAAATTTAAGCTAAAACACCTCAACCAATTCTCAACCAAGAACTGCCTTTTTTCCCCCTCCTGATAAGCTCTTCTATAGGATAACGGTGGTGGTGCTATTCAAAGATGTGATAAAGATTTAGCCATAGCCAAGAAAAGGAACTGGGAAAGTACTGATACATTTTATTCCCCCCACCCTCCTTTAATTTTCCTTCAAAATACATCGTAAGGAGGTAGTTTTGCCTCTTGACTTTATAACTATCTCATATTTCACCTCCTACATTTGATGATGATGATGATGATGATGATGATGAGGAGGAGGAGGAGGAGGAGGAGGAGGAGGAGGAGGAGGAGCAGCAGCAGCAGCAGGAGGAGGTATGTGTTATATCTAAGGAATTAACAGGTGGAGATGACTGTAGAACTTTGATATCTGTCCAATTGGTAGTTTCCTTAATCAGTTCCATGTAACAATGTTGGCTCCTAAGATCTTGACATTGCTAGGGCAGATTTTATTCTGCAATTGAAATAATTCACTATAGAATTATACATGAATTTTTTTGTGGGGAGGGAAGAAAGAAAATACAATCTGTGGCAACTTGACAAACCTGTCTTCTTTTTCAACCTCACTTGAGAGCTGGTAGGAAATTATCAAGGAGTCAAGAAGCTATTAGAGAAGTGATTTTGACAGCCAGAGACTAACTCTATTTATAAGGGTAGGACAGGAGACAACAACTTTTTTTTTAATCTCCTGTTGAAGGCTTCATTTATATCAAGGCTGGTAGGGCTAAAGCGAGTCTGGAATGAGTGAGGAGCCAAAAGCTGATGGGACTACCCATTTGGTCTGTTTCTGATTACCACTTTCTTGCATTCTACTTTCTTTTTCAGTTAAGTGCTCCTTTTCCTGAACAGCAGATTTCCTGAGAATACATAGATCAAACAGTTTGGTCTAAATTGAGCATTAAGAAGGCTTTGAAAATTAAGCCCGTGGCAAGGTAAAAGGAAATAAAATAATTATAATGGGAAAAAATGTGGATGAGGACTACTAAGGTTTATGGATGGGAGTTAAAACTCATACAACTGATATCAAATTTATTTATTTTTTTGACCTGAAAAGAATACAGAACATTTTATATATCAGGTTTAGCAATACAGAAAGCAAATGCATTAATGGATTCTAATCAGAAGCTGGGTGAGCAAAGAGATCAGCATTCAGTTGAATTAAAGAAAATTGTGTGTAAGAGATTTCACGTCAAGTAGATTTTATGAGATGATTGCTAGATGTTTTCTACTGTTCAGATATATGCTAACTGGATAAAATTCCTATATGTTTCTCCTCTTTTTCCTGATGATGATGGGAGGCTGATCTCCATTAGATGCCAGAATTAATATTACAAAGATGTAGAGATGCAGAGTTCCAGATGGACTGTACCATACAGACAATCTTCTTTACCCTTTAGAATGCATACAATCTACCAATTGTCCAGTTTGATTGTGGGTTGCTGTACAATCTCTTTCATTTATAGATAGAAACATGGCTGCAATGTTCACTTGCCTATACCAAAGCTTCTTTTTCATCCCCACTCCCCTTTTACATTGCCAAAATGTCTGTCTTTGTTCTAGGCTGTATTCATTTACTGCTGAAACAGCCTGGCTTCCAATAATTTAAAGAGACAAAAGGATTCTTTTTTCATCAGTCGGACACTAGGAACGTGTACAAAGTTCAGAATAATAGCTCTACATCCTCACTGGGTAAATAGGAGCTATTCACTGTGTGTCTGAAAAGCAACAATAGCTGAGTACAACTTTCAGTATCCCATAGCATTGGCTATAGTTGGGATCTCTGAGATTTATTATTTGGAAACATCTGGAAAGTCACATGTTCCCTGTCCTTGCACGTCATGGCACTTTGGGTATACGTGCATGCATGAATGTTAGAAACAGCATTAGAGTAATAGAAAGCATTCTCATCCAGTGGGAACCAAGAAGTGTGCCTTCTCTGTTGCTCGGTTTTCCACCAGGTTGAAATGGAAAATTAATGAAAGCTATATGACAAGTCCTAAAATAAATGCATCACAGAATAAAGGAAAAGGAGAGGGGAAGGAGCTGGAGAAAAAGGGCAAGGAGGAAGAAGGAGAAGGAGACTCATAAAAAATAGATATCGAGGGAACTCTTTTTCAGATTGGGAGGTTTGGGAAATAATTGGGAAGTTTCTGAGTGATGGAAAGATGTGGAAAGAAAACAGCATCAGCAGTAGTCTCTTCCAACCAAAAGTAGCATTCTAAAATGTGAGAGAAATTTAGAACTTCTCTATCATCCTGAGAGCAAGGTAGAAAAACAGCAACCTCTTTTACAAGGGAAGGAAGTTACTGAGAAATTGCAAAACATATTTTAGTACATAACAAAATATTGTCTTTGCCTGTTCATTTATCAAAGTCTAAGATATGCAGCTGTGTAAAATAAAGTAACCTCCAACATAATGAAATCTTGAGTTTTGGAAAAGATGATGATCACACCTGGTCAGAAAATACATTCTCCTGTGTGAAGTCTTATACAGTTGGCTAGGTTTTATTGTGAAGCAGACTGAGGTTATTCTCTGTATTAATACAATGGATTCAGGATCACAGTGCATGTTTGTTGGGACAAGCTTCTGATCAAATCTAGCAAATCTGGTGTCCTTTACCATATAATCCCTTCCTTTGTTGCCCTCTGGGAATGTTGCCTGAGATGTCAACATGTTAGTTTTATTCTGCATGAGAACCAAATACAAAGTGAAAAGCCATCAGAACACTGCAAGGCAAAGCAAACAGTGATGAAAGCTACTGCATGTAACTTTGGCTTTCCTCTGCTTTATGAAATCCCAGCAGAATGACCTTCCTTTCACAATGTCACAACAGAAGAGAACAGTGCCCCAAGACTCAAATGAGACCAAGGAGATACGTAGACACATATTCTTCAAAAGATGAATCCAGGAACAGTGGTAGCATATTAAATTCCAGACAAATGCTTTAATAAGTAAAGGAAATAAAAAAAGTGAAAATCATGGTCTTTTGTAAGTATTATTATAACCTGCCCCTGCCTCTGAGCAATATTATTTTTTTAAAAAAATAATCACAATTCATGTGTAAGCAACATCAGTTATGATCATAGTATCTTAAAAATAATGAAAATAATAATCTACAATTGCTGTACCAACTTTTAATTCCAATCTTTTTTTCAGCTGGTTTTATTCATGCTGATGGAAGATAAATTGCTTCTGATTTTTTTTCCCTGAAAGGAAGGAGAAGAACATTTCAAAACCATTATTATGGAAGAAGTATGGGGTTGCTGAATTTAATGAAGTTATGAGAACAATAATGTACATGAGGGAGTATTCATCCCTCCATTGGACTTCTCGTGACAGGGAAACTTTTCCATGGTGTTTGGTATGACAGGAAGTGGGAACAACCACTGCAGTTGTAAAATAATGGAGTGATGGACATTCACCACCTTGCATCAGAAAAGAGAAAGATTGAAAATATTTAATAAAAGAAAGGTCAGTTGTTGTTTATTTGTTCAGTTGCTTCCAACTCTTCGTGACTTCATGGACCAGCCCATGCCAGAGCTTCCTGTCGATCATCAACACCCCCAGCTCCCCCAGAGTCCGTCACCTCTAGCATATCATCCATCCACCTTGCCCTTGGTCGGCCCCTCTTCCTTTTGCCCTCCACTCTCCCTAGCATCAGCACCTTCTCCAGGGTGTCCTGTCTTCTCATTATGTGGCCAAAGTATTTCAGTTTTGCCTTTTATATTGTTCCCTCAAGTGAGCAGTCTGGCTTTATTTCCTGGAGGATGGACTGGGTCAAGGAAGTCCTAATATGTCTTGAGAATGAGGTAGAACCCCCCCCCCTCAAAAAAATGGAACAGAAAAATGTTTTTAATGGGGGGGGGGGATCTCATGAAAATGGAAGACCAATCTGAGCATAGTATTTTCCAAAATATATAGTTAAACCTATCCCACTGTATTACATTTTTTTCAAAAAAAAGTTCAATGGCATTCTGTTTCCGTTATCTCTAGTCAATTAATTGGAAATGCTTATAAAAGAGAATACAGGGAAGATGTGACAACATCAAGCTGATACTTTATGAATAATGATAAAACATCAGAAAATATGTTAAAAGAAATTGGTACATAATTGCGTACAGCAGCTGAAACCTTTGTACATTAGCATTCCCCCTCCTTCAATTCCAGCTTCTTTCATTATCAAAACATGAAACTAATGATTGAAAAGCTACTGATGCTCTATATTAGGTGGGGAGTTTAATGCATTAGGACCTTGGGCATTAAATAGCACTTGCTTCTTGACATAAGCAGAACCGTTTCATCTGTTGATCCCAAGTGGAGTTGATGAAGAGCCAATCTCACATCTCTCTAGATTATCTAAATTCATATAACTCTCCCATTAACTCTTTCCAAACACTTCCTTAGAAAAGTAGAAATATGATCACTATTGTGATGTTATACTTATGTCTGCTGACATGGAAGAATCTTTTCCTTTTTGACTACAGTTCTGGAAAGTTTAGGCATCCTGGTGGAACAGTGATGCCCAATGTCCATTGGCTCGACTAGCACAGCTGGCTTTGTGTGACATGTTGGGGACTTAGTTCCAAAAATGCTATTGAATCACTTGTGCCCGTAAACCACACTTTTTTCACCCCTGCGTCTAAAATAATGCTCCTTTGTTCTCAGATTCTATTGTTTTCAGATACTATTCAAAACAGTGAGAATTCCAATTGCCACTCTGCATTCTGTTCTGTCTGGTCTCACCCTCAGCAGTGAATTAAACTGGTGCCATTTTACAGCATCTCTAGTAATAAGGGAGTTTTTCCTGTTTGATTTGGAACACACACAAACTTAAGACAAACTTACATGGGCTCTGTTCTGACTGGGTTAGGATGAGTTTATTTGCAAGTTTCCTCCAGAATGAGCCTCACCTGTCATTGAACTCTTGATTATGTCATCAGAGACATGGAAGTCATTAGTGCTGCTTACTAAATTTGACCCAATAGAGTCAGTATACACTACTTCAACAGCCAGAAGAGACCTCAAGCTCTGATAGAATGGTGTGGAGCTTTGGCAGAGTCCAACAACATCCAACCTAATGGTTTGTATGTATGCATGTATGTATTTATCCTATTGTTTATTTATTATTAAATTTATACAGCCGCCCATCTCACTTACATGTGACTCTGGGCGGCATACACAGTTAAAACACAAGTAACAATCATAGCCATCCACCATTAAAAACAATTTAAAAAAATTAAAAGCTACATCAAAAAAACAGAATAATGAAAAGACAGAGGAGAGTGCAATCTAACTATATACAGTGTAATCATTTAATGGGCTCCACACTTCCTTGGGATCCCCAAGCCCAAGGGCACCTCCAAGTTTTGACAGCCTTCCAGAAGGCCAGCAAGGTTGGCGCCAATCTCATCTTTTCCTTTCCTATCCCCAAAACTATCCAGGAGCAATAAACAAAATTTTATTCGTTTCATGAAATTTGTTATGGCTGCCCACTCCAGTAGACTCTAGCACAAAGTGATTTGGGTAGTCAGGGAATATTTATTATATTGCGCCCTCTCCAGCCAAAGATTATAATTTGTACTCTGAAATGTAATGTAATAGGAGGTTGATTGGTTTGCTCTATAGGTCCCATCCTGACAAGCTAAACTGAGGTCAAACTGATTATGATGGAATGGAAAAGAGGCATGTTGTGTTATGAAACATTTTCTCACTGATCTCATCAACTGCTGCATTGCATATTCACCCAGTGGGAATTTTTTGATTTATAAATATAAAATAATCTTTGGAAGAATGACTTTAGAAGCAATGGCACTTAAAAATTGATATATAAAATTATTAAGCTATGGGCATAGGAAAACAGAAGGCTATGCTGAAATTTGTGGGAAGAAGGTAGATATTTATAGTTTATTGGAAAAGAAAAACTACATCTGATGGCAGTGCATATGCAAATGCATTTTTTTTGTTTGAGCTCAAAACAAGAGACTTTTATACTGAAGGGAAGGAAATGTTAAGAATTATGTATTTCCATTTCATAATTTAAGTGTTAATTAGATGTTTCATAATTGGTGTGTGTGTGTGCACATTTATCTGTCAACACACCACTACCAGTTGAGAAAACTGAAGAAGGTCACAGCTATACAGAGAGGGAACAAGGATATAATCACAGATGACTATGGGGTGGGACGAGGGTGGCAAGAGGTAAAACATGTGTCATAATATTGTAAGGCAAATTCCACTCCTTACACACTTGTGGGCATCATCATGATACAACTATGAAAGTGGGGAGCAGCATCATTATGTCATGGCACACATTTTGGCATCACTGTGGCTAGAAATGGGCACTTATGGACCTAATGGAAAAATATGAATTTATATTTCTACAGTTGGTGGTAAAATTCTGATATCACTAGCATGTGCAAAACTTAGATATTGCCTAATCTGATGCTCCAAAAATTGTCACCTACATCATTTTTGATGTGATACAAGGGGAAAATAAGTTATTATACATATTTTTGAGTAATTGTGTCAATAATAATGTATATACTTTAATCTTAATTAAATTTAAATTAAATCCCATGGCCTGGGGATTTCAGAAAGAAAGAAAGAAAGAAAGAAAGAAAGAAAGAAAGAAAGAAAGAAAGAAAGAAAAAGAAAGAAAGAAAGAAAGAAAAAAAGAAAGAAAGAAAGAAAGAAAAAGAAAGAAAGAAAGAAAGAAAGAAAGAAAGAAAGAAAGGGGGGAGAGGGAGAGGGAGAGGGAGAGGGAGAGGAGAGAAAGAAAGAAAGAAAGAAAGAAAGAAAGAAAGAAAGAAAGAAAGAAAGAAAGAAAGATCTGCACCTCTAATGTATGGCTTCAAAAATATTGAGTACCTTGAGCCCTGGGCCCTAGTGCATTTTCAAATGGCTGGCTTCCAGCAGTTCTTTATGTGCTTTATGTTGCACATCATGGGCAATAATGGGTTGTATTATTCTTCACTAGCAAAGGCTTCCAAATTTTCTACAGAAGCAATTCTATCTACAACATGGTTATAATAACCCATTTAAGAATCTTTTGATGCAAGCACGTTCTTCTTTACTGAAGGGCAGAATTTATTTCCCAGTCAAAGCTCGTAGAAAGCACATCTGATTAGGGCTATGTAGCTCAGCCCTGATCCAATTTGAGTCATTGTTTTGACTCAAAACACTGTTCTGACTTGAAACAATGGAATGAATCAAGTTGATTCAATTTGAATGGTCAGTTTGATGCAGAAAAAGGCACTTCTGCTTATGTGTAAAAGCAATTTAATTGTTGAATTAAACTGATCTGATTCAACCCTTCAAATCATTCCAGTGATGTAATTTAATGATTTAATTCAGACAGTCAATCAATTTCTCTCTGAACCGAACCTTAGCATTGCCCGACTTCTGATCAGTACTGTCACTTTAGTGCAGAAGAAGTTGAAGCCTCAGCAGTGCATGCAAATCCAGCACAGTTTGGGGTGCAATTCTCAAATTTGCCTCCTCCCAAAGTTTCCACTGCATTTCAGTCTCTCATGTTACAGATAGGGAAAACCGTTTAAACCACGGGGAGTCATCATTTTAACTGTATGCAAACTATTACAGTTATATTTTCAGGTTAAATTAACATTTGATGAAATGTCTGTCCTGCCCTGTCCTCAAGTATTTGTTCTGTCCCTACTGACTTGTTGGATTGCAGGCTTCAGCCTTCACTCCAAGATTGTGATCTTCAGCTTGAAAAAACTGCACTTGTAATATAGTTTAATTCAACAGAGCCTTACAGACCTGGATTTTCTTCTTCTTTTAAGTATATCCTGAAAAAGTGGGTGGAAGTAATGACAAATAGTTACAAAATCTTGTGGAAAGCTTAGCATATGAGTTGTCTTAAATCATCAGTTGTTGTGTAATAGTATCTTATTTGCTACAATGATATTTTACTGACTAGGAAGCTAGATGATGTAAGGAATAAAATAATTCATTTACAGAAGTCGTTCATTAATCTTTCTGTGTTGGTATGCCTTCAGTGAAGTGGCCTTCATCTTGCAGTGGATTGATGATGATGATGATGATGATGATAATGAAAAATCCTGAGAGACAGAGATTGCCTGTGATAGAGAGATAGAAGACTACTATCCCTATCATATAGCCCAGAGATCCATTCTACATATTCCTGTAGAATAATTGTTGGCATACATTCAGACACACATAGAGTAGCTTCATGCTTGCTCCCAAATTCATTGCAAAAAATGAACATTCATGTTATAAGCTGGGGAACTTGCAAGGGTTTTTCAGAACACTAAGTTTCAATGCTCAAATTATTCAATGCCAACCCTCCTTTGCTTGTTAGAAGCATAGAAGGTATCCCCGACTTACCTCCTCTTGTGGTTTGTAAGCACCAGGTTAATAAATGACCCTTCCCAACTTTTTTACAGCTGCAGTATATAAATAGTTTAACACAATGGATCTTCAAATACATATTCACTTGGGCACGTTCAACACTAACCTAGTTTTTGGAGGTTGTTACTCTCAATAAGTTGTGCTCATTAAGTAAAGAAATGACAACAGAGTTTTGCAAACTTTGCTCCCTTGCACACCTTTTTCCCCTCTTTCTCCCCTGTGCATACACACACACACTGCACATCTCTTCATGGATCTCTTCTCCAATTTCAAGGACAATTCAGCATAGTACATCTTCCTCTTAATTTGAAATTAGAAATTAATCTCAGATGGGAGGTGATGGCGGGCAGCAGATGGCAGGCTTTCCAGGCTACAGGGTGGAGAGGATTCTGCTAACTTCCTGTCACCTTATCAAATATTAAGGCATTCTGGGTGGAGAGCTTACCAACCCTCACTATATCCCACCGACCCCACATACTCCTATTTCTCAGGAGGTGTAGAACAGAAGATCTCATTGTACATGAAGCAGTGAAGAGATGAGATTTGGTTGAATTCTGGATCCTAGCTTAAGAAGCAAAGGCTTTGAAGCTGATTGTCAATTAGTTAACAATATAATAATCATGAGAAATATAGGGGCCATTCTGTAGCCTTTGGAGGCACCTGGGGTCCTAGGGTTGAAGATTGATTAAAGAAGGAGTGAAGCCACAAGCATTATTGCCATCTTAGTTCAGCATCAAGTTACCTCCATTTTGGCTTAGCACAATAGAGATTCTGGGTGATTTCTTCCTACATATCAAATATATAGAGGGAAACACTATAGAATTCTCCCCCCCGCACCGAAAATAATTTGCCTTGAGACAACTCGCACCAATGTTGTTCCTATCCTTGACTTGTTCCACATCCCATCTGAATAACACATGATTTCAGAGTGTACACATGTATGCAAACACACATGTACTCTGATTTTGGCCATCCCCTAAACTTCCCTCTTAAAAAGCAAGGTTAGTGGAGGCATACTGTTATGTTCCCTTTTTGAGTTTTGTGGCCATTTTTTATTTTTAGTTAATTTCATTGTTGCTCTCTGTGAAATAAATGTCTCTTTTGCAAAACATTGAAGTGGGTGAAAAAGATAAAAACTCTTGTTTGACTCAAGAGATGATGACCCAATTTATAATTGCATGATTGGCAATTGTGGATTGTGGGTGGAAATATGCTTTAATTACCAGCATCCCTGGGGATGATTTTTCAAAATTGTTGAGGGGGTTCTAGTGTGTCAGTAATTACTGCTTCTTCTTTTTTTTTCAAGGCAGTGGTGATGGATTGGGAAACAAATGGGAAAAAGTAGCTTGCTACATTTACTGGTTCTTTGGGGACTATTTGGAACAGCTGCTTGAGGCAGCACTCAACCACCTCTGTGTAGTTCATTCTACAGCTCTTTAATGCAGAGATTTTCATATCTGACTAAGTAGATTTCTCGTTGTCTTATCCCTTTCTTTTTTTGCTCCTCATTATTAGCTCCTCCAGGGAAACAAGAACTCAGAAATACGGTAAATTCCTGATTTGATTAGATGGCAATCCTTTACCCCACTTACTTGGTGTAAACCTCACGAAATTCATTTTGAAGCAGTAGTGAGCTGCTTTAAATAAATGTATCCAAATACCTGGGGCTTAGTTTTGATTCATATCCTGCCCAGAGAACTACAGTAGTCTTGAAACACAATAAGTAAATAAATGTTGGGATTCAGGATGCAGGAAACTCATCCTGAATTTCTGAATTTGATAAATTGTCCTTTTATGTTATGGAACCTTTTTGAAAGAGTTGGATTCTCTACTTGATATAACCTGGTTTTGTGATATCCCTCTGCTTTGTAGATTTCAAATGACTTCCCATGCAGAGTGAAAACAGAAAGCATTGTCCTCCTTTTAAACTAGCTTCACAATATCATCACATAAGAACCAGCATGGGTATCAATTAATATTCTAGCCTAGAGTTTGGAAGACCCAAAATTAAATGCATCCTCAACCCAGAAGCCCACCAGATAACTTTGGACTGTATA
The DNA here is from genome assembly GCF_035149785.1 of Candoia aspera. Lineage (NCBI taxonomy): Eukaryota > Metazoa > Chordata > Lepidosauria > Squamata > Candoiidae > Candoia > Candoia aspera. Next base: position 14,135,944 of record NC_086161.1, on the reverse strand, counting down.
CTATTTCTCAGCTCAATGGCACAGTCAAGTAGCTGGCATTGTGTACTGGAACATCTGCGCAGTGTGTGGGCTAGACCCGCCCAAGTCCAGATTCCACAGAAAATCATGGAGAAAAACAGGGCTAAGATTCTGTGAGACTTCCAGATCCAGATGGATAGGCAGGTAGTGGCCAATCAACCAGACATTGTGGTAGTTGACAAGGACCAGAAGACAGCAATGGTGATAGATGTAGCAGTACCAAGTGACAGCAACATCAAGAAGAAGGAGTATGAAAAGCTAGAGAAGTACCAGGACCTGAAGGAGGAACTAGAAAGGATGTGGAAAGTGAAGGCCAAAGTGGTCCCAGTGATGGTAGGAGCACTTGGGGCTGTGACTTCTAAGCTGGGAGAGTGGCTCCAACAGATCCCAGGAGCATCATCAGAGCTCTCTGTCCAGGAGAGTGCACAGAACCCTCAAACCCTCAAGTTTATTTTCCTCTGTGATATAAAGTATCTATCTATCTATCTATCTATCTATCTATCTATCTATCCATCCATCCATCCATCCATCCATCCATCCATCCATCCATCCATCATCTATCTATATATCAGACATTGCTCTACATCGGATTGGTAAATTTATGTTTTCAATGTTAATACAATGTCATTTTGTTAGATTGTATTAATTGCCCTTCATTATTGTCTCAATTGGTTTGTTCTTATTTTAGACATTTAATGTTTGTCTTCCACCCAGAGAATTTCAGATTAACAATGTAATAAGTTTACAATAACAATAACAACAACAACAAAAACTTAATAGAAAATGAATAAGCTACAGTGCTCTGGGACTTTAGAATTCAAACAGACAAGCATCTGCCACACAACACCCCAGACCTAACAACTGTTGATAAGAAAGATGAAAAAGTCTGGATTGTGGACATTGAAATACCTGGAGACAGCAGAAGAGAGGAGAAAGAACTGGAGAAAATCACGAACTATAAAGACCTGCAAATAAAAGTAGAACGATTATGCAAAAGAAAGCAAAGGTAGTATCAATAGTAATAGGCACCTTGGGTGCAATTGCCAAACATCTGGATCACCACTTGAACACCATTGGCATTGACAAAATCAACATCAGTCAACTGCAAAAGGCAGCTGTACTTGGAACAGCTTACATCCTGCGATGATTCCTTTAGTGTTATTAAACAAGAACATCTGCCTATCCCAGGTCCTTGGAAGGACTCAATCAGTGGACAAAAATGCCCATCGGTCTAAACATCTGGCTAACTGTGCGATCAACCATAACAATAACAACAACAAAAACAACAACATATAATCATTTTCATCATCATCTTATAAATGACCATTTTTATTGCTAACTAGAGAAGCAGGCAGAGCCAAGTGATTATCATTTCCTACCAGTTCCTTGTTCCTACAGATGCTTTAGCATTTCTCTTAAATAGTGTTTCCCTGCACAACTGTCATAAACCTTCAAGGGAATTAAATTCAGTTCAGTTGAAGCTGCTGTGGAGTTCCTTTTTCACTGTTGTAAAGAGTAAGCCAATTTGTATGATGGAGATACTTTTTTATGAAAAAATATTGCCTTTGATAGATGTGTTTCCTGTTTGGATGATGGGTGGGTGAAGGTATTCTTTATAACATTACTCTAATTTGACTTGGTGATGGATGTTATCACATAGCAAAATCTAGTGGGCAGCCTAATAGTTTCATGTCATCATAATGTGTACATTTGAAAAATATCCTTCTAGAAAAGACTGTATGTTTTGGAAAGATACACACTTTCATTTGAAGGAACATATCGTATATACTTGTGGATAAGCCCATCTGTGGATAAGGAGACCCTCATTTTTTTTTAACTAAAATACCATGAAAAATGCAGGTCAGCTTATCCATGGGTGGCACATTTTTTCATGGTGCTTTAGTTAAAAAATTGAGGGTCACATAATCCACAGGTGGACTAATCCATAAGTATATATGGTACCTTAGGGAAATTTAAGTGCCACATTTTATATATGAGAAAAAAGTTACATACACAACTTTATGGTAATGTCAGGCGTTTGCCCCCATAATACTAGAACTAGAAGTCTTTTAGCAGTGATTCATACTGTCACAGGTAAGTTGATAATGTCAACTGAAGTTTACTCACATTTTAAAACAAATGCTTTAAAAGTGATGGAATGGGATAATGCACACAGTCCTGTGACATGAACACCAACTAGATGGAGATGGATAGGTGCATCCCTAGCTATGAAACAAGAATCTTCCTCAGCAGCTTCCTTGAACCCAATGGATAGCACACATTCTGTTACAATTCTAAAAATGATTCGCCTTCTCCTTAGAACACATGGGTCAGAGAAGGAGGAAAGGAGAGCCATAGATGCAGAATAGGCTTAAAGGATACATCTGCTGGTCAAATATGTGTTATACATTGTGGTGTTCTAGTTTTCTGGAGTAGAGAAATCTGGAGGATCACATCCAATATCATCTCTGCTTTCCTCCTTTTGGGGTGAGATCTAATCACTGCTGGCCAATTATTGATTAGCTACAAGAGACTGGTTGGCTGACCAAGACTAGTGGCAGCTGATTTACCAGGATTTCCTTCACCCAAGTAAAGTCCCAATCATTTGGCTGATTTTAATTATTATTATGGTTCCTAAATAGATAGAAACATCATTTTCTCTTAGACTGTAAATAATTGCTTTCCTTTTACAGAAGCTGTAATGAGGTTCTGTCCAGTCTCATAGTGTGTGTATGTGTTGTATGTGTGTTTGTGTATGTGTGTGTGTGTGAGAGAGAGAGAGGGAGAGAATGAGAGAGAGGATAGTTAGCCAAAATCAAAAGCTGTAAATCGGTCTTTTAAAGAGTTATTCAGTCCTCTTTGTGAGTCCAAAGCTATAAAGAACTGTGCCAGATACACAATTGTCAGGCTAGGAAACAGATTGTAATCCAGATGAAGGTTGATATAGCCAAGGAAAGTGTCCATGTCCACAGGTTCCAAATATGCAGGGCAAAAATCAGGTGAAATGAACAGCATCTCAAGCAGTGGTCTCTGCTTTTGACCCTGCTTTAGAAAATGGCCAGCAACTGGCTCCTCCAGGGCTCAGGTGTTCATGAGATATTTCTGAGAGTCTTCCTTTTGGGAAGGCCAGTGCTGCAATTGGCAGTCCTCTACCTTTCAGCCATCTGTTCCTCCAATCAACAACTGCAGGGTTATACAGGGTTCAGAGGGGATGGATTAAAGGTTGGGGCTGCAGATCTGAAGAAGTCATAAGGACTTCAGTTCCTTGATCTGGATCCTGGGGTACACAAAACAACCCAGGCTCCTGGTTTCCATCCCTTGACATTTCCTTCTTCTCTAAGGAACAGCATGGAGCAGATAAAACAGGATTGCTTGTTGAAAAAAACATAACATTGGTGTCTCTTTCTGCTTTCAGAAATATCAGTCTAATCGCCTTTTCACTGAAGGTGTTTTAAAGCAAATTAGTCAATTTAAAACAAGGAAGGCTGTATTCATACAAGAAACAACCTGGTTATTTTCGATACAAGAAATTGTATCATGGCATGGGCTGGGTTTACACAACATGTTAAACCACAAACAATAATCAAGCTTAGCTTCTGCAGAAACACCTAGTAGATCTTTAAGTGATCTGGTTAAGCGTATTGTGTGAACACAGCCCAAGTGGAGCAAATATGAATGTCTGTAAAAAGGAACACGAGGAGGCTAATAGAGCTTTATGAGCAGCATGTTGGGCTCCTCATTTAATGTCACAGTTCATAAGAATTTAAATAGACTTTTAGCCTAACTTGCCAAATAGTGTCTATAACAATTAGGAACAGGCAAATATGTCAAGTCTTTTTGGTCCAGGTCCATTTTCTGCTGATCTGTCAAATTCATTTTGTTGAACCTGAGATTTTTTTTTTAATACATTGCAGTAAAACATATTTAAGGGTGCATTTCTCCAAACATTTGGATTTTTGGAGTTTTGCCTCATATGTATGTGTGTCTGTAAATGTAAATGTATCACAAGAATACAGATAGGTCTTCAGCTAATGATGACTTCTATCTTTCTCTCATTTCTTCCTTAGAGATATATTGCTCTCAGAACATTTGAAAGGTAACATAGGTGTATAACATGTACAGATAAAATCTACTTTGCCAGTTTGATTTCTTTTCAGCTATTATTTCTCTCTACCTGAGATTCCGATTGTTTGGTATGGAAACAGATAGATCTTCCAGCTCTATACACTGTAATCGTTGCATTAATCAACTAATGCATATGGTGATTTGCTGTGGGGGATTAAATTTAATCAGCAGGATTGGGATTCAAAGGCACATTTTGATTTGGAGGGGGTTATTCTGATCCCAGTGTGTTACAGATAATTAAAAAAAATAATAATTAAGGAGCAACTTTTCGGAGTTATATCCTATATATAAATATACGCATATGCACATTCACGCGCACACACACACACACACAATTTCCTCATTTTTTTTGAAAAATTGAACTTATTTTGATAATTTGAACAATTGAGCATTTGATAAGATGAGCATTTTTTTTAAACTTAACGTCTTGCTCAGTGAAAGAAGAGGCAATGGTTGACAGAAAAGATACTATATAAAATTGAAGAGGGGTGAGCATTGACCAAATTTAGTCAATAATGAAAATATATCTATAACCACATTGATGTCTTTGCAGAAGACATGCAGGCTGTTTAACTGAATAATAATAATAATAATAATAATAATAGGAGAAGGAAAAGAAATGTGTATGGAACTATTTACTATGTGAGTACAGGATGGTAATCTGCTGCATTTAAGGTAAAGACAGGTTGCATAGCAGCTCCTTCATCAAAGATCTAAATAAATATGTAGGCTCATACATCTATATCATGACATCTCTTTTATCTAAAGTGTCATTAATAAAGGCAACAGACAAGCAAACCAAAAACTCCTATAGTTGAAAAATTTGTGAGCACTTTGTGTGTTATATTACTTAATTCTATGATAAATTAGAATTGTTTGCGTTGTTTGCCAGACTATACAGAACTAAATCTAGCTCCTGGCCCAATAAATGCAAAAAAAGGTAACATCCAACAGTATTTATCTAAGTATGAGATCTAGTCAGGATGATTATTGTCCAAGGCCTTTGCTAAAACCGGGGAAGACAAAGATACGATCCTTGTCTGTTTGAAATATTTTTCACTTTTTCCTCTGAATGAATCAGTTACTATTTAGGAGCTGATATTATGAGTAAAGCATATTACCTGCTGGTTTGGTAAATGCCCAGCAAGGAATATTGTTTGCAAAGTTTGTTGCATGGAGAGACAATACTGAATTCAGATTCAAAATTCAGCTAAATACAGTGCCAGAGACACTGATTTCATGAATAGTTGGTGAATAATTCATTGCAGTTCAAACCACACAATTCAAAGTGAATTCTTTCATTGACTGTCAATCTTTGTATGCTCCTTTATGCAAAAACCACAGGGCCAACGTTTTTAAATAATTAGTTTTATCAACAAACATGACATGCCTGATGGTTCAGCTTATTAATAATAAGGAAATGTCAGGCATTCTTAGGGCTGCTGGAAAGTTTGATGAGCTGCTAATGGTATTCCGGGTCTGCAAAAAGGTGGAGGCTGAAATTCAAAGAAAAACCTAGTGAAATACAAACAAATGAAAGCTGATGGCCAAAATAAGTTCATTTCAAGAACAAGGCTGATATGCATATTTTGTTGATGGAACAATGGCCTTGTCAGAACCTTATGAATGGATACAGTTGGCCGAACTATTGTGTTTTTCACATAAAAGGAGCTGGCCTCTTTCCAAATTCCTTTTTGATAACTGGCAAAGTATAAATGCTGAAGCTGTGTGTTTGGTCTGTGATTCAATGGATGTGCTTATTTATTTTCTGAAAGAAATAGAACTAGTTTCCAATTATCTGAGCTGAATAATCATTAAAATACATGAAGAACCTGAAGTTGCAGGAGAACAGCAGCCATAATGATTCTCCTACAAGGGTGAAAAGACCAGCAGCAAACTCACCTATGTAGGGATGCTAATCTGATGAGTTTGATTTCCTTTGTTCCTATTCTTTCTATTCAGCACACGTATTTGCAACTTTGGCTTAAAAAAAAGCACAAGAAAAAACAAGAAAGAGCTCCTCATGTATGTGCTACTAAATTACCTTTTTTTTAGAGGAACCCTGAAAAATGTTTTTTCCTCTCCCTCCAGGAAATTTAACATAATTTCTTTTTCTCCAACCTAATTTGACTTAGCTTGAGGCAGAAGTATAGAGAATTGCCTTTTCTTGGATCTTGAGTGAGATGAAGCATTCATGTCAATGAGCTGTTGTCACAGTGCATCGCCATTTGGCTTGACATATTTTTCAAGGATTAATCACATGAGTATGATCTCAACACAGGCCCAAACACTTGGCAGTCCTGGACATTATGGGGAAAAAATCCACAGTGTAGAACAATGCTATGTATGTCAGAAGAAAGTCTTACTGAGTTCAGCGGGACATACCCCAAGTGATATGATTGTAGTCAGAATGACACCACATCATGAGTATAGTCACATGAAATACATTTCATCTGTTTTTTTGTTTTTTTTTGAGGTATCTGGTATTGAATTACTATATGCCTGTGTTTTTAAATACTAAGAATTCCTAAAATTGTCTATTATCTGTGTGAGGAAGTTCTTGCCTTTTGGGGTGTGTGACTGAGAGGGAAATAATTTCCATTGATTTAGTTATTAAAATGCATTCATTTCTCCTATAAGTTATCAAATATGGCTTATAATTAAGAAAAAAGCCACAAATCATTAAAAGCTGTAAGATAAGAAGAATTGCTGACATCTGTGAAAAGTATCTAAAATCCTGAAATCTAATAAACAGGTAAAGTGGAGCACAAAGGTATGGTAAGAATGGGAATAAAATGTTTTCACTACCTATTAACATGTATATGAAGGGTCTCTTGAGATATGTTCCTCAATCTTGGTGACCAAAACTTGAATACCTTGTTTTGAGTATCTCAGATATCAAGAAATCCCAGAATAACTGGTTAAGATATGAAGTACTGGAACTCCAGGTTGTTCTTACTTCTACAGATTAAAGATAATTCCTCCAGATGTTACTGTGGATCAATGTGCTATGCTCAGTTTGATTTTAGATAAAGCCAAGTCAGCTGATGCTTCATTACAAAGAACATGTAGTTTGATTTAATTATACATAAAACCATATAAAAATCTGCATCAACTAAAAGGGAAAGAGGTTTTATTTTCCTGTAGAAAAGTTAAGGGAGGTGGTCTGTGAGGCTATACCTCCTTCTGACATTTGCTACATGGAATAAAGTTGCAATGGGAATTGTGCAATGACCCCACCCAAGACACAAATAAAATCTATTTGGAACTGTAGTTCTCATCTGGCTAGACTTCAGCTCATCTATGGTTGAGGTTTTTGGTGAGGCTGCATGTGCTGTGGAGGATACCCAATTAAAGCATTTCACATTTTGATAGATTTAAAATTTAAGTTTGAGTTTAATAGGGTAATTTATGAACAAACTGCATAGCCTTCATTGACAGTGCTTTCTTCTTTGAAGAGACATAGATAATCAGGGAAAGCTAAAGGCCTTATAAAACCCTAAAGGAGTCCAGACTTCTGTATAGTTCATGGCAAAACTGACAAAAGAGGATGAAAAAAGATGATGGTGGCAGTACTTTTATATAACATTACATGCCTGCAGCTTGTGCTGCTCCATTAAACCAAAGTCATCTGTGGGCTGCTCACTCAAAACAGTGATGATCACTTTGGTAGCTTTGGTCAGATCCCAGGAAGAAATCCTTGAAATTACTATGATGAAAATTTCCCAAAGAGGATCCTGTATTTGTCTGTTGCAGCAAAAACAAATAGGTATCATGGAATAATCAGGGGGAAGCAATCTGATAGATGCTATAAGATGAAATGTACTCTCAAGACTGCAAAATTATATGCCACAATATTAATAGGCTGCCTGTTAGAAATATATGAATTATATGACTGCACTAAACTTGCCTATCAAAAACTATTGTTTCAGATCAGGGCCCTGATAAAAGGACATATTCCCTATATAGCAGCATTTCCTATAAATAGTTAGAAATACCTTGGTTGAAAGTTCTTATGGTATAGACTGAAACAGTGGGATGAGCCACACCAAAATGGGTAGTGCAAAATGGATTGGATTATAAAGTGTGATGAGCTAGACAAATAGCTTGAGGTCCTTATGAAAGGAGCTTTATGTCTCATCCTCTTGTTATAGATTTCTCATTTCTCTGAAGCGCAATCATAAAGCAGAGGTGAACAACCTCTTTGAGGCCAAAGACAACTGCCATTGAGTGGGCTGTACTCAAAAAAGTAGACAGTCTGGACAGGAAATGTTAATACATCATTCAAAAGAGATGGAAACACCAATAAAGAAGTTTTATTGTCTTTAAGAAAGCAAAATGCAAGACTTAAAATATTCCTTCACTGCTACACGTTGGCAGTGGGATGATCAAGGAGTGTGAGCTTTCACAAGGGCATTTAAGGGCCACTCTGCAGCCAGGATCTCAGAGTTGACATTGCTGTTTTAAAGCCGTCTAGGCACGGGTATCCACAGCAGACAAATGACAACATACTCATGGTGACATTGCCACACTAATTGTGACTTATGTCTCTGCAACAGATGTCAGCAAAGAAGTATGTAGGGGTAGCCTTTGCATGATGATATCACAGGCAAGTCTTACCATTTTTGCCTCATCATGGCTTGCTCCAGATGTCAGCTGCACATACACACACACAAACAATTGTAGGAAATGGTTGGTTTTTAGAGCCAACAAAAATGATAACATTGAAACCTAACTTTATTGCCTCTGTATGTAGAGTCATTTTCAGCCAACCCTAATATTCCTGGACACTTGACCCAAACTGCCACTTTACTTGCTTCTCATCCAGTCATTTCCACTTATTTTGGCACATTCAGCAAGCTTCATTCAAAAATGTTGCTCAGTGGTATTCGACCTCCTGAGAGGGGCTAGCCAGTGAAACAGTTTGAAGGGTGGGCAAATTGCTTACTCATGGCTGGGCCTCTCTTGGGAAGAGAAAGAGGAACACTGCAGTTGGAACAGAACAGCTCTTGCCAGCGTGGAGGAATTCAATGTTTCTTTCCCCCAGAAAGATGTGAGTCCATTCTAATTACATTTCCTTTATAATATGTCACCGTACTATGGAAAGGGAAGGGCTGGTGTGTGATAATTGGAACAAGGTGTAAATGAGCATTCATTAAACTGTACTCTACACTAGGCTCCTTCCATGTGAGGGGGCTGTAAATACGATTTTTAATGAAGTTATGACATGCTTGCCAATAAAAGTCATTTACTTCACAGTAATATGGTTAATTATACACAGCTGGAACCATTTACAGCTTGTTCCTTGTTCACAGTGCCCGGGCTCACACAGGCATTCTTGCTACCTCACACTGCTCAGCACCTCCCAGGCAGGAAGGCAATGAGACTGCAAAAAACACTAAAGGGAAATTGCAAGAGGAAAATTGGTCCCCTCAGTCCTACTGTAAATTTTCCCTTCCCCACAAAGTTCCTCCTAGCTGCTGACTGTCCAGATCTTTGTTTTGACAGAGTAAACATCTTGCCCCTTTTCAAGGTTCAAAGGAGACTCAGAGGAAGTGATGCAGAATGAAGGCCAGGCCTATTTCATGGAATGGAAGAGTTGTGGACGACAACAGCCATGTGAAGTTCAGGTTCATGGAGCCCAGAATTTCAAGAGAGCCAATTGGGAAAAGGGGAAAGGGAAGGAGGAAGAGAAGGAAAAGCGTGGTGAAGGTAAAGGAAGTGAAGGGCAAGGAGAATAATTATTGTCTTGGATTTTGGAGATCAAAATTGTTTGCATAAAAATGCACAGACCCATAAAGAATTCTTTCTAATATTGCATGATAGGTTTCACTTAATTGTTTTATATAATTGTTTTTTTTTTTCTTTTTAACTGAAGATCATTCTTTTTTTGTACACAGATCTGAGAACCTTCAGGAGGAAATGTGATATAAAAATAAAATAACATGGAAAGACTCATTGTTTTTTGGCCATTCCAGGAGTAGCCAAATTTTCCAGAGTCAGGGCCTCAGGTGTCTTCCCCATGCAGGGAAAGACTAAAAGTGACATCACCGGAAAATGTATGTCTGATATTTTTCTAGTCATATTTTTCCCCATGTTTTTAAGGGTGGGAATGGAAACAGGAATCTTCACTCCCATTTGCTCCAGTACCAACCCACTTCAAAAACTTTCCAGATAGCCTGAACACACATCACAGTGGCTAAATGGGTGAATGTGGTAGCTTTAAAAGTTGAGATGGGAGGGGCTTGCCTCCTGGAAGCTTCCAATTCTTATTTCTACTTTATGTTTTTGATGTGTCTATACCTATAAAGATCAGAATAGTGCAGGCAATGGTATTCCCTGTGTCACTCTGTGGAAGCAAGATAGGAAGAATTCTGAGTACTGGAGCTGGAGAAGACTCCTGAGAATATTGTGGACAGCCCAGAAAACAAACAAATGGATCATCAAACAAATCAACTTAAGTTCTCACTTGAGGGCAAAGGACCAGGTTTAAATTATCCTACTTTGGACACATTATGCAAAGACCTAGCTCTCTGGAGAAGGCTCTGATGCTGGGAAAGGTAGAAGAAAAGAAAAGAAGAGGATGGCCAGCAGCAAGGGGGATGGACTACGGTGATGATGAACGCACTGTTGGTAGACCTGAAAGAGCAGTCTGGGATTTTCTTCCTTCAATTAATTATATACCATCAAGTCATTGTCAACTTTTAGTGACCACATAGATAGATTTTCTCCATGGAGAAAATCTATGTGGTCACTAAGAGCTGACAATGACTTGATGGTATATAATTAATTGAAGGAGGAAAACAAAACAAAAGAGTCTGAAAATAGTATCAGCTTTTTTTGTCAGCAACTTTAATGGTATGATCTCAGATACAAATTCAGCCTGAAAAGCTCTATTATGCATCCGAGGATCTTAGACTAGGCCAATGACCTATTCAGGAATGGCCTTTCAGTTTCTCAGCCGCTGTTATGGTGCCATATAGTAAATTAGATTGTGCACCAGCATCACAAAAAATGAATGGAGCAAGGGGAAATTCTCCCTGCCCCTTGAATAGGATGCCATCTTCAATCTTTTCTAACAAAGAAAAAAAATCATTTTTTTCACTGGGAGGGTTTCCTTTTATTCCCCACATGGTATTGGGAGGGCAAGGAGGAAAGGTGAAACAAATGAGATTCCTATTAGCAATAATATCTACAGTATTGGTCTTTTTCCTCAGTGACTTGGAAGAAACCTTTCCCCACCTCCCTCAGAAGCACCACAAACTGGAACATTCGTCCACAGCTGGCCATTTCTCCAGTCCATCTTTTCTTGCCTTGATCCAAAATGGAGATCTTACCAAGACATTCCTTTCTTCTCCATTGGGCCATGCTATATTTTCACAAGGAAAATAAAATGAATATGCTCTAGAAGTAGCTCTCTCTTGCCATGTGAATTTAAATTTCCAGTATTCATGATGGCCCAACTAGTTACAGTTTGGCAAACAGTTATGATGAGATTTGTTTTCCTTTTTCAGCAGCACACAGGCACAAGGAACTTTTAGAGGAGCAATAAGGAGCTTTAAACTATTGCATAAGCTTCTGAGGCAGACAGAGATCCCCGTGCACCACTCCTAATTAACTTCTAACCTGCTGGTAGTTGAGTTTCCTTTCTTTCCTGTTTCCTTTTAACTGCTAATGAAGTTGAGGAGTTGGGTAATCTCTTTTGGCTTCTTTAATTTGGTCTAGTTGTTAATTACATGCCTTATGTTCCCAATGTGCATATGGATTCTTTAGGTACCAGTCAGCATTATGTTTCTTTTAATCTTTTCCTGTTAGGTGCCCCCTCCCTCTGCTCTGAGCTTTTCTTCAATTATGAACTACACCATTCCAAATAAAGGTTACAGGAAGACTTAAGAAACCTTGGGTAAAAGGAAGAAAAGATTCAAATTTAATTCTCAAGAAGAGGCTCTATCATTTCAAAGACAGGTCTTTCCAAGCACTGATACAATTATTTTAAACAAATCCTTTCTAAAAAAAACTGTGCATATTTCCCCAGGGAATACTAAAAGGGAATATTTAATTTACTGGATTTCAGGGAAAAAAAACCCTGCTTTTTTGCTAAAAAAATGGTGGCAAAGCAGCTAATAAAAATAATTTAAACCAAATGAAAAGATACAACATCAATTTGTAATCAACGTAGGCATTTGAAACATTAGTCCAAAAGGATGAGAATCAAGTAGAAAATTAAGTGAATTTAGGAAAGTTTTTGGGGGGAAAAACAGCGGAAAAAATCCAAGTAGAGAATCCATAGATGACCCTGGAATAGAAATGAGCAAAACTGAATTTTGGGTTTTCTTGGCTGTTCATTTTTTAACGAATGTCAGGTGCAAGTTTGTCCTAAAATTTGTCTGTGTTTTGGTGCACACTTCTTTGGACAAATGGATGTATGTCCTTTCCCCTGATATAATGTATTTTTGTACTTATTATACGTTTTTGTTCAGATTATGTACTTTTTTAAAAAAAAATGAACTGCATTCCAACATTTGGAGAACTGTTCATGACAACTAAGTTTTGGTCCATGCATTGTTTTTAAAATGTGAAATTAAATCAGCCAGCCTGCAAATCTGAACTAAACAAATGATCCCCATCTGTACTTGCGGGAGTGAGCGTACAAGCCATATGCTCGGTCAATGAGTGTCCTAACAACCAGGAAACACACTGAGACATGGAACTGGTCTCTAATATTTATTGCTAGTACTTAACAGGAATCCTAACAAACTGAAGAAGTGTGGGAAAACCCAGACATATAACCCCCAAGGGTTAAGGCGGTCCCGATCTGTGTCTCTTTGAATGGCTGAACAGTTCCTCAGTGCTACGCATGCGCTTGACAGTCTGGATGGGAGCCCCCCGCTCGCCATCCTTACTCATGACAATGAGTGATGGTTTCCCCCCACAAAACCTGTGTGTTTTTATTTCAATATTTAGTACACCAAACCGACTTGTTTCAAGGTAATCACCTGCTAATAGTTCTAATATATATCACTTTTTTTCTGCCACCCTCTAATACTGAATTATCATCATTGCGCAGGAGAAAGTGACACTTTTACCATAATTAAGTTTTCAAATGAACTCCATTTGGAGGAATTTTTCCTCATTAAAGAAGTATCTCAGATTTCTTATCTGCATCATTTGGAGGATTTACATGCCCCCTCTATTATTATCATTATATTATATTATTCATTATTATTATTTTTTATTCATTATTCGTTATTATTATTATGTCCTAGCAATTGCAGAAGAGAGAACTGAAAAACCATACTGGTGTGAAATAAATCGTTCTATACTTCAACTGGGTTTAGTAGTTTATTCAAAGGAATGTTTCATGTTCCATTGTGCCCACAATAATGGGAGGGCCGGTGCCATAAATCTGTCACTAAGCACAAGAAAAACATTTCTGTTAGATGTGAAGCATACGAATAGTTGGAAATCTTGAATGGTCCACAATGCAATAAATCCTAGAATCGTCAGGCCTGTACTTCTCTTCATTTCTAACCATGGTCAGATGCTGTACGTTTCTAAACAATATAGAAGATAATGTGGCAACTGTTCCTCTTCAGTCGAGCGGTCAGTCAATGGATTTTGCTAACCACAATGGCAATAACCATATCTCGGCTGCAACAAAAATTTATAGAGCCACAGCCATTAACCACCTGTTATATGATGCACAGATTTGTTATGGTCACAACTTAAGCTCTATAGAGGTAGTTCAGTCTACATTTTTGCGAGCTCTGTTGTGAATGTTCTGCTGTGCATCGAATTTCTTGCTGAGATGGGAATCTGGCCTAATTTCTTTGGAGACCACATGCAGTTTTGCCACTTGAAATATTGGATTACATTTTTTAACACTTTGGCCTCTGTGACCTTGCAGGTATACTGTATATTATGTACATTTCTTCACCCCCCAGAGTCATTTGTCAAGATGGGTGGTGAAGATAAATAAATAAATAATTTTAAAAACAAACAAATGTATAACCTCATAGAAAACAGCATCCCCACTGATCTAAATTACTGGGGGTTATCAGCCCACACTCTGACTTTGCTTGGCTCCAAGAGAACCTCATCCAAGTTGAAAGGAAAGGAAATCAAATGAAGCAGACCCCCATTACTGTCTAGAGCAGGCTAGTACTGCTAAGTACACAAAGGATTTAGAGAACGTTTTCTGCCAATCCCATAGGGCTTTCACTCTTGCCTGTTATAGCATTTTGCCATTTTTGCTGTTGAAGAAAGATTCAACATCATTCCTACATGAGACAGACAAACTCTGCCTCTGCTCCCTGGAAGAAACAGAAGCTGTCTCTCATGGGCTTTTGTGCTGTCCTTTCTATACAGTGTGACAAGCTGATCTAATAACGTCTTTCCTAACCCACTCCCACATCAACTCAAGGGAATGGAGTACTAGCCTCCCATTAGCCTCTTAGATGAGAGGTCACCCAAAATGTCCACAGGAGCTGCTATATTCACTGACATTGCCATCACTGTCAGATCTTCAACTGTCTACTGATTTTGGTAAGTTCAGCACCTTCTTATCTAATCATTTCTTCTATTATTGTTAGTTTAACTAACAAATATTGTTTTCCAGGGTGTTTGTTTTGGACTTTGCAAACCTAATTTAATAAATAAACTAACCTGTCTTATGCTTCTTGACAGAATTTTGTAGAGCTGGATATCAAAAGTGACACGACAAGGGGGAAATGCAGAAAAAATGTATATAAGCAAATTATGTGGAAAGTAAGATAAAGTGAGACAAAATACATGCTAAATACACGATCTGGACATAATTAAGAAGCTAAATTTGAGCCAGTTTGGTCTAGTGGTTAAGGTGCTGGGCTAGAAACCAGGAGACTGAGTTCTAGCCCCACCTTAGGCATGAAAGCCAGCTGGGTGACCTTGGGCCTGTCAATCTCTCAGCCCAAGAGCCTAACAGGCATGGTATGAGAGTTTTAGTCCTGCTTTAGGCATGAAAGCTGGCTGGGTGACCTTGGGCCAGTCCTTCTCTCTCAGCCCAACCCACCTCACAGGGTTGTTGTTGTGGGGAAAAAAGGAGGAAGGAGTACTAGGTATGTTCGCTGCCTTGAGTTATTTATAAAAATAATAAGGCAGGATAGAAAATAAATAAATAAATAAATAAATAAATAAATTACTAAACTGTTCTTCTTCTAATGGTGACCACTTTGAAGAACACAGCTTTGCTTCCCTTTTAAAGGAGGTCACATGAGTCTTCCTGGGTTGCTTAAAATATGCACATTATTTACAAATATACAAAACTCCCCAATTATTGTTTTTAGAATTAATTTCTATGCCATCACCATAACTCAAGTTCTAAAGGCTGTTCACAAAATAAATATATTTGTATTATAATACACAGTATATATAACCACATAAAATAAATTCCCCAAACTAAGATAAATTAAAATGGTGACAAAATAAAATTGGGACAAAAATAAACAGATGAGGCCACCAGCAACTTAAAAATTAGGGAGGAGGGAGGACTCCATCTCAGCACTGTTATTATTTATTTTATATATGCCTTCTTACTACAAACAGTCTTGAAACTGAAAGACTGATAATCCTGGAGAATGAAAAAGATCTTTGCCTGATCCTAACAGTATTAAAATGTCAGTGCCAGGAATGTCCCTGGATCACTGCCATATTAAAAGCCACCCGCCTTATTTAGTGGGATCACCAGAACAGCCTCCACAAAATGTTTGTAGGCACATGGGTTATCAAAATCCACATTTCTGAATCAGATTTTCTAAGTCCTCATTTCTGCTCAATATAACCTCCCTGTCAATGTTTACTTGGTCAATGGTCAGTGCTTCCTGTCAGTGGCCATTCGTGCACAACAGATCTTCTACCCCTTCTTAATGATAACAAGCAATACTCCTATGGGAGTTTTAAATACATCCGCCCCAAAGGCCAAACCAAAACACTTACAGATGAATGAATTGGTCTGCATCAAGTATCCTGTATGAATATGCCCTGATATATTATGCTGGTGAAGTTTATTTTATTTTATTTTCTATCCTGCCTTTATTATTTTTATAAATAACTCAAGGTGGCCAACATAGCTAATACGCCTTCCTCTTCCTTTTCTCCTCACAACAGCAACCCTGTGAGGTGAGTTGGGCTGAGAGAAGGGGACTGGCCCAAGGTCACCCAGCAGGCTTTCATGCCTAAAGCGGGACTAGAACTCTCAGCCTCCTGGTTTCTACCCCTTTGCCTTAACCACTAGACCAAACTGGCTCTTATTATTGGAGTATTAGGAAAAAGTAAACTCTGGTGTAGAAATGAGTTCCTATTCACACATCAGAAATCACAATGTTTTAATTCTTCAGATGTTCTCATCTCCATATGGTTGAATACCCATCCTGGATTGCATGCTACTTTCCCACAATAAGTTGAATTGTGCCCATTTGCATTCCCACCCCAATTAACCAATTAATACCCCACTGATCTTTGCCAGAACCACACACACACACACACACACACACACACACACAGAGTTCCTTTATCAGTCAGCATGTTAACAACCATGACACTATACATTATAATTTGTTCCAATTTGCTAACAAGGCTAATTAATTAAATAATTCAGCATGAGTCTCTGTGCCTGACACTGTAAATTGTCCCACTGTGACTCAAGTCTTGTTTGTTCTCTTTCTGTTCCCTTATTTTAAACCCCTTGCAGTTCTGATTACCTTTTATTTAAGGAAAAATTGGATACCCACTGTGTAAATTTCTGCAGTAAACTCTTTTATGCTGACTGTTGCCATTTTTTTTTTCTCCAGGAATATGCTAATAATTAAAATGAGTAGGGACTGGGACTTCATTATCTGAAGAAATTGGACTTAAAAAAAAAGTGCATGTTGGAGATAGGAAAAAAAAAGAGAGAGAGAAGATAGTATGCTCTAAGAGCTTCCCCAGGTAACAAATAGAGTGTCTGGGGAGGGGGATTAGAAGAGACCAGGAAAAAAAAAGAAAAGTGTTTTTCAAGAAATGCACAGAACATTCCAAACTCACATAGCCATTTCAAGTGTTAAAACAAAGCTTAAAACACAATACCCCAAGTTCTCAATTTTTTTTCTTGTGCTTGGAACTTTTATACGGAGCTCAGGACAAAATGAGATCATTATTTTGGGAATTTAAATTTTCCTAATAAACAATAGGAACCAGAGTTCAGTTTTTATTTTTGTTTTTCATTTATAGCTTGCCTTTGAATGAGTGAATGAAAGAATTCACACCTGTACTTTTTATCACTTACTATGAGCCACACTAAGGGACGCGGTGGCGCTGCGGGTTAAACCGCTGAGCTGTCGATCGGAGGGTCGGCGGTTCGAAACCGCGTGGCGGGGTGAGCTCCTGTTGCTAGTCCCAGCTCCTGCTCACCTAGCAGTTCGAAAACATGCAAATGTGAGTAGATCAATAGGTACCGCTTTGGCGGGCAGGTAACGGCGTTCCGAGTCATCATGCCGGCCACATGACCACGGACGGGTCCTTACGGACAACGCCGGCTCCAAGGCTTAGAAACGGAGATGAGCACCGCCCCCTAGAGTCGGACATGACTGGACTTTACGTCAAGGGAAACCTTTACCTTTACCTTTTATGAGCCACACTGTGACTCAAGAGTATAAGAATGATCCTTTTTTACTCTCCATGTCAATCTCATATTATTCCTAATATTTATGGTCCCCTATTTACAACCCTAAACATTGTGATGGTTTGAGGTTTCATGCCCTGGGCAGGGGATTGCATTAGAAGACCTCCAAATTCCCTTTCAGCCATATGATTCTATTATATTTGTTGGTCTTCTAAGAATTTTCCTGGTTGGAGGCTTATGCTGGCTCACAAGTAGAATTAGCATGTTAGAAAAAGTTATAAAAGTTTAGATTTAAAGTTACTGTCAAGCAAATGCTTTCTATTACTCTTTTTGGTCATTGTATTTCCCAACCCTGGAATTAATTTGAGAAATTCTTCTAGTTAAACTATCATTCAACAGTTGACACTGGACTGAATGAAACAGTAGAATAATGAAATACACTCATTCCTAAATTGAGAGATAAATTCTGGAACATTGAATAGAAATTATTAGTATTTGTTTTGATTTATAAGGTAATATATACATATTCGCCTGCACAGGTCTCATTGGTTAATCAATTTCTTCAAGGAATCTTTCAAAATATATTCATATAAACAATTTACACTTTTTGCTGTTGGGATAGTTTTCACTATGTGTTATTTCAGTTAGCTTATTGTTTATTGATTAGTCAAATGACCACATCAAATCGTAACATGTCATCAGGATAATAAAATAGGGTAAGATTAATACAGCATATTGGAATATATAAAAATATTCATTAGAATAATCAGATAAGATCATCTCCTTGGTGGCTGACCCCAGTCTGATCTAGATAGGAAGCTCTAAGTTGTATGGCTTTAGCTATAAACTTGAGAGTCTTTCTGGCTGCCCATTTATTTGTACCTTGGAGGAGGGTCCCAATGGTCAGTCCTGTCAATTAGTGACTTTAAATGATGTTCTCTGGCTGAAACATATAATTGGCAGTCAAAGAAGCTATTCTATTTGTGGTGCTCCCCATATACATATCCCTCTCTGAATAAAGGACTTGTTGTATTAATCACCCATGTATTACCATGTTCAACTCTTGCTCTGGGTAAGGCCATTCTTTGGCCCTGTGTCAGGCCCATAGTTAGATATTTTTTCTAGCTGAAAAGTCTTTTTGTTCTGGGCCAGTCATTTTAAGGATTTCATGTTGGCAAATGTCTGTATGTGAACTTAAGTACTAATATGCAGGACCTTCTGTTTAAAGATGTCCTTGGCTTGGTGGCTGACTGAGATTAAATATGGAAGTGAAAATTCATCATGTAAGATGACTTTGATAAGCTGGTTCAGCCATGTGTCAGGGTGGGACATGCCAGACTGTTGAACAAGACACTTTTTTGACAGTCTATCAGGGTCCATTGAAAGTATCTTCCACCAGTAGTTGGAAGCTCAAATTGTTGTAGAGCTGTGGATGGAGTGTATGCATGTTTCAGCTCTAACCGCAGAGGCTGGAGTGTTTTCATCTGTTCCTAGAATGGATCTTAAAAAAGCAGGTCAAGATTTTGTTCAAGTAATGATGACTGTGATAGACCCCATAGTTCTGCACCATAGATCATCATAGGTGCTATTTTAGCTTTATAGACCTTTAGTATAACTTGAATTGTTGTAGACTAGGGTACTTGGGTGGTTACAATTAAGTAGTTTCAGAAGTGTTTTAGAGCTGGCTGAGGCTCTCATCGCATTTCTTCTGAGATGGCTTGTCCATGACCCTGCATTGGTGAAAACTACCACTAGATAAGAGAAAGAATTGACTTGTTCTATAGGTTCCCCATCTAAGTACCAACTGTTTTTGGTCCACCTCTTTCTAAATACTGTTACTTCAGTCTTTACATTATTGATTTTCAAGGAGTAAATGACACAGTAAGCATCCACCTTCAGGAGTAGTCTCCTTAGGCCAAATTGAGATTGCACCATAAGGACCATCTCATCCGCATATACAGTAGCAGAATGTTGATGTTTGTTAAGTATCTTTGCCATATGGACATCCTGAGAGCAGAGGAATCCTGGGATATTATTGACATAGAGATTAAACAAGATTGGGACCTGAATGCATCCTTGTCTAACCCATGTGGTGACGGCTCAACAGAAACCCTAAGCCATATGTTGTTATATTGTTCCCTATATAAGGACTCTAGACAGATCCTTATATATCTGTTACTGAAGAAATTTCCAGGCAGGGAGAGTGACTTCTATCTAATGCTACTTCTTTCGGACAAGGACCCAAAAATATCCTTCCTGATTGCCCAGTTTTGTGCTACCATCTGCACAATATGCCACACCATCACTTAGATTTAGAATTTCTTAACATAGTATTTTATTTCAATTTATTTCAGTATATTTATTCTTAATTTTGGATCGCAGTATACTAATTGCTTTTGTTTTATGTATGTATGTATGTATGTATGTATGTATTAATGTAAGATTGTTGCTATTGTATAGTTTTATTGTGTCTGGCCTTAGGGCTGTAATAAACATGATGATCCTTGTCTAACACCATTGACAGTAGGCATGTTGTGTGTCAGGATGCCATTTGGTCCTATATGGACTTTCAGACAGGTGTTTGTATAGAGGAACTTAATCAGGCGTAGAATTATGAGTTCCATGTGTAGATCAGTCAGTTTCTATGTGTAATTTATTAATTTCCTAAACATTCATTTTCCAGTTTCAGCTATTTTAAAATCTGCTGCTTCACAATTAAAACATTTCTATTAACTTTCTGTAATATCTGCTGGAACAATCCAGGGGATATTTCTAAATGAATGAATGATATTGCCAGTTAATCAGCTTATATTGACTTCTGAGATGTTGCCCTGATCATCTGTTTATCCATGGATCAGGGCAAAATAACATGTGATGTTAATTATATGGGTTGTCCTTCATTGAACAACATTTGTTTGAAAAACAGTTGTTGAGGAAACTGTCGAGGAAAACTATATCAGCATCAACATTCATGGTTGGGAACGTGATGGGGCTTTGAACCTCCAATCCCCAGAATGTTTCAACTGTAATTTAGATGTAGAGGCAAAAGCTCCCATTATAGATAGCTTCAAATTGCAGGTGCAAATTGGTCTGTGTTGCAAGATGGTCTGTGTTGAATGTTTTATCTCACTCTATTTATTTCTTCATGCATGGTCTCCATGGTCCAATGGCCTTTTCCACACATTTGCATGACATGTAAAAAGGGGAAAGGGTTTGCATATGTCTCTTCTCCTCAAAGCTCACATGACTTTACATGCAATGTCTATACATTCACTTCACAGGAATCCTCCTGTATCTAGTCCATTCCCTGGTACATTTTCTGGAAGACAATGCATATCAGAGGAACTCAGATTATACATTCACTTCCCCAACACCCCCCGCCCCCAGCAATATCATCTGACTGCAATCTGTTCACCCCTGTAGGATAGCTATCCATCATTCCAGGTTGTTGTTTTAGAGATACTGGACCATTTGCTATTACTCTTAGTCAGCCTCAGAGGATCCTTCCTATTTATCAAAGTCTCAGAGTCTTCCAAATTTTCTTAGGTGTGCATTCAGTGGAACAGCAAGAAAAGTTCCCTGAGGGAAAGAATAGCAAAAAAAAAAAAGAAGCTAAATTTGATTCATTGTTGGGATAGTCTGTTCCAAACAGATATGCACCAATGCCTGTTATCCAATTACCTGTTATCTGGTTATAATACTCATGCTTAACCAGCTGCGGATGCAACCTTTTCCTATTGTCTTCCAAAATCAAGCCTTGGATTCAAGGATACCCATAAAGATTTCTCAGCAGGACAATAGAACAAGGGGATATGTTCCACTAAAAAGCCAACTTCAGAGAGGATCATGAGGAATGATTCATTAGTAGCAGCAGTAGTCTTCTTTCAGAAGAACTCAATCTGCCTGCTAATCAGCCTAAGATAATTCCAAGACACATGCACAGGCCTAATGATTATATCACTTAATTCATTTTTGAGAAAACCTCTTCTAATGTATGCCATTTTAGTAGCCCTTGGAAAGCTGTACTAGGGATCGTGACATATTTCTTCCGGACATATTACCAGTTTACTGAACAGAAATCAGATTTTCCTCCTTTCTTTAGCTGAAATGCTGCCTCTAACATTGCCTCTAACCAATGGGTTTTGTTTTTGTTAGTTCTGTTTTTAATTTAAGGGAAAAGGAAGAGACAGTTTGGGTAACTAGAGAAGCTAGATGGCAGAGGGTCTTTATTTTGTGATGGATAGATAAATCAGGAGAAACCTTCACGTCAGCCACAGATGAATTTCTTGGTCTTCTAATGCTTTGAGGTGAGGTTTAGATTCCTCCAAAGGTCAAATTCAGCTTCTTGCCTACTGAGCTTCACCAATCTCTCTGAAACTGCTTGGATGCTCATTCTGATTTCTTCCAAAATTCTTCTCACCCAGATTTCTCCTTTGGTTTGTATGCAGTATATCGTTAATTGCTTCATTATGTTTTTGAAGTAGTTTCACTGGGAATTCACTATTTTATGTGATTATTTCATTTTATTTCCAAAAGTTATGGGCAGGGAGAAGACAGAGAAAGGGTTCCAGAGGACAGATTATATAGACACACAGCAGGAAAGGATGATGTGATTAGAGAAGGTAGAAGAAAAATAGCCATAATTGGGCCCTTTCATTGGTGGCTTCTCCTTTGTAGAACTGCATGACCTCACATATCCATATTGCTTCCTCCTTGCTTGATTTCTGCAGGGCTGAAAAAGCCACAGTTGGATAAGGTCTTTGGAAGATGTCTATATGGGCTTCTCTCTGGTCGATGGGACTTTTACTGTAGTGTTCTTTTTATCTCTTTTATTTATATTGCTTTCAATTTGTTGTCTTATTTTGTAAGCTGTTCAGAACCTAGCTGGAAAACAGCAGCATAGAAATCTTTGTAATAAATAATAAAATCAATCAATGAAAAGTTGAATGAGTGTGCTCAGTAACAACATTTGAAGTTTTCTTTCCATCTGTGCTTAAAAGTGAACAGAACTAACTGATACACAACAAGCTAATATGTGAATCACAGTGCAGTAATTTTTTCAATTCCACAAGTTCCCAGATTTTGTGATAAGCTTTTTGACTTAAAGATTATATTACAATCCACATATTATAACATGCATACAACATGTGTGCAAATTTATATGTACATTTCTTTTTTAAAAGAGGGGGGAAAAACCCTCCCCTGTTCTTCCTTGGCATTGATCTGTTGTGTTTTTTTAAAAAAAAACATTAATGCAAAAAACAACAGAGATAATTTTTTAATGGGTATATAAACGTGCAAACAAACTGCTGAGAAAAATGATATGGATTTTAAGAAGGTGGAAAAAAGCCCAATCTGTTCATCCCAAGGCTAGGTAAGTTCTGTTTCTTTCCATGAAAAAGGAAATGAAATCAAGAGAAAAGACTGAAATTCAGTCAGGTGAGTGAAATTAAAGATAATAAAGTTTTTTTTAAAAAAAGGAAGTTACTTAACTTTATGATTAGAGTAGTGCAGCATCATTATTTGACAAGATGCACATTTCACCATTTGCCTGCCTTACTCCTGCCAATGCCCATGAGGATATTGTAAGTTCAAAAGATGCACCTGGCTAAGTTCTTCAACTTTCAACAGAGATGCTTTGCAGAATTAACATTTCGAAGAAAGCATACAGGCAGTCCTCGCTTAACAACCACAACTGGAACTGGAATTTTGGTTGCTAAGCAAAGTGGTCATTAAATGAATACGACCCAATTTTACAACCTTTTTGCAGCTGTCATTAAGCGAATCACCACAGGCATTAAGCAAACCATGTGGTCATTAAGCAAATCACACAGTTCCTCATTGATTTTGCTTGCCAGAAGCTGGCCAGGAAGGTTGAAAATGGCAATTTCATGACCACCGGATGCTGTGACATTCATAAATGTGAAACGGTTGCCAAGCACCCAAATCGTGATCACATGATTGAGGGGATGCTGCAACAGTCATAAGTATGAGGACAAGTTGTAGGTAGGTTTTTCAGTACTGTCGTGAGTCTGAACTGTCACTAAAAGAATGGTTGTTAAGCAAGGACTACCTGTAATCAAGGATTTGGCAATGGGAGGGGGATTGGTACTTAACAGAATGATGCAAGTAAGCTATAGTTTCTTCACTTGAATGGTAAGAAAGCAACTTACGCATGTACTCTGAGTAGTATTGAAGGAAGTCCTGAGTGTAGAAATAACAGTGTGTCTGTGTTTATGTCTGCATGTATAGGGGGTGATCTTAAATTAAATGGAAAGAGAAATATGACAGTCTATAGACTTTTCATTTCTTTTTTTATTTTTAATCCATTGGGGGTCTGGGTTGTTTTTGATACTATCTTTTATCCAGCTTTCTAATTCTGTCTCTTCAGGGGATATCTTTATAAAGAAGACAGGCTTTTTTTGACGAACATTTTGATTTTTTTTGTTAAAAGGAAGCATACATCTCCAATAAAAAGAAAAAAGAAAAATACATGATATAAACTGAATTGCAAATAGAAAAGCACAGGAGAAGAGGCCAAAGGATGCTCTGTTGAAAGTTCACAAAGTTTAATTTGTGAATTAAATTATATTATTTATAACACTTGGTTATAATTGGGTACACAGTATGCTATCTAGCCTTCCAGCAAAGCTGTAAGCAGGAAACCTAAAAACCCACATGGCATCTGCTTTGTGTCAGTGTTGGAAGTCAATTCATAAAATTCCTTTGAAAAAAAGGAATTTTTTCAAGAGAAAAAAAGAGAAAAAGGAAGCATTAATGCTGGATTCCAGATCTATTCCAGTACTTTGATTCCTCCCTCCCTTTTGTTCTCTGAGGCTTCCAAAACTATTGACTAACTTGTTCATTTAGGTGCACCTTAAAGCTTCCCAACTATCACAAGTTCATTTTGAAAAGTTGGGAATTATGGATGCCCAACCCAGGGTTGGGAGTTTACAGGGACAAATTTGTGGCTAGTCAAGAAAAATGGAAGAACACATGAGGGCATCAGCAATCATCTATCTGTGCTTCCTAATGCACAGAATTATTTAAGCCTGTCCATCCCATGGTCATTAAGAATGGTGCACAGTTGCTAAAACAAACAAACAAAAAAAATCAGTTTTCTTTTTTATTCATGTTAGTAGGAGAGTAGTTGGGTAGACATTTTAAAACTGCTCTGAAAAAAAAAAGTTGAACATTTATAACCATTTCCATTTCTTATCTTTCATAACATATAAAGGCTGCATCATACTCTAGTGCTTCTGTAATTTTTCCAAGAACCAGTTTTAAATGCAAATCATCCTACTTTTACTCTTTGACATGCAAAGTTCTCTAATATACTGAAAAGTAATTATCACAATGTGCATGGAGTTTTCAGTAGTTTACCTTCTTCCTACATTTTTTTCCCCCTGACGAAACACTAATACTACTGGACTTTCATTTGTACCACTACAAAGTCTGGTGGGAAAGGAGCTTCCAACTCTTCAGCTAATAGAATTTTTAGAGGAATCCATTCTCATTTCTATAAGCCTGAGCAATTTTGCTGCTCTCTGTTTTGGTTACTTGTTACCCAAAAGTCACAAGACTGAGAAATGAGTCAGATTTCAGAAGCAGACTGAAAATGGCCTTTTCTCTGTCAAAATCAGAGTGTGATTGGCACAGAGTACAAGTACTTACTCACAGGAGGATCACAGCTGTTGAGGCTTTAGAAGTTGTCCAACAGGTATCTGGCAACAGAAAGCCCCACAGGAAGTCATGGAAGGGGCTAAGCAGGGAATGTCAAGAGTTTTGGATTCAGAGGCCTGCCAGACCTCCATCATTCTCCCATCTGGAAGAACTTTATACCAAAACATGCACTCATTTTTTTTTTCAGTTGAAGAGATTAGAATATGCAAATGATAAGTGTTTTGTTTGGGAAATGTATATTATGTAGACTCATTTTAAAATTGTTAATGAAATCAGTTTCTTCATCACTCACATATACCAAACGGATTCTGAATGCAGTCAGTTCTAACTTCTTCCGAAAGTCACCTGAGTCCCTGTGGCTGTTCTACAAATCAGTCTTGTCAGAAATGCAGTAGGTTATTCTCAAGTACAAACAGTAGCTGTTGGCCAGTTTGCCTTCAGACTGATTATTCTGAAAGCATTCTCATTCCCTTGTGCATGTGATGCAATAAATCTGCTGAACACCGGATGGATTTAAGATTCACTAGTGGAATATCTGGAGCAGAAATCAAGAACATTTTCCTCTCTCAGGACAATTATTGCTGACATAAAAGTTGCCATTCTGCAACAAAGGAATTTGAAAGTGAGATTGTAGAGCTAAACTGCCAAACCTGAAATGCTCAAGTAAGTTTGGTCCTATCTATTTGGCCGTGATCAGAGAAAAAAAAAATGCTGTTCCATTAATAGTATTAATTAATGGAATTAATAGTGTTGATTATTGTCGTGGTGAATAATCACCACATTCATTTTGAGAACATTTAATCAAACTGTTACAGTTTTTGTTCACTTTTTATTGCCGCTCACCTCCAAATTTAGTATGCTTGATCTACAGATAAAAAGGTAAAATTAAAGCTATGGAGAAGGAGTTTGAGACAGAAATAGAGACAGAGACTGAAATGGAGATGGAGACAGATGGAGAAGGAAATGGAGATGGAAATGGGAAGTGGAAATAGAGATATACATGATGATGAATATTTCATGTAACTGATGAGGTTGACTATAGACCAAGAAAGCTTATATTGTAATATATTTGTGGATCTTTCAGATCTTACAAAATATTCTTCATTCTGTCTGAAGAATAACACAATAGACTAACACAGTTACATCTTTGGCAGTCTTTACCTAACAAGTGACTGTAGGTGTTCTGGCTTCTGGTACCGTTTTCTTTATTCATGTATGATTTAATACACTGGAAAATGACCCCTGCACTTTGCAGTTGGGCCAACTTGCTAGCAGAACTGTTGGTTATTCCTATGCAGGAAATAGGTTAAGAAGGCCATTATTTACAACACCATTCCAGATAACCTGCTTTTGTTTTAATAGTGATTTTTCATTTCCAGTTGAGAACTCTGTCATAAGAGGGCTCAATAAATTATGGCTGTAGTTTCTTCCATACTAGCTACAATCTCTAGTGGTGAGATACCACCCATAAATTTTCTTGACATAAACTTCTATGGTTTCTGAATTTGCTTTAAAAAAAAGCCCAGCACATTCTTATATTTTTCCCTTCCAGACCCAGAGGTGTCCACTGGATTCTGTAAATGAGATTCTGTAAATAACACTAAATGATATTTAATAATAACATGTCATGGTGGAGTAAAAGAAATAGACATGGAAAATGCATCTAACTTTGAACTTTTCTACCCATATTCGAATTGAAACTAATTTATCCGTTGACATTTGCATTGGTCTAATCAGGGATGCACAACTTTTTGGAGATGCCATTGGTTTTTCAGTGGCATGCCAATATCATATTTTGAAGAGGTAGATTGGATCAGATAAATAAATAATCATTAGGATTTAAAATTGATAAGAAGGAAGATAATTGAAGAGAAGGAAGATAGATGCTTTTGAACTGTGGCATTGGAGGAAAATTCTGAGAGTGCCTTGGACTGCAAGAAAATCAAACCAGTCCATCCTCCAGGCAATAAACCCAGACTGCTCACTTGAGGGAATGATATTAAAGGCAAAGCTGAAATACTTTGGCCACATAATGAGAAGACAGGACACCCTGGAGAAGATGCTGATGCTAGGGAGAGTGGAAGGCAAAAGGAAGAGGGGCCGACCAAGGGCAAGGTGGATGGATGATATTCTAGAGGTGACGGACTCATCCCTGGGGGAGCTGGGGGTGTTGACGACCGACAGGAAGCTCTGGCGTGGGCTGATCCATGAAGTCACGAAGAGTCGGAAGCGACTGAATGAATAAACAACAAAAAATTGATAATTTTTGCAACAGTGATGGAAGATTGGAAGACAATGGGTTCATAGTAAAATTTTTAATAGAATTTTATAGAATACAGGGATGGCAAAGTACAAAACTGAATTAATCCATGTACAACATTATGGTTTATTTTAAATTTTATGGACTATTGAGTGCTAGAGGGGATGAAACATTGATTATCATTTTATACTTTTCTCTAATTTTTATGGATATAATATATGTTATTGTTTATAAAATATTTTAAAGAATTAAGCCTGGAAAAATGAGAAATGAAGGAAAAAGAAAGATTGCCAAATTTTCAATTCCTTAGGAAGAAATAATGCAGTATAGTTATTGTCAGCGAATTTTCTGCTGGCAAATATTTGCATTTTATGAATTATGCCACAATAAAAAGATGTTAAAATTCTCATGGATGAAGTGTAACATTCTTGTATTTAACTTCATTACACAGGGGCAGAAGGATATATCTTCATTTCATAGTCATCTGCTTGCTGATCGGCATGTTACTTAACTTCCTACATTTTAGTGGAAGCTCAGGGGAAAAACCTCTTGAGGAATCTCTTCTTACTTTCTTATCAGACCAGGAAGAGTGAACAACAGAAGAGGCTCCAGAGAAGTGAAGACATATGTAGTACATTTTCTATAGCTGAGCTTGATTTCTGGTGCCAGCAACCATGCAATTTTCTTAAGACTGTTACAGAAATAGTATGTAACTGCCTCCTCCTCCTCCCTCTGGAAACAGACATGGAATTCCTAGGCCTTCTGCAAATATTAACCAGTGTTAACTCTGATTACTTTGTGAGATCAACTAGAGTGGGCAGGATGCTGCATCTGCTGAGAGTTGGCAGATAACCAGTAGAAAGGAAATAATAAATCCATAGGGAACCCCCAGACATTTTGCAATTCTGAAAACTAAATGCTAGTCAATAAAAGCGAAGAAGTGGTTTTTGCCATTTGATTTTAATTCTCCCATGTGTGGCCCCTATGCTCAAAATAAAAAAAAAAAGTAGTACTTCAGTTGGTTTGAAAATTTGGATGGTCAGAATGTTCTTTGGACAGGTTGGTATTTAGAGGTGGGAATGCTACGACACTCTTTAAAACCATGGCTTGTAGGAAGGCACGGTGGCTGGGTTCTACATAAGGTTATATCACAATGTACCAAGCCACAAACCAACCAACTATATTATGTCTAAGTGCCATGGCTGAACTCAGCCATTGTATCTTTTTTTGCTTAGGTAAATATTAACCTGGTTTCTCTGTCATATTAACTGTAACAAAAAAAGGAGGGGAGGGGAGCTAGTGTATTTATTTATTTTATTTATTTAAATAACTTATATGGCAGCCTATCTTACATAGTGATCCTAGGTGGCTCACAGCTGCCAATAAAAACAACATAAAAAACATTTTGTACCCTTCCCACCAAGTGCCGGGGCCACCCACACTATTAACCCCTTGGCCTCAACCCCATCCTACCCCAATGCTTGAAAGAAGAGCCATGGATCCATGGCCTTCCAGAAGGCTAAAAGGGATGGGAGGCTATTCCAAACACTAGCAGTTATCTAGTGTTATGTGCTTTTAAGTAACAAATGATGGGATTCACTAAACAAGGCTAGGAATCAAACCTGAACCTCCTTTTGAAAACTTCCAAGGGAATTTAAGTAGGCTTTCTACAGTTAACCTTAAATCAGTAATCAGCCTAGGATTAAGAGTCTGGAATGCAAGTGTTTGCACTTAAACCAGCACCTCACTGAAATACAGCAAGACAAGTAACGCAGTATTAGTAATAATAGTAATTAGTAAAGTTTATTACAGTAAGGAGATCCACCAAAATAAAAATTTAGAAAGCTCTATTTAAGCAGGGTTACAATTTATTTATTTATTGTTCAGATTTCTATCACCGCCCATCTCCTCCCAAAAACAATTATTAGTTTAACAAGACAAAAACAACATGGATTTTAGAAAATGAAGAAAAATAGTGAATGGATAAGAAAGAAAATAAGAAAGAGAAAGAAAAAAGAAGAAAAAAGAAAAGATGATAAAGGATGATAAAGAAGCAGTTTCTGATCTTAACAGCAGTTATAAATGCATTTATATTTTACTCTCTCTAATATTAAATCATAATTTCCTTCTTTCCATTCGCTACTCTTTCTAACTGTCAAACCCATAAATCACAAGTTCAATTTTTTTCTTTGTTCAGCGAAAAGTCCATAAGGGGTTTCCAGTCACTAATAAACGAGGTCTGTCTGTCATAGTTTTGGTTTAACCTGGGGCACCTCTAAAACCCCATTTTGAATTAACAGATATGCAGTTCTGCTATACATATGCATACATATTAATTGAAATCAGTCACTGATAACTCAGTAATTGTGTATAATCACATCTTGTGTGTGTGTGTATGTGTGTGTGTGTGTGTGTGAGAGAGAGAGAGAGAGAGAAAGATTTAATTAGTGTCTTTACTAGTAACCTAGCATAGAACGAACTGTGGGGGTGCTGCAATGCCAACAAACTCCAGAAATTTCTTTAAAATGCCCCCCCCCCCACTTGCTTAATGTGCTGCTCCAGAGAGCTGGTGCCAGAATGTCCAGCTCTGCATTTAGAAATAAAAAGCAAGCAAACATATAAGGGAGAACTTTTGTAGGCACTGCACTCCTGGCAGCATTTATTCCTTATTGCTGAGCCCATATTTCCCACAGGCAATTACTTCATTGTGTTGATTTTACAGCTGTGGATTTTGTTTCTGCAGTCTCTTGCTTTACTCTTGTATTGTAATTCTTGTGCAATTAATGATATGTTGTTATCTTGAAAAAAAACCCAAAGTGTAAATGGAAACAAAATTAATATTTTACAGAGCGTTATGTCTTGGCTCACAACACCCACAGAAACCTTTTTACAGCTGGCTGGCTGAAATACACAGTATCAGGGAGCTGATGAGAAAGCATTAAGATTACACACTTTGTGGATCAAAGCTATTTTTCATAGTCTTCATCTCTTCTCTAGAAGTCACAGCTGCTCCTGGAAAATTATTAATTTATTCCTCCTGGGAAGATTTGAGCTTTTTCTTAGTTCATCTTCAGTTTATACAAAGTGGGGAAAATATATCCCTGCCCAATGAAAGCAAAGTCTTCAAAAGACTTTGAATAAATTTCAGTTTTTAAAAAAAACAATTGGGATAATTCTGCTCCTGGAGTTTTAATCTCCATGGACCTAGTTCAATTCATGTTGATCATAGCTACTCGATTTGCGTTTTTGCACCAGCAAAGGCTCCTATTGTGCATTTTAAAGGAACCAGAAAAGAAGAAGCCATTTTAGAAGCATGCTTGAAGAAAATGAATGGTTGTTGGTTAAAGTGTACAATAGAATTGATTTTCAGCTCTTTAATTCCTGCAAAAGCCAGCAGGGCTAAATTTCTTCATATCACAGCTAAAGATGCAAATTTATGACTATTTTATCAGGAAAAAAGGTGGGGTTTTTTTGAAGTACAGTATATTTTATATGTGTTCTAGCTATCTTTGACAAATAAAGAAATAAACATATTTCAGCATGCAACCAGCAGCCAAATGTAGATAATACTTGAGTTTAATGCATAACTTAATCCAGAGATATGCATCTGTCTTTTGGATGGAAGTTACTTTTTTTGTAGCTTTCATGCAAACTTGGCTATGCCACCTGGCCTGGGATGGGATGGGATGGGATGGGGGGACAGCAATTCATGTGAGTGGTTGGCTCCATGAGGGTGCCAAGGTTAAGATCTCCCCATCTTGAATTTTATATTTTACATTCTGTATTTTATATTTATACTTTGTATTTATATTTGTATTTTTAATGTATTTATATAGAGTTATTAGAGATTTGTCATTTTTTACTACTGTAAGCTGCCCAGAGTCCTTGTACATGAGATGGCACCAGAGAAATTTAATGAATAAATAAATAAAATAAATAAACTTGCTCAATTCACACCTTGCAAATCTATACGTGAATCAGTAGGATGAAATATTTTAAAGTGTTGTTTGTAACCTCCCCCACCCCAATATGCACAATCGTAGAGAAAACTATATTAGAATACATTATAATAGAAAATCATCACTTGCAAAAAGGTATATACACCGAAAAAAGACACAAAATTTTACATTAGGAGAACTGTACATGGTAAAATCTGCATGTGTTTATGCTGACTTGTTAACTCTCCAAATTCCCAACTCATTAAAAGAAAGTTAGCAATGGGGGAAGGAGAAATTGACTGTGATGGTGACTCAATTCAATTTTTCTTTCCCTCAGAGTATAGACTTTATGATCTGATGTTGATTTTATTATGTTCCCACAAGTTTGTGTTGAATCTTAGTGACAACATAAGTTGATCTTTTCCGGGATGTTCCCCAACTTGGTCCTTCAAATGTTCCAATGGCACATTCATTGCCTCTATAATCAAGCCCATCCACCTTGCTACTGGTTACCTTCTTCTTTTTCCTTCTACATTTCCTGGCATTATACATTTCTCAAGAGAGCTACGTTTTCACACAATATGTCCAAAATATTATTATTTGACCTTGGTCTTTTGTGTCTCAAGTAAGAACTCTGGATTAATTTGTCCTATGATCCATTTGTTTGCTTTCTTGCCTATCCATGGTATTCTCAGAAGTTTGTTTGTTTTTTCCAACACTACACTTAAAAAATGTAAATACTCTTTATTTACATTTATAGTCCAACTTTCACTTCATAGAGTGTCACAGGGAGGACGATTGCCTGCACAATTCTGATCTTTCTAGGTATAGACGTGTTATGACATCTGAATATCTTTTCCAAGGACTTCATTGCTGTCTTACCAAGTACTTGTCTGTAGCATATGTCCTGACTACTATTTCTTTTGCTGTTGATGGCCAATCTTTTCAAGCAATTGAGTGAATTAACATTTATTATAAACAGAACAGCTAAAATGTGAGACATATAACATTTATTATAAACAGAACAGCTAAAATGTGAGACATAAAGCTCTCAAGGCAAAGACTAGTATTTCAGCACAGGAATTGCTAAAGCATACATAACATGATGATAGTATTTATCCATGGTCTATATGAACAGGACTTCTGGTGTTTACTGGAAACTTCAACCCCAAGTCTAGCTTTAGCTGCAGTAGAGGTCTTAGTTGAAAGAAAAATGGCTTCTTTTTTTGTCATGCAAGTTACTAAGTAGTTGGACTGAAGCCATCTCAACGTTGCTTATTCAGTGGGCCATACAGTATACCAATAGTTACCTAAAAGATCCCAAATGCCAACATTTCTCTGAATGACTAAGAGGTAAACGAGGTGTAAGGTCAAGGCAGAAGCCACTGATGAAGATACTCTTCTATAACAATTCATTGTTATGTTCTGCTGACCATTTGTTATTTCTACTGTATTTGCAGGAAAGAATTCTATATACATTTTTATAAAAAGAGCAGATAATGGTCACATAACTGCAATCCAGCTCAGACAGAATTCATAAAAATGTAACCATTCTTGATATTCTATGGTAATTCAAAAAATTAAGTGGACCTGAAGCAGAGCAATTAACTGGGTGAAAGCAACCATGATCATTATAAAAAAGTAGTGAATCTCTTTAAAATAAAAGGGCAATTTTTGCTCATTTAATTTGAGGAGGGAGAGGGGGATTGAATGAAACTTATGGGGAAATCAATTCAAGAGGATAATATAGAAGTAAATATCCAGAGAAACAATTAACTGGCACTTAATTTTAAAAATAATTCATGAACACCAGTAAGTTACAGAATTGGACAATCAGAGAGATAGGTTGAGAATTCAACACTTAAAAGCAAGTATGTCTTGGCAAGCCAGATCGTTATGTGAACAGAAACAAATGATGGGTCCTAGATTGCATATACAGAAGCCTCAGTGAATGTATATGACACATGCTGTATATACAAGTTAAATCAATATGAAAAGGATGATGCTAACAGCTGATACACGTTTCCAACTTTTGGGATGTTGTTTACATTTTTTTTCAGATCCACCAAGCAGATAAATAATATATCAATGAATAAATAAAATACAATGAAGTGAGATAAGACTCAATGAAAACCACATATATATTAGGAAACTATGCACATAAATGTACATTATATTTAAGAAAAAGACTAAAAATTGAAGCCTTAAGCATCTGCCATATGTTTAAGAGTCAAATACAAGCTGTTATGATATTTTATCATGAACTGGCTTTTTATTGTTGTTGTTTTCATGAGTGAAGGCTAAAACACTTTTAAAAAGTCTTGCTTCTTTCAAATACTTGTCCAAGCAGCTTCCTCAGCCATTTTCCATTTTGAAAATAAAAGATATGGAAACAATCTCACTCTGATATGTTTTCAGATGTTGCTGAGAAGCCAAATATCACATTCATTACCATCACTTCAGATCAATTCACTGGAGGATGAAGGCTTTTTCAGCTGCTTTCCAATTATTTCAACATTCCACAAGTCATTTCCACTTAACACCATCATCTGTTACATCATCTGCCCAGCATTCTGGGAAGCCTTTTCTAGGTCCTTTAAGGTCAATTGGCATCCTACTGAAGTCTATTGTTACTCAGTGTTGATCTGTTTGTGGTGCAGCTCATTGTCACGTCTATGAGGCTATTCATTTCATTTTGTCACATACTCTTGTCTGTTGGCAGATCCATATATTTCCTTGTCATGTCATGCCATATTATAAGTATCATTCCATGCTTCTTTGTGTAGCTTTCAGCTTATGTACTTCCTTTGCAATTAATGTTCAAGTTTTGCAATCATATGGCAGCACAGATAGTATATACTGGTCAAACACTTTCCTCTTTAAATTGGTTGGTAGGTTGCTTCTGCTTCAGCAAAGGATCATTACCTTGTCGTGGTGCTGGAGCTTGAGCACCTCAGTGATGCCATGAGCTAAACCGTGAAGGGCCACCCAAGACGTGAAGGTCATGACGGAGAGGTCAGACTAAATGCGATCCCTGGGGAAGGTAATGGAAACCCACCCCAGTATTCTTGCCGTGAAAACTAAATGGATCAGTACAACCAGAGATATGTCGGTATACCATCGGAAGATGAGACCCCCAGGTCGGAAGATGGTCAAAATGCTACTGGGGAGGAACAGAGGATGAGCTCAACTAGCCCCAGACGTGATGACGCAGCTAGCTCAAAGCCAAAAGGACGGCTAGCGGCCGACGGTGCTGGTGGTGAACGGCGAATCCGATGTTCTAAGGATCAACACACCATCGGAACCTGGAATGTAAGATCTATGAGCCAGGGCAAATTGGATGTGGTTATTGGTGAGATGTCAAGATTAAAGATAGACATTCTGGGCGTCAGTGAACTGAAATGGACTGGAATGGGCCACTTCACATCAAATGACCACCAGATCTACTACTGGATAAGTAGGGGGGACCACAGAAGAAATGGAGTAGCCTTCATAATTAATAGTAAAGTGGCTAAAGCAGTGCTTGGATACAACCCAAAAAACGACAGAATGATCTCAATTCGAATTCAGGGCAAGCCATCTAACATCACAGTGATCCAAATATACGCCCCAACCACAAATGCTGAAGAAGCTGAAGTAGAGCAGTTCTATGAGGATCTGCAGCACCTACTGGACAACACGCCTAAAAGAGATGTTATTTTCATCACAGGAGACTGGAATGCTAAGGTGGGCAGTCAAATGACACCTCCAATTACAGGTAAGTATGGCCTGGGAGAACAAAACGAAGCAGGACACAGGCTGATAGAATTTTGCCAAGACAATTCACTCTGCATAACAAACACTCTCTTCCAACAACCTAAGAGACGGCTTTATACATGGACTTCACCAGATGGACAACACCGAAATCAGATTGATTACATCCTTTGCAGCCAAAGGTGGCGGACATCTGTACAGTCGGTAAAAACAAGACCTGGAGCTGACTGTAGTTCAGATCACGAACTTCTTCTTGCACAATTTAGGATCAGACTAAAGAGATTAGGGAAGACCCACAGATCAGCTAGATATGAGCTCACTAATATTCCTAAGGAATATGCAGTGGAGGTGAAGAATAGATTTAAGGGACTGGACTTAGTAGATAGGGTCCCAGAAGAACTCTGGACAGAAGTTGGCAGCATTGTTCAGGAGGCGGCAACAAAATACATCCGAAAGAAAGACAAAACCAAGAAGGCAAAATGGCTGTCTGCTGAGACACTAGAAGTAGCCCAAGAAAGAAGGAAAGCAAAAGGCAACAGTGATAGGGGGAGATATGCCCAATTAAATGCAAAATTCCAGAGGTTAGCCAGAAGAGATAAGGAATTATTTTTAAACAAGCAATGCGCGGAAGTGGAAGAAGACAATAGAATAGGAAGGACAAGAGACCTCTTCCAGAAAATTAGAAACATTGGAGGTAAATTCCAGGCAAAAATGGGTATGATCAAAAACAAAGATGGCAAGGACCTAACAGAAGAAGAAGAGATCAAGAAAAGGTGGCAAGAATATACAGAAGACCTGTATAGGAAGGATAACAATATCGGGGATAGCTTTGACGGTGTGGTCGGTGAGCTAGAGCCAGACATCCTGAAGAGTGAGGTTGAGTGGGCCTTAAGAAGCATTGCTAATAACAAGGCAACAGGAGACGACGGCATCCCAGCTGAACTGTTCAAAATCTTGCAAGATGATGCTGTCAAGGTAATGCATGCTATATGCCAGCAAATTTGGAAAACACAAGAATGGCCATCAGACTGGAAAAAATCAACTTATATCCCCATACCAAAAAAGGGAAACACTAAAGAATGTTCAAACTATCGAACAGTGGCACTCATTTCACATGCCAGTAAGGTAATGCTCAAGATCCTGCAAGGTAGACTTCAGCAGTTCATGGAGTGAGAATTGCCAGATGTACAAGCTGGGTTTAGAAAAGGCAGAGGAACTAGAGACCAAATTGCCAATATCCGCTGGATAATGGAAAAAGCCAGGGAGTTTCAGAAAAACATCTATTTCTGTTTTATTGACTATTCTAAAGCCTTTGACTGTGTGGACCATAACAAATTGTGGCAAGTTCTTAGTGGTATGGGGATACCAAGTCATCTTGTCTGCCTCCTGAAGAATCTGTATAACGACGAAGTAGCAACAGTAAGAACAGACCACGGAACAACAGACTGGTTTAAGATTGGGAAAGGAGTACGGCAGGGCTGTATACTCTCTCCCTACCTATTCAACTTGTATGCAGAACACATCATGCGACAAGCTGGGCTTGAGGAATCCAAGGCTGGAGTTAAAATCTCTGGAAGAAACATTAACAATCTCAGATATGCAGATGATACCACTTTGATGGCTGAAAGTGAAGAGGAACTGAGGAGCCTTATGATGAAGGTGAAAGAAGAAAGTGCAAAAGCTGGTTTGCAGCTTTTGTTGTTTATTCGTTTAGTCGCTTCCGACTCTTCGTGACTTCATGGATCAGCCCATGCCAGAGCTTCCTGTCGGTCGTCAACACCCCCAGCTCCCCCAGGGACGAGTCCGTCACCTCTAGAATATCATCCATCCATCTTGCCCTTGGTCGGCCCCTCTTCCTTTTGCCTTCCACTCTCCCTAGCATCAGCATCTTCTCCAGGGTGTCCTGTCTTCTCATTATGTGGCCAAAGTATTTCAGTTTTGCCTTTAATATCATTCCCTCAAGTGAGCAGTCTGGCTTTATTTCCTGGAGGATGGACTGGTTGGATCTTCTTGCAGTCCAAGGCACTCTCAGAATTTTCCTCCAACACCACAGTTCAAAAGCATCGATCTTCCTTCGCTCAGCCTTCCTTATGGTCCAGCTCTCGCAGCCATATGTTACTACAGGGAACACCATTGCTTTAACTATGCGGGCCTTTGTTGTCAGTGTGATGTCTCTGCTCTTAACTATTTTATCGAGATTTGTCATTGCTCTTCTTCCAAGGATTAAGCGTCTTCTGATTTCCTGACTGCAGTCAGCATCTGCAGTAATCTTTGCACCTAGGAATACAAAGTCTTTCACTGCTTCTACATTTTCTCCCTCTATTTGCCAGTTATCAATCAAGCTGGTTGCCATAAACTTGGTTTTTTTGAGGTTTAGCTGCAAACCAGCTTTTGCACTTTCTTCTTTCACCTTCATCATAAGGCTCACTTTCAGCCATCAAGGTGGTATCATCTGCATATCTGAGATTGTTAATGTTTCTTCCAGAGATTTTAACTCCAGCCTTGGATTCCTCAAGGCCAGCTTGTCGCATGATGTGTTCTGCATACAAGTTGAATAGGTAGGGTGAGAGGATACAGCCCTGCCATACTCCTTTCCCAATCTTAAACCAGTCGGTTGTTCCGTGGTCTGTTCTTACTGTTGCTACTTGGTCGTTATACAGATTCTTCAGGAGGCATACAAGATGACTTGGTATCCCCATACCACTAAGAACTTGCCACAATTTGTTATGGTCCACACAGTCAAAGGCTTTAGAATAGTCAATAAAACAGAAATAGATGTTTTTCTGAAACTCCCTGGCTTTTTCCATTATCCAGCGGATATTGGCAATTTGGTCTCTAGTTCCTCTGCCTTTTCTAAACCCAGCTTGTACATCTGGCAATTCTCGCTCCATGAACTGCTGAAGTCTACCTTGCAGGATCTTGAGCATTACCTTACTGGCATGTGAAATGAGTGCCACTGTTCGATAGTTTGAACATTCTTTAGTGTTTCCCTTTTTTGGTATGGGGATATAAGTTGATTTTTTCCAGTCTGATGGCCATTCTTGTGTTTTCCAAATTTGCTGGCATATAGCATGCATTACCTTGACAGCATCATCTTGCAAGATTTTGAACAGTTCAGCTGGGATGCCGTCGTCTCCTGTTGCCTTGTTATTAGCAATGCTTCTTAAGGCCCACTCAACCTCACTCTTCAGGATGTCTGGCTCTAGCTCACCGACCACACCGTCAAAGCTATCCCCGATATTGTTATCCTTCCTATACAGGTCTTCTGTATATTCTTGCCACCTTTTCTTGATCTCTTCTTCTTCTGTTAGGTCCTTGCCATCTTTGTTTTTGATCATACCCATTTTTGCCTGGAATTTACCTCCAATGTTTCTAATTTTCTGGAAGAGGTCTCTTGTCCTTCCTATTCTATTGTCTTCTTCCACTTCCGCGCATTGCTTGTTTAAAAATAATTCCTTATCTCTTCTGGCTAACCTCTGGAATTTTGCATTTAATTGGGCATATCTCCCCCTATCACTGTTGCCTTTTGCTTTCCTTCTTTCTTGGGCTACTTCTAGTGTCTCAGCAGACAGCCATTTTGCCTTCTTGGGTTTCTCTTTCTTTGGGATGTATTTTGTTGCCGCCTCCTGAACAATGCTGCCAACTTCTGTCCAGAGTTCTTCCGGGACCCTATCTACTAAGTCCAGTCCCTTAAATCTATTCTTCACCTCCACTGCATATTCCTTAGGAATATTAGTGAGCTCATATCTAGCTGATCTGTGGGTCTTCCCTAATCTCTTTAGTCTGATCCTAAATTGTGCAAGAAGAAGTTCGTGATCTGAACTACAGTCAGCTCCAGGCCTTGTTTTTACCGACTGTACAGATGTCCGCCACCTTTGGCTGCAAAGGATGTAATCAATCTGATTTCGGTGTTGTCCATCTGGTGAAGTCCATGTATAAAGCCGTCTCTTAGGTTGTTGGAAGAGAGTGTTTGTTATGCAGAGTGAATTGTCTTGGCAAAATTCTATCAGCCTGTGTCCTGCTTCGTTTTGTTCTCCCAGGCCATACTTACCTGTAATTGGAGGTGTCATTTGACTGCCCACCTTAGCATTCCAGTCTCCTGTGATGAAAATAACATCTCTTTTAGGAGTGTTGTCCAGTAGGTGCTGCAGATCCTCATAGAACTGCTCTACTTCAGCTTCTTCAGCATTTGTGGTTGGGGCGTATATTTGGATCACTGTGATGTTAGATGGCTTGCCCTGAATTCGAATTGAGATCATTCTGTCGTTTTTTGGGTTGTATCCAAGCACTGCTTTAGCCACTTTACTATTAATTATGAAGGCTACTCCATTTCTTCTGTGGTCCTCTTGTCCGCAGTAGTAGATCTGGTGGTCATTTGATGTGAAGTGGCCCATTCCAGTCCATTTCAGTTCACTGACGCCCAGAATGTCTATCTTTAATCTTGACATCTCACCAATAACCACATCCAATTTGCCCTGGCTCATAGATCTTACATTCCAGGTTCCGATGGTGTGTTGATCCTTAGAACATCGGATTCGCCGTTCACCACCAGCACCGTCGGCCGCTAGCCGTCCTTTCGGCTTTGAGCTAGCTGCGTCATCACGTCTGGGGCTAGTTGAGCTCATCCTCTGTTCCTCCCCAGTAGCATTTTGACCATCTTCCGACCTGGGGGTCTCATCTTCCGATGGTATACCGACATATCTCTGGTTGTACTGATCCATTTAGTTTTCACGGCAAGAATACTGAGGTGGGTTGCCATTACCTTCCCCAGGGATCGCATTTAGTCTGACCTCTCTGTCATGACCTTCCCGTCTTGGGTGGCCCTTCACGGTTTAGCTCATGGCATCATTGAGGTGCTCAAGCTCCAGCACCACGACAAGGTAACGATCCTTTGCTGAAGGGTTTGCAGCTAAACCTCAAAAAAACCAAGATTATGGCAACCAGCTTGATTGATAACTGGCAAATAGAGGGAGAAAATGTAGAAGCAGTGAAAGACTTTGTATTCCTAGGTGCAAAGATTACTGCAGATGCTGACTGCAGTCAGGAAATCAGAAGACGCTTAATCCTTGGAAGAAGAGCAATGACAAATCTCGATAAAATAGTTAAGAGCAGAGACATCACACTGACAACAAAGGCCCGCATAGTTAAAGCAATGGTGTTCCCTGTAGTAACATATGGCTGCGAGAGCTGGACCATAAGGAAGGCTGAGTGAAGGAAGATCGATGCTTTTGAACTGTGGTGTTGGAGGAAAATTCTGAGAGTGCCTTGGACTGCAAGAAGATCCAACCAGTCCATCCTCCAGGAAATAAAGCCAGACTGCTCACTTGAGGGAATGATATTAAAGGCAAAGCTGAAATACTTTGGCCACATAATGAGAAGACAGGACACCCTGGAGAAGATGCTGATGCTAGGGAGAGTGGAAGGCAAAAGGAAGAGGGGCCGACCAAGGGCAAGATGGATGGATGATATTCTAGAGGTGACGGACTCGTCCCTGGGGGAGCTGGGGGTGTTGACGACCGACAGGAAGCTCTGGCGTGGGCTGGTCCATGAAGTCACGAAGAGTCGGAAGCGACTAAACGAATAAACAACAACAACAGGTTGCTTCTGAATACAGTATGAAAAGCAACTGCTCTCCACCCCAGTTTAGTCCAGTTCAAAATGTCTTCTATTATATCACCCTCCATCTTTTGACCAAGGTAGATGTAATTGTTGGCCTTCTCTAGTTCATTATTTTCAATGTTTATCAGCAAATATTGGGGGTAATTGTTGAACATGACTTGTGTCATCTTCAAGTTGGTTTTCAAGCCTTGTAAGTTGCCGCTTCATTTACTGTATATCTGTTATTTGCCTTTGTAGGCATTCAGCATTATTAGAAAAAAGGACATCATTGGCAAGATGTAGATAGTTAATGTATTCATTATTGTCCTTTATTCCCAGTTTGGACCAGTTCAGTCAGAAGGCAGGCAGGCAGGCAGGCAGGCTCTCATCCAGCAGTGCCATAACTGATGATCTTTGCAGTTTAGGACATAAGCAAGTGTAGAAAAATCATGAAAACAGACAGAGTGACATATGAAGTGTTGGTATGGGGATATAAGTTGATTTTTTCCAGTCTGATGGCCATTCTTGTGTTTTCCAAATTTGCTGGCATATAGCATGCATTACCTTGACAGCATCATCTTGCAAGATTTTGAACAGTTCAGCTGGGATGCTGTTGTCTCCTGCTGCCTTGTTATTAGCAATGCTTCTTAAGGCCCATTCAACCTCACTCTTCAGGATGTCTGGCTCTAGCTCACTGACCACACCATCAAAACTATCCCCAATATTGTTATCCTTCCTATACAGGTCTTCTGTATATTCTTGCCACCTTTTCTTGATCTCTTCTTCTTCTGTTAGGTCCTTGCCATCTTTGTTTTTGATCATACCCATTTTGGCCTGGAATTTACCTCCAATGTTTCTAATTTTCTGGAAGAGGTCTCTTGTCCTTCCTATTCTATTGTCTTCTTCCACTTCCGTGCATTGCTTGTTTAAAAATAATTCCTTATCTCTTCTGGCTAACATCAGGAATTTTGCATTTAATTGGGCATATCTGCCCCTATCACTGTTGCCTTTTGCTTTCCTTCTTTCTTGGGCTACTTCTAGTGTCTCAGCAGACAGCCACTTTGCCTTCTTGGTTTTCTCTTTCTTTGGGATGTATTTTGTTGCCGCCTCCTGAACAATGCTGCCAACTTCTGTCCAGAGTTCTTCCAGGATCCTATCTACTAAGTCCAGTCCCTTAAATCGATTCTACACCTCCACTGCATATTCCTTAGGAATATTAGTGAGCTCATATCTAGCTGATCTGTGAGTCTTCCCTAATCTCTTTAGTCTGATCCTAAATTGTGCAAGAAGAAGTTCGTGATCTGAACTACAGTCAGCTCCAGGTCTTGTTTTTACCGACTGTATAGATGTCCGCCACCTTTGGCTGCAAAGGATGTAATCAATCTGATTTCGGTGTTGTCCATCAGGTGAAGTCCATGTATAAAGCCATCTCTTAGGTTGTTGGAAGAGAGTGTTTGTTATGCAGAGTGAGTTGTCTTGGCAAAATTCTATCACCCTATGTCCTGCTTCATTTTGTTCTCCCAGGCCATCGTTACCTGTAATTCCAGGTGTCATCTGACTGCCCACCTTAGCATTCCAGTCTCCCGTGATGAAAATAACATCTCTTTTAGGCGTGTTGTCCAGTAGGTGCTGCAGATCCTCATAGAACTGCTCTACTTCAGCTTCTTCAGCATTTGTGGTTGGGGCGTATATTTGGATCACTGTGATGTTAGATGGCTTGCCCTGAATTCAAATTGAGATCATTCTATCATTTTTTGGATTGTATCCAAGCACTGCTTTAGCCACTTTACTATTAATTATGAAGGCTACTCCATTTCTTCTGTGGTCCTCTTGTCCACAGTAGTAGATCT
Source organism: Candoia aspera (assembly GCF_035149785.1). Classification (NCBI taxonomy): domain Eukaryota; kingdom Metazoa; phylum Chordata; class Lepidosauria; order Squamata; family Candoiidae; genus Candoia; species Candoia aspera. The sequence continues at coordinate 14,093,083 of NC_086161.1, read as the reverse complement.
GGTGGTCATTTGATGTGAAGTGGCCCATTCCGGTCCATTTCAGTTCACTGATGCCCAAAATGTCTATCTTTAATCTTGACATCTCACCAATAACCACATCCAATTTGCCCTGCCTCATAGATCTTACATTCCAGGTTCCAATGGTGTGTTGATCCTTAGAACATCGGATTCACCGTTCACCACCAGCACCGTCGGCCGCTAGCCGTCCTTTTGGCTTTGAGCTAGCTGCGTCATCACGTCTGGGGCTAGTTGAACTCATCCTCTGTTCCTCCCCAGTAGCATTTTGACCATCTTCCGACCTGGGGATCTCATCTTCCGATGGTATACCGACATATCTCTGGTTGTACTGATCCATTTAGTTTTCACGGCAAGAATACTGGGGTGGGTTGCCATTACCTTCCCCAGAGATCGCATTTAGTCTGACCTCTCTGTCATGACCTTCCCGTCTTGGGTGTCCCTACACGGTTTAGCTCATGGCATCATTGAGGTGCTCAAGCTCCAGCACCATGACAAGGAAACGATCCTTTGTTTTACCAATGAATATTTACCATTCCACCGGTTATTTAGTGTATGTATTTCGGAACAAGAACTTGGTCGGACTTATGCTTAGGCCATAAAAATAATTTCTAATTCCTTCCCTTTCTTCAAAATTACCTTTATATATTACAAAGTCACCACACAAGTTTGTTAACCTTACCTCGAAAACTTCTTTTTGTACTCCAGAAAAAAGGAGAAAACATAATAAAAATCTATACCTCCATAAAGGACATAAAGTTTTTGAGGCATGTGCTTCATTATTTAGGATTATTGCAAATAATTTAAAAGTTATTGCAAATAGCAATAAAAAGTTATTGCAAATAGCTATGATCAATAGCACTTACCATCATTCTTTTTTTGAAAAAAAAATGGATTTCAGTGTGAAGGAGGAGGAGGAGGAGAAGGGGGAGGAGGGGGAGGAGGGGAAAAGCCTAATAACTAATAGGGGACAACAATAGGGATATATTTATTTCTCTTCCCTTCTTTTATAGTCATGCTTGATTGCATTCTACTTAAATAAGTCCAAGTCAGCCAGATGCCATAAAACCCAAATCCTGCTGTGTCATAGATTTTTATTCATGAACATACAAGGAGCTGTTGGTGCTGAAATTTTCAGGCATTTTTAATAACAAAGATGTGAAGAAGAGCTTAAGATGGTCAAGCATCCCTGTTATGGAAAACTGCATGAATCAGTTTGGGGTAAGCCACAATGCCTGGAGAAATATAGTTCTGTCATTTCTATAGTCAGAAAAATAGATTTAATTGGCTGAACAACCCACATGCCAAAATATCTTCACTCAGCAAAGCCTTTTAAAAACTCCTAGATCTTTATTTCCTCAGGCCTGGAATCTGTAAATGCACTCCCTCCCCTGAGTTAGCTAAGTTATTTTGAATGCAGATTAATTCAGAAATGCAATTTTTTTTTGCATTTAGTCTAACGGTATTTTTTGACAAACTGGCCCTGATTATCTTATTTCATACTTGTCTCTAAACCAATGCAATTCAAGTGTAAATGAAAAAGTGCTTGCTGGGTCAAATCTTAATCTGAGATAGAGAAGAATTGTGGTGTCTAGTCTCAACTTTCTTTTGGTATGTGCATTAGAAATCTCTAAAGGAATAAATCTGGCTTTTTTCCTCTTAGTTATGACAAGTCCAGGGCTGTTTCTCTCCATCTTTCTCTCTCTCTGTCCCCTTCTCCCTGCTACATTCTTAACAGTAACATAATACATGTCATCTTTCTACAGTATATATTCTCACTTCTCTTTGTTTGTACTTAACCTAGGTAGTGAATTACTAATGATTACAGCCCTCAATCATTTATTCATTCACAGTCAGAGATCATTAAAAATGCATACACAACGAATAAAATGAATTAAAAACATTTGGCAGTGAATAAGATATAAGCATAAATCTAAACAATAAAATGTAAAGCAGTAATAAGCAATAAGGCAATCACCAACATTATTCCCCTAAACGGTGACCAGCTGATCTAGACTGGGATAAGTTAAGCCTGTTGACTTCTGATGGCAATTGCAAGTTTTTGTAAAAATGTCTGCTAGTAAGAACTGTACAATCTCAGGCTCAGCCCAACCCCTGCAATCAAGCAAGCAGTAATTCACTATCCCCGATCCCTCTGAGGGAAGGAGAAATATTCCAACAATTTTCCATGGGCAGGACTCTTGAAAGTATCACTGCTATTAAAAAAAAAAAAAACTACTGAGATTTTTCCCTTGTAAGATTTTTTTCCATGGGATTTATGGAGGTATGGGAAACTAAGAAGGCCGAGAGAAGATTGTGCAATCAAAGACAGAATATTAATACCCACCCACTTTGTCCTCCTGAGGCTTAAATAAGTTGAAGGACTCTATTTTCCATCTATGAGAATTTCACCAAAAGAATTTTTTGAAAGTTTCAAAAGCAAACTCTTTCTTCAAATGGAATAAGAACTGAAATGCAGGATATTTCCTCGTCCTTGCACTAGCACAGCGTCACCATCTTAATGCTCTTAGCTATAAGAATGAGAAGGGCAAGGCCTCCCATTCAGGAAGATGAAGGGGGAGCAAAACCAGGAATGAACTGTATATCTGAACCATCCTGCTGTCCTCAGATGACAAGGAGGAGGTAGATCACTTGCTGTGGTTGAAATAAGTCCACTGACATCTCAGTAGGCTTCTACATAGGGAATGGAGCTACTATTACATCTTCCTCAGGCCACAAAATGTCTTCAGCCTGCTGTGAATACACAAAGCAGAATCAATCTGAGCCTTGACAATGCAATGTTAACTGTTTCAGTATTTCTACAACAGATAAGTAGCCTAATTTCAGTAAATTGACAAGGTGAACAGTTCTGGGGAATGAGACCCTTATTCTCAGGACTTGTCAAAAGGAATCCATTTAAACATTGTTTTAAAAGCCTACAATTTCCACAAGTAATGGCAGTTAACAGCATGTTCATTATCTATTTTAGCAGGTCCTGTCAATTTCTACCGCAGGTATACTATAATAACTTTTGTAAGAAACTCATGCCCATTTCAGGGAAAAGAAAATAACCAAGAGGACCAGAAAGTTCTGTATTTTTCATTTACCTTTTGGTATTCCTTCACTCCATGATTCAACCACTGTTTTTTTTTTTTAATGTAATTCCAAACATGGTATCATATCTATGCACAAAAGTCAAATGTTCATGGCTGCATTGGAAGTTTTTACACCCCATAAACCTGCTCTGGACTTGGATAATAGTAATAGAATTATATAAAATTGAGCAAATGCTCTTCATAAATACAGTATATTCACAGTCTCTAGCAAGGTAGTGAAGTTTGTATTGCAGACATTTAATCTATAGGATTATAATAACTGATTAACTGGAAAACCATCTAATTCAGTTGTTGGCTTCTGGGTCTCTGATGAACGAGTTCATTATCCGATGAAGCGTCTAACTTAGAATAACTTCTCATCTCATCCTGTTTAGTACATTTATTGGAAATTGGAGCTAACTAATTCTTCAACCTCCCCCCCCCTTTTTTTTTTAATTTAGCAAAGTGAAAAGAATAAAAAGGTACAGGAATCTATTCCAAAGCTAAGTGCAAATGTCCTCTTCAAATTCCCCACCCCACTTGTAAGAAGAAAGACCACGAAAAAGAGAAGTATTTCTTTTAACGGGAAGAAAAGATTCTTCAAAGGGTCCTTTTTTTGGGTGGGGGGGTTGCTATTAGCTTTAGTTTATTAATCAGACTTCTTACTGCCTTGCTATTTGGCCACCAATTTGTATTGTTCATATTCTCCTAAACCTAGCAATTATTCTAGGATATTATGTGTGCATATCTGTAGAAAGAAGGTAACCATCACAACAAGGATGAATAAAGGAGAAGACATTCTGTAAAAATATCCCCTGCTTAGATGTAGATTAGAGTGAGAAAAAAAAAAAAAAACTCCTCAAAAATGTCCCCTCAGCTTTATTATGAACATTTGGAGGCACTGGTTGGTACTTTTTGAAGCCTCAAATGAAGTTTCAGGCAGCTAAGTTGTCCTCAACTGATTTCATTCAATTTAATGAAAGAGAAGTTTTGATTTTTTTTTCCAGAAGGAAATGAATGTTAATGACTTTCTTGTGAGTGATGGGCGCTGCTTTACTTTCAAGATGTCCAAGGTATTGTGTGAATCTCCTATTCTTTATTACAGACTCTATTAACCTCATATTTTCATTAAATATCAAGAAAGACCTCATCTGGAAACTCCTTCCATAGGGCTTTTCTCAGTAGCTGATGCTACTGTCACCACTAATGACAGTCACCACTTCATAATATATGTTGTATGGGGTATAAAAGAGTGCCATGTTACATACAGTGCTTTTGCCACACACAAATATGTAGCTCTGGATCATTTTCCTCAATAAATACTTATTTATTCATTTATTTATTTATGTTTCAAATTTCATCACCGCCCATCTCCCTCAAAATAATTGAACAAATGGAATGTTTTCATCTCCTTTATTTAATTAGGTTCTCTTTATCTAATTGTAGGACGTGTGTGGAGAACAGATCACATTTTAGGTCATATCTATGCAGAAATACTGAAAATTCAAACAGGTTCACAAACTTTTAAGCACCACTGTATACCACATTTTTAAGATTATGTGCATATGCAAAACATTCAAAGACACCCTGAAATCTTATAATAATTTAAAAATGAGTTTAGATGATTGGGTCTGTAATGACCATCACTACATGTACAGTACTTTTACAAACATATGTCTAGAACCCAAAAATAACCTTAATCTAAAAGAGGAAAATGGCCATAGGAAAGAGTAATGAGATCTCAACTCAAGTTGCTTTTCTGCTTAAAATCTCTCCCCCTCCCATTGCTTCCCACCCCCAATAGAAGTGGTTATTAGGATCTTTTTTCCATATAAATTTCTGTGTAATAATTTCACAACCCCCCTTTTATTTGGCAATCAGAGTACCTTGGGCACAGATATAGAAGGAAGGTGACTCTGATATTTTCACTACATTGTGTGACTATGTGTCAGAAGTAACTGGTTGATATTTCAATTCATCATTACCTATTCAGTGGACTGATGAAAGTGTAAGTGCCACTATGTCACTGATGGCGCATGTAAGAGCACATCAATTCCTGGTAAGTGGAGTTAAGTAATTTTGATTAATGTGTCAATTCATGTATGAAGCAACAAGCATTTTATGATATCTCTAATGATATATGCTGATGGCATTCATCAGCTTGTTCCTTTTGAGCTAATATTATAGCCTGATCATATGACCAAATGTCCATGTGTTCCATTTTCCCCAAGAGATGAATATTTTTGTCAGTAAATGTACATAGATTGTCATATATATGCACTGGGAAATCTTAGTTTCCTATGTTTATATCAGATAGGAAGATTAAGAAATAATCTAATTAAGATTAAGAATAATACACACACACACACACATACAGTACATACATATACATATACACAGTATATACTGGATATATATTCACATCCTACTTATAGCTAAAGATACTCTTACATTTAACTAATGTTGAAATCAGAGGTGAACTCTGAAGTCCTGCTTTTTTTGAAGCATATCTAGAAATGAAAGTAATTCATATATTAGAATTCAATTTGAAAGATTGGCAAACTGCATCTAGGCGATTTTATATTTTATGATCCAAGTATTCATTGCCATTTCTCTCTCTCTCTCTCTCTCTCTCTCTCTGTCTGATAGAATGGGTTCAAAACCAGTTCTCTATCTTCTAAAAAATATAGACTTTCCAGAATATCATTCATCTATATCTATATCTATCTATATCTATATCTATATCTATATCTATATCTATATCTATATCTATATCTATATCTATATTTCCCCTTCTTTTCAACCAGTTAAATTAAATAGAGTTGTGGTAGCTTTCAGAAATTATTTACATGATGAATTTCTGCTGCCACCAAGCATTGGATCAATCCCATGGCTGTCTTCGGGTAAGAATTTGCTTCCTGGTGAAAAACTGTCATCAGCAATTTTGGTGATGCCAGACTAGACTGATGAGTGACAGAGAACATATTATAGCATAAGCCCATATTTTGATACATGGCAATTCATGTCTATATTACCTGCATAGCAAAAAAAAAAAAAAAACGATTTTTGGAGAGCCCCTGCTGAAACCCATCCTTTTAACCGAACTTCCTATTTTCATAGCAAATATTCAGAGACCTACTTGAAAGAGAATCAGATTCATATACTCACATAGTTGAGAAAGGTCACACTAAAATAACATCATATGAAAGCATGATGTATTTTTTCAAAGCTTATTTGCTATAAATATTTTCATTTCACCATAAGACCATCAGCTCTTAAACATATGTTTATGTCCTGAATATACATTACCTATATTTTCATTCTTCTTTACCATCTCTAAGATTTTTCCAAGCCTACTATGATAATCCTGACCTGTCAGAAACCTGCTTCTTAGAAGAAAGGGAATTTGAAAACAATTTTTTTGTCCATCTCTAAAAGCATAAAAATGGAATGCTGATACCACTGAATTATGATCTATCATTAATAAATCATTGTTGCTTTTCAGATAAGGTCAGATAATTTGAAATCAAACAAAAGAATCTAAGCAGAAATTTAGATAGAGATGATTTGAAAGATTCCCTGCTTTTTGTAATCAGGCATGGAAACTATAAAGGGGAAAGAAATCTTTACTGAAAGATAAAACAGAATATCTTGGGAATGCTAATATGTGCTGGTTGATTTAGGTTAGGATTGAACTATGCTATTGTTGCTGTTAGCCCCTGTGGGCAGCAGGAAGCATGGCAGTCATGCAGTAACTTCACAGTGGGAATGGCACTATGGCGATCTCACAATGTGAAGCTTTGAAGACCTTTTTAAAGAGATGTTTAAACAGTTAGGGGCCAGCTGGCTAGCTAAACCAATGTTGAGTGATAGCACCTCCAGCTTTCCAGAATCTCTGGGACATTGGGCAGCCTTAAAAAAAATAATAAATAAATAAATATCTCTAGGGAAGGGACTTACAGGAGGGACTGGAGGAGAAGTTACACTGTCTCCTGACTTAAGTCAGCATCCTCTTGGCTCGCCTCTGTGTATTTGGCCAAGCTAGTCATTCCAATAAAGAGTGAAGAGTATTCAATACATTATTAGAAATGAGAAAGTAACATGTGCATGCACACACATTCTTTCTAATATCTGTTTTCTAATAATTTGCTGACTGCTTCCTTGGATTGGAATAACTGGTTTGGCCAGGTTCCTCTGCACACTTTCAACAAGTGCAGTTTTCAGCATTCCTAACATTCAATCTCTCTGAAGCAATGAAGACAGAGAGCACAACATGGAGCCTGCTATAACAACTAAACAAGAGATTATATTGATCACAATGGAAAAGAAGCCACTCTGACCTAGTTGAGCATTCTTGACAATGGGGAGATGGCCCAAATGTCTCCTCCTGCTACCTCTTTATAGTCAAGCTTTGATGGCTTTTGCACACTGCTGGAAGGAGACAATCTCTTGACTAGGGTTGTCAAAACAAGGGAGGGAGAACAAGTGGGAAAATGTTTTTTTGTTTTTTTTTCATTGCTTTAGTTAGAGATGAGAGCTACAAATATTTTCCTTGGGTTCACCTGACCTTCCTATTGAACTTCTGAAAGAACAGTAATAAATCAGTGCCTGAAGAAGTTGACTCTCTTTTTGGAGCTTGGAAAATAATCATATATCAGCCTCATAATAGCACGCCACCTTTTTGCATCCTTGGCAGGTTCCAGTCACCAGTTGCTATAAGCAAACATATTTGTTTGTTTGTTGAGGACAGGGAAGAGGATGAAGGGAAGGTATATGGAAGAAGGGGAATATTAAAGATTGAACAAAAAATATCAATATTTTTGCTGTCGAATGATAAATTATTTCTTCCCCTTTTTCCTAAAATCTAAATATCAACAGCTACCTTTACCCTAAATTTTAGCAGTGGTTGGAAATAGTTATTTAAAAAATTCAGATTCACTGATTCATTTTATTTTTTATTCATTTTATTTATTATTAAATTTCTCTGCTGCCCATCTCATACACAATGACTCTGGGTGGCTTACAAAGAATAAATTTTTCATTTAATATTAATTTATATTTTTAAAAAAATCAATCATGCCTTCCTTTAAAAAAAAATCCCCAGAAAACTCCCTGAAAAAGAGGATTTTGAGTTTCCTTTACTGTAGTAAGAACAGAGTAGTACTTGGAGTGTTGTCCTATTAAACCCTAGCATATGGATTGCAATAAAACCATCAAGCCCATTACCTAGCCCCACTGTTCTGGAACAGGAAGGTGGAATATTTCTATCTGGGATGAGGTGTGCTTCCTCACTTGGATTAAAATCAGAAGGGGTCTGGTGGCATTTTTTCTGACTAAGAAAATTTATTAAAAGGCATAAACTTTTGTGAACTGCAGTGCACCTCATCAGATGCATAGAGTGGCTAGACTGATATAGGGTTTAAATTGGGGTGAGGTGGGAGAAAGGAAGAGGAAGATATATTGATTATACAGATGCAGGTTACATGTGGGACAGATTACAAGCACCTTATCAATTAACAGTTGTAATGTGTTAAAAGCCTATTGCATTTATTGAGATCTTCTGAGATTTCCTGAAACCTTTTGATGTATGTATGTGAGGTCAACAATTTCTTGCTTGATGGTTCTCTCTCTTTTAGTTCTTTTATTTGAAGGAATGACTGAGAAGGAGATATAGATCTGTCCATTCCATACAAGAATCTATAAAGGTCAACATTGCTCCAAAATTCATCACTGTTGCTTTGTTGAATGGACTATGGAGATGCAGCTAGTCTTCCAATGAACCTAGAAGGGCAGTTGAGAGGCAAGAAGAATCTCAATGTCTCTAAAATGTTCTTCCCTAAGGCTCTTCTCCCATGACCCACAACTGGAGTAGGTGGGGAGTGGAAATTGATATGCAATAGGAAAGCCACAAAGGTGTAAACTGACCACCAAGGGGGTTAATATGAAGTCAACATGATGCCCAAGAAAGCCCTCTGAAAATAGGGCCTTCTTAGAAGCTCTTCCTCTATGGCTGCCTCAGTTTTTATCATACTGAGGGGAAATATTTAAGAAATGAACAGAAATGAGTGTAAGGTGGTAAGACATCTCCTGTCCAAGGTGGCACCTACCATGAGGCCTGGATCTTTGTGTCAACAAAACAGTGTTCATATTTAACAGAGGGAGGGTAGAAAGCAATACATCAGGGTTGATATGTCTTAGAGCCTTTGAGAACAGGGAGAGAGAGAAATTTGGGAAGGGTACAAGTACAATTTACCTTTTTATCTTCACACTTGAAATATTGGGTTGATAGGCTGCCTTCAAGGAATATGTAGCTTTTCAGGTAGTGTGGAATACAACATGTAAGATAATGTATTCCATAAGTACAGAAGTTCCTAGCTAGTATGGTTCAGCATAACTTGGAATACTACAAATTTCCTCTTGTTGCTTTAAAGGGCAGATTAAGAGCAACTGGTCATGAACCCTTACAGTTCATATCGCAATGCAGTTTGCCGATGGAATGTTAAGAATGTTCTGCATTAACCAGATTAAATTCATCAAACCATCTTTTTAAAAATATTTGTGTGCCTGATTTGAATTGCTGATTTATAAAAACAAATGTGTTTTTTTTTTCTCCATCACCCATTTTTCTTGGTGGTCTTCCCTCTGGCAGTGCAGATTAAATAAGACCTTTCCACTAGCTTCAAAGGAAGATATTTCAGTAATGCCTGGAAACTAAACTTGCAGCCTTTGAACATTAAAAAAAAAAGGGGGGGGGGAGTGAAAAAAGAGCATTAAGTAAAGGTCCCCAGCACTGAAGTCAAAACTAAGGCAAATGAAATAAGTACACTTATTTTAAATTCCTACACTTAGTTTTGCTTTTACAGTTGTTTTTGGGGTATGGAGCGCTCTCCAAATTCCACAGTTCTGCTTCGGTACAAAACAAATCAATTAAGAGAAACACACAATTAGCCCTTTTTCCAATTCAACCCATATGTGAAAGGAGAAACCCAGAATTGTATCCATGGTCACTACTTTCTTAGTTTCATGATTTCATCTGAAATGATAAATAGACCTACCTGTGTATGCATTAGTCCTATGAAGCAGTTTGGGTGATCTCAACAAGGTGTTTTGCAGTCTCCCTTGTACCTTCCTCCAATGCTTGCAAACTGAGAAGAAACTTTTGAACATGTTCCACACTCCCACCAAAGCATCTTCTGGTTAGCAAAAGCACAGGAAAGCAACAAGGCTGCTTTGTTCACTCTAAGAATCAAGGAGTCTGTGGTGCTTTGTGAAGTAGCTTCAAGGTGATACTCTGCTCAAAGCTTGCCTCAAAGATATGCACAGCTTTAATGTCCATGCAGGTTCCCTATGCATTTTTTGCTATGTACTTATAAAAAATCACTTATTTCTTCCTACAAACATTATAAGATCCCTGCCAGATTAAGCCAAGGGCCCATTTAGTCCTTTATTCAGTTCACATAGTTTGTAACTAGATGCATTCAGGAAGCTTAATAGCATGGACCAGAGGATGGTTGATATTTTCCATGATCGTTCAACAAGCAGCTGTTGTTTCAGATATATTGCTGATGCTTTAGGAGATTATATGTAGTCAACAAGACTAACAGACTCTGGTATGTATGTATGTATTTATATTTGATTAAATTTATTATGAGAGCCGGTATGGTGTAATGGTTAAGGCATCAGGCTAGAAACTGGGAGACCATGAGTTCTAGTTCCACCTTAGGCACGAAGCCGGCTGGGTGACTCAAGGCCAGTCCCTGTCTCTCAGCCCTAGGAAGGAGGCAATGGCAAACCACGAATCGGATATGATTGAACAGATGAAATTTTTTTTTATTATAATCGCCCATTCTAAAAGACTCTGGATGGTTTACAATATCCAAATATACAATTAAAACAGTTAAAAACATAAAACAAAATATGACAGCCTAGACTAAAAACAGCCAAAATAATAAAAACATGACAGAGACACACTAACCTCAGGCCTGGGGATGGTCGCCCCGTAGTTCATAAATTAATCTCTTAAAGTATCTACCTTGATGGTCATTCTCACATCAAATGGTAGCAAAGTTAAATCCATATCTGTTTCAAGTCTGCGTTATGAGTATTCAATCATTAATCCATTCTGTTGAAACTCTACATCAGTCTGTGCCTCAAAGGCCCCAAGAAGCAAAAAGTTCAACAAAGTGCTATGTAAAAAGCTACTTCCTTTATTGGTTCTGATTCTTCCCATACAGAAATGGCCTGTTTCAATGGGTGGCCCCAAGCTCTACCCCTGTAAGAGAGGGAAACCTCACTATGTTCAGATTTCAAAAGTGGGATGAGAAGTTTTCATCTGTTCAATCATGTCTGACTCTCATCCAGAGAGAGAGAGGGAGAGAAAGAGAGAGAGATCAAACATAGGAGTAAGTGAAATGGAGAAATTCATCTACTCCTATTTGCATTTAGCAGGGAATAAGAGAAAAAGCACAATGGTCCTAATCAGAGAAGGAATGTGATAGAGCCTTAGTGATACCCACAAACTTTCTTCTTTATAATTGTCCTATTAATGAGGCAGTTTGCAATCCTGCTTCCAATATGCAGAGTCCGTGAATATACATTAAATATATGGAAAACGATTGGGCATTGTTATAGTCCTTCAGACTTGGAGAGAAGGGCTGAATGTACATAGAATGAGTGTTGAGTAAACACACACAGCACTGCATGGCCACGACTGAAGTTTAACACTGATTGCAGTCTTTTGTTCTTCTAGATAGATGTAGTATAACACGAGATCACTTTGGTGCAGATGAGATTCCCAAGAGCACCATGCTGCTAGAAAGGTTGATGGAATCTGGGAGAGGAGAACATTGCTGTATGAAATACTTACAGCCTAAGCCTACACTGAGAAGCAAGACCTCTTCAGCAAATGTCAGCTTTTGGACCTGTCAGGCACCTTCAGATAAAATGTGCAGGGAATCCTTCATCTCAGCAGGATCCCCCTGCTTTGTCAGGGAGTGAGTGATAGTTTGGCTGAGCAAATGTCAAGAAACTTGTCAAATGAAGCCAGAGTTTTAGGAACAATCTGCAGAAAGCTTACACAAGGAATAGTCCAGTCACTAAGAGCACAGTGAGATTAAACCTCTCCCCGTTTCCCCAAATCATAATCTGTATCCATTGGCTCAACAAGGCTCAGCAGAAAGGACATAATAAATCTCTTGCTTTTTCTACCACATTCTATCCTGATACATATTCTCGGGAGAGGAGCTTTTTCTTCAGGTTGTATGACTCCCTTTGCCAAGTGGAAAATCTGTGTGAGCAACAAGGGTACAAGCAATGTGATTTGAAGGAGAAAAGGATTATCTAACAAATCCAAAAAAAGAAAAAAGAAAGAGGAAGAGGAAGAGGCAGGGCAGGGAAGGGAAAATTTTCAATAATCTGTAGGGAAACCTCCAGGTCCAGGATGAAATAAACCCTGCTGGCCTTTCACAGGGCACTAAAAACCTGGCTTTGCTATTTAGCTTGGGCCCTGATAGTAAGGGTGAGCCCATGCCATGGCTAGTGTGAGTGGTTGTGAGTTCTCTCAGCTGCTATTTTTATGTCATTTTTGTTGTTTTTAACTTTGGTTGTTTTTTACTGTTTTTATTCCATTTTAATTCTTAGCCACCAGAGTCATGTATATGAGATGAGTGACCTATACATTAATAAAATAAAATAAAATATAAAACAACATAAAACAACATAAAGTAATATAAATAAAATAAAATAAAATAAAATGAGCCTATCAGAACACATCAACATAATTAACCAACTTGTTCAGCTAGCCTTTTCTTTATTCTTTTTTTTTTTAATTAAGGAATTGGCAGTTCTGTTCATTTCTTTTACTAGACATTTCTTTTATTTTCTTTTACCATTTTCTTTAGGAGCAGAGGCATCTGCAATGGGGATCAAAATCTGCAACTGGGAGGGCATGATTTATACCTCATCCCTTTTGTACATATGTTGACATTGCACGCACTTATAAGAAGGACAGGTCCACTCCCACTATCTTGCACACTTTAATCACCCTCCTGCAGGCACCCCTGTTTAGGAGGCAAGGCACAATAAATACCGGATAAAGGAGACCCAGTTTCAAAGCAGGGTTCAGTATTTGAAATTATCAGATACATCAGTACTTTTCATGTAATACATTTCATTAGGACTCAGTTAAAGTACAATCTAAAAAGTCATTTCAGTATTTTGGGGTTTCCTAGTCACTGCCATTTGCTAGACCATTGATTTGAAAAAATCTCCCATGAAATGGATTTTTTAAAAATTGGCAGTTAGGAGAAAGTAGACAGGAAATTTACACAAATAAACATTTTATCTCTGTGGTCACATCCTTTTACTATGCTCTCCTTCCATCCTGAAGCTAGGAGCAAATAATGTCACCCTTGACCTTGGTACCCTCACAACATACCCTTACCATGCTCCCAAAATTGGTCTGACTGCCACCCATATACCTTTAACATATAACAATCTATCAGCCATGATGTGTGGTTCTCTTGACTGAAATTCCAACCCTGTCCAATGTCATCCACCATGCAAAAAGCTGATGATGATGTTGATGATGATTCCTTGAAACTATGGGTTGATCTGTTGAGTCTTCTACCCGAATGGCAGTGGGCATTAGGTTTCCCACGTATCTCTTGATTACTACCTTCTGGTTGGATTTTCTACCAGGCTGGCTACTGAAGCACAAGAGCCTTTTCAATTATATTTTCAATTACAGGCCTTGAGCCAGGCATGGGCTGGTCAGTTTCATAGCTTTGCTTTTTGTACAGCGAGCCAACCGACCCTTTAAAAAGAGAAAAGGGAAATGGCTTTGGAAGCCACAGCTCCGGTTTCCACTGCATTAAAAAAAAAAGATTGAAGAGGTCAGGGGCCTGACCAGAGAAGATACAAAACCAGCAGATCCAGCTGGAGCTACAAGCTTGATGACAGGCAGCATGTTCTTTAAAGCCACCTCCTGATGCACATCAGTACTCCCTACTTTCCTGAACATAGCATCTTCAGAAAGATCTCAGAGTAAACTTCACAACTATAGCACCTTCAGCAGACCTCACACTGTCTCAGCTGTGGGAGGATCCTGAGATACAGGTGGAGCCATTTGGATATATGCTTGGGAAATGGCTAGCAATCTGTCCTCCTGCCAGAACATGGAGGTTGTATGGATTTGCCCTGTGTCTCTGCTTAGCTTAAAAAAGCTTTTCACTTTGTCAGTTACAAATCCTGTTTAGCATATGTGTTTATTATTTTATGAATGTGGCTGAAAAAAAAAATCTGCATGACTATATCCTCTTAACCTGCTGTAATCACCTGGCGTAAGCAGCAATGACAGAGCAAGACATCTCTTAAATTTCAACCTAAAATTACTTTATCGTGTTTCTTTGAGCCACACTGTGAATAATGATGATTCTCAAGCCCAATTTGTCAATGAAATGTCTTCTAGTACAACTGAATAAACTCTGGGAAAAAAAATCCATCTAAAATTGCGTTTATCCTTCTAAGTTTTCACTTTGTCCTACTTCTTTGGTTTTGAACAGAATCATTCAGTCACCTCTGAGAAGGGCTGTAGGTTACAGTAAAGGAAACTAAATAATAAGTGGATAGACATTGCAAAGTGTAAGGTACTAGATAACAATCTGGGCACAATGTATAGAAATATGCCTTCCAGCAAGGGATCTGCAAAGCATTCAATAAATATGAACTGCTTCATTTCTGTAAGGGATTTGGATGATATATAGGGCATTATAATCATCACCACTATCTGCACCTACCTATTATGATGCAAAATAATGAAATATGCATTGTGACATTAAAATACAAGCTCCACCTTTTTGTACGTTCATCGTAATAGTTTGCCTAGGACTGGAGTATTTAAAAAAACAACTCTGATTCTTAAAGGAGAAAAGTGGCAAGTATAAACTATGCAGAACCATTAACACGGTACATTTGGCCCATGTTCCCAAAGAAATCAAGAAAGAAAGGAGGCAATGATTAGTACACAGTTTTGTAGTGTTCAAAGAGGTTCCACTTTTTAAAAAAAGTAAAAATCATAGTGATTGCTTATTCTTATATTCCTTTCAGACAGACTGAAGTCAAAGTGGTTTGTGGAAATTAAAAGACAACAACTTGATTACAACCACATGGTGCTAATTTTCATTGCCACAATGCATCAATATTACAGGTTAACCATAAATAAACATAATTATATATAGCCATAAAATTTATCAAGAGATTAATCAATATTTAAGATCAATAGAAAACACTAGTATGGTATAGCGCTTAGAGGGTTGAATTAGAACTGAGTGGACCCAGGTTCACATCAACCCTCAGCATGAAATTCATTGGGTTACACTGAATCAGACACTTTGTGAGCTAAGAGAAATTGTTACAATAAAATTGTAGGATAAGTAAGATGTATGACAGGTTGAGTTCCTGGAAGATAGGCAGTATCAGGCTTCATGTCAGACATGGCAATAAATCTCAACCCTTTAGAGATTTAATCCTTTATTTAGAAACTTGCTTGCAGGTGAAGCTCACAGCTAGACCAATTGGTTAAGTGCAGAAAAGAATGAAGCCATATATGCCCAGAAGATCTGCCCACAGCAGATCAAAGCCTTATAGGTCAGCAGAAATTTGGCTGATCCCTTTAAGGCCTTGAAACTGAGAGATACCCACTCACAACAGTTTTGTTTGGTTTTGAAAACATCCATTTATTCCTTGAAAGTTTCATTCATTAACAGATAGATTATGAATGCAACACACACATTGTATTAAACAATCCATTCAGTAATGCATAAACCTTCCAAACTCAGTTTGACAAATTAGGACTAGTTCAAGTGAGTCCAGTATTTGATGACTGAAAACTAGTCATATGAGGAAAGACCTGAGTATGCTTAGACTGGAGAAGAGAAGACTAAACCATTATTCAAAATCATAAAAGGGTTATCCATGGAATTCAGCAGGACTAGATTGAATGGTCTTACATTATAAGGCTTGGAAATATAGTTGGACATTAAGATTTTAGTGGAACAAATTAACTGGAAGGGGCATTTCATCAATTCAAGTATTCTGATGGATGTTGTAACCCTAGTTTTTATGTATATTTCATAGTTGGGCTTCTTGCCCCAAAAGACTTCCTCTAATTCTGTGTCTAAGTTTGCATAATGTAATCAATCAATCAATCAATCAATATTTTATTATGGTCACAAACCAGAATTACAAATAAAATACAGATTTATTCAAATACAGATAAAAATGCATTAAAATAAAATAAAACATGATAATATTAATGGTGGGATCATCAGTGGGCAATCAAAGTCTGCCTAATTTTACAGACAGTATAACAAAATTTAGCTCCATTCAAAGAAACTGAATCATACTGATGAGATAGCAACAACTGTACATAAAAAGATCAGAGTTTCCTGGGTATTTTATCAAATAGGGAGTTATAAAATGGGTCCGTGAGTCCTTACAGAAGATATAGTATAGCAGGACATGAGCTGTAGTTTCAACAGCCCCTTGTCCACAGGGGCACAATCTCAGCTCATATGGAGCTTTGTTGTATTGGCCCTCCAAAACTGCTGATGGAAGAGCATTGCAACATGCTAGAGTTTGTTTGTTTGTTTGTTTATTTATATTTCAAATTTCCATCACCACCCATCTCCCCCAAAAAGGGGACTCTGGGTGGTTTACAATCAAAGTTAAAACAGATAAATTACAATATAAATACTCTATAAAATAAAATAAATGTACAGTAGAAAATATAAAATCCAGCAGTGAAGATCTTGTTTGTTGGGGAGAGATCTATAATAGCCACCCCCAAGATGAACTGGTGCCCCTCCCACCCCAAGCGAGGCAGCAGGACCAGGTTTTTAGGTTCTTCCGGAAGTCTGGGAGTGAATGGACCTGTCTCAGCTCCGGGGGCAGAATGTTCCAGAGGGCAGGTGCCACTGCAGAGAATGCCCACCTTCTGGACCCCGCCAGGTGGAATTCCTTTATCGGCAGGGTTCGTAGCATGCCTTCTCTGCATGACCGGGTGGGGCAGGTCTTTGTTATGGGGATGAGGCGGTCCCTCAGGTAACCTGGCCCCATGCCATGTAGGGCTTTAAAGGTCATAACCAACACCTTGAATTGGACCTGGAAGCAAACTGGTACTCAGTGCAGCTTGCGCAGCAGTGGTGTCACATGTGCCGATCTTGGGACACCAATAACTGCTCACACGGCTGCATTCTGGACCAGTTGAAACTTCTGGATACTCTTCAATGGTAGCCCCATGTAGAGTGCATTGCAATCGCCTATGTGGGAGATGACCAGGGCATGAGTGACTGTTTGGAGGGCCTCTCGATCCAGGAAAGGGTGTAACACAACACAAAGTTGCACAAAGGACCTTCTGGCCATGACTGCCACCTGCTCATCGAGCAGGAGTCATGAGTCCAGGAGGACCCCAAGATTATGCACTGGATCTGAATGGGGCAGTGCAACCCCATCCAGAACTAAATATGATAACTTCCCGGATACAGAAGAACCATCAACCCACAGCCACTCCATCTTACCAGGGTTCAGTTGAAGCCTGTTGTTCCCCATCCAGACCGCCACAGCCCCCAGGCACTTGGAGAGGGAAGCTACCTCACCCGGGATGGAGATATATAACTGAGTATCATCGGCATATTGATGATACCTCATCCCATGGTGACGGATGATCTCGCCCAGTGGTATCATGTAGCTGTTGAATAGGAGAGGAGAGAGAACCGAACCCTGTGGCACCCTGCAATGGAGGGGTCGAGGGGCAGATCTCTCCTCTCCTATCACCACCGATTGGGACCAGCCCTGGAGGAAGGAGGTGAACCAGTGCAAAACTATGCCACCCACCCCCAATTCCCTGAGCCGATACCATGGTCGATGGTATCGAAAGCCACTGAGAGGTCAAGAAGAGCCAGGATGGATGCACTCCCTCCATCCCGCTCTCACCAGAGATCATCCATAAGTGCGACCAATGCAGTCTCTGTCCCATATCCTGGCCTGAAACCTGACTGAAGGGGGTCCAGATAATCTGTTTCCTCCAGAATCCTCTGGAGGTGCAATGCAACCACTTTCTCAACTACCTTTCCCAGAAAGGGAAGGTGGGAGACAGAGCAAAAATTGCCCAGTATAGTAGGGTCCAGGGATGGCTTCTTGAGGAGGGGGTGTACCAGCACCTCCTTGAAGGCAGCTGGAAAGTCCCCCTCCCTCATGGATGTATTAACCATCACCTGGACCCAACACAAGTCACCTCCTGGGTCGATTTTAGCAGCCAGGAGGGGCAAGGGTCAAGATGGCATGTGGTTGCATTTGCTGTCTGGAGGATCCTGTCCACTTCCTCAGGCCCAACAGGATCAAGCTGTTCCCAGATAACAGGGTAAGTATGTTCCCTCAGCATCCTCCCAGACTGCCTCATGCTTAGAGTCCAACTTAGAACGAATCTGAGCGATTTTATCCTGCAGATGCTCAGAAAACTCCTCCGCATGGCCCTGTAAATGGATCACCGAATCCCCCTTACGCAAGAGGGATCAGGTAATCCTAAACAGGGCCGCCGGGCAGCATTCTGCAGATGCAATAAGAGTGGAGAAATATTGGTGTTTTGCTGCTCTTACTGCCACAAGGTAGGCCTTAATGGCAGCTCTAGCTTGTGTTCAGTCAGGTTCGCTCCTTGTCTTTCTCCAGCGGCACTCTAGACGTCTCTTAATCCTCTTCAGAACCTGCAACTCCTCCATAAACCACAGGGAGTGCCAGGTCGGATGAGGCAAGAGAGGTCTCACAGGCGCGATCCTGTCCAAGACCCCCGCTGCCTCCCTATTCCAGGCTGCGGCTACAGCCTCCGCTGGACCGTGCAGTAGATCCTTGGGTATAACCCCCAGCTCCCTCTGAAACCCTACCAGGTCGATCAGTCACTGGGGGCGGACCAATCGAATGGGTCCTGTCTCACTGCGGAGTGGGGCAGCATCAGAGAATCTCAAGGCCAGCAGTGTGTGATCTGACCATGACAATGGGGACAGATCCAACTCTCCCCTCAGATCACATTGCCACTGCTCTGACAAGAAAACCAAGTCAGGGCGAGGCCACTGACTTGAGTTGGGTCCCGAATAATTTGGGACAGGCCCTAACCCTCTGAGGCATGCCCCAGGGAAGGCAAATTGAAATCCCCCAGAACCTGGGGTACTCCACTGCCAGCCCTGAGATGGCCTCCAGCAACTCAGGCAGGTAGATTGCCATGCAGCAGGGAGGCTGGTACAGCAGCAACACTCCCAACTGTTCTCAGTCACCCAACTTGAAGAACAGCGTCTTGCAACCAGCCACTTGTGGAGCGGCACCCCTGAAGTCCACTAGAGACTCTTGGATCACAACTGCTACCCCTCCTCCCCTGCCACGGCATCTCGGCTGGTGCCACACCTGAAACCCGGCTGGGCACATTTCTGAAAGGGCTACCCCCCCTTCTGGGCCCAGCCAGGTCTCAGTAACACATGCCAGGTCAGCCCCCTCCTCTGTGATTAAATCGCATACGAGGGGGGCTTTGTTGTTAACTGACCTGGCGTTAAGCAGCAGCAGTTGGAAGCTGGGGCCCTCAAGGATCCGCTGGCCAGGGCCTGGGTCTGAACACGGAGGGCCAGAACATGCCACCAGTAACAAACACCAGGGGTGTCTTCCCCGAAGATGGCCCACTCTCCAGTTCCCGCCATAACGTCCCCAGCCTGTCATCACCTCCATAGAGTGATTCGCCCTACAGCCCCCAGAGTTTCCAAGCCCAGTTGCCTCCAGTCCCGGACCTCCAGAAACCCTAGGTTGAAACAAGTGTCCCCTCCCCCACACACCCCTCTCACACACAACCAGCCTCAAGTGATGGCAGGCCCTTCCAGTACACCAGCTCTCACTCTCAGCACTGTTTGGGCCTAGCCACCACCCATACACATATACACACACTCATTGCACCCCCCAACCTCTCTCACTGATCACGGGGGCACCCCACCCACTCCTACCCTCCCCTATCTCTCACTTAGGGGGGATAGGGTAAAGGTAAAGGTTTCCCTTGACGTAAAGTCCAGTCGTGTCCGACTCTAGGGGGCGGTGCTCATCTCCGTTTCAAAGCCTTGGAGCCGGCGTTGTCCATAGGACACTTCCGGGTCATGTGGCCAGCATGACTCACGGAACGCCGTTACCTTCCCGCTGAAGCGGTACCAATTAATCTACTCACATTTGCATGTTTTCGAACTGCTTGGTGTGCAGGAGCTGGGACGAGCAACGGGAGCTCACCCCGCCGCGCGGTTTCGAACCGCCGACCTTCCGATCGACAGCTCAGTGGTTTAACCCGCAGCGCCACCGCGTCCCTATATTAGGGGGGATACTCTTACATAAATAAAAACCAGGGATCCCCACCCATCTCTCACCTGACGGGGAGCACCCCACTCCCACCAAGGGGATCCTAAAACCCTCTGCCACCCCCCAGTAATTTGGGAGCAACCAGCCCTCCACTACAATGTTTGCTAAGAAGTCCATCGCTCTGGCACGCCCCACTCCTCAAGGCTGGGAGCCGCCACTGGGATTCACCATCTCAGGAAGTTTCCAGCAGGCAGCAGCAGTCTCAGCGAGGATCCAGCAGGCAGATTCACTGGGGGGGGGGGGTTGCAGGTTCCACCCCAACCACCAAGTCCACCAAGCCTTCCAGAGGTCTGCCGGTTCTTTCCTAGCCACCAATCCACCAGGCCTGCCAGAGGTCCACTAGGTTCCACCACTCCACCTTGGCTTACTGTGCCTCCTCCTGCCATGCTTCGCCTACTGGGCCTCCACTTTACTAGGCCTCACCACGCTCCACCACACTCCGCACGGCCTCATGGCAGGGCCTATCCCACTTCATCGTCTCGTGGATGGCCTGCCAGCGTTTCCGAGGCCACCAGGTCCCACCAGGGCCAGTTGAGGGGCAATAGAGGGTTGCCAACTCACCCAAACCTCAGGAGGTCCACCAGGGCCTGCCACACTCTGCTGTGCCCTGTTGCCTCACCACTCCACGCCCCATTGCCTCACTGCTCCACGCTCCACTGCCTTGCCACTCCACCCAGGGGGAGGTCCAGGGTCCAGCATCTCTACCACCAGCCAAGGTATTTACACCCGGGAACCCCCTAAAACTGGTTGAATTGGCCCACAACACTTTCCCCAAAACCCCCAGGCTGACACAAAGGGGTTAGGGGAGCAGGGTCCTAAAGACACGGATCTCTCCTCCCGGAGCTGCCCGGAGCTGCGAGTTAATGCCCTGTGGATAGTGGAGACAGATATATAATGTAAATATCTCGCTGATTTATAAAAATGGGCTTGACTGCTCAGGAAAATGTTCTTAGGCAGAGCAGACAGGTCCTGTTGGTCTTCCAGATCTTTGATCTGTTGTTTAAATGCACTAGGTGCACGCTCATAGCCCATTATTAGGAACACCTCCCTGGAGAAGCCAAGATGTTGCAGTTTTTGTGAAATAGTCCTGGACCATACCGATTTATAATTGTCCTCAATACGGAAAGTTGCATAATGCACTAACTAAAATAGGGTTGGATAGTTAATGGTTCAGTGTGTTGTTGGAACCTAGCTACTGTTTTAACAAGCTGGCTGAACCTGGTCACCTCATTAAGACAAAATATGGGTTATCTGATTGAGCATAACAAGCTACAGTATGTGAACACAGCAATTAAGTTTTCTTAATCCAAATTTAGGAATATGTCAGTTGTATGAACCCAGCCTATTCTAATTAGTAAGGTAGGTCAGTACTGTTCTCATGCTGAGGTTGAAAAATGCTTGATGTTGCAAGAGAAGTGCTTGCCTAAAGTGAAATAGTGATTAGGTGGGAAATAAATCAAGGCATTCCTGGTATCTCTTATCCAAGATACTTTCCTACCACTAAAAACATTTATTAAATGTAACAGTCTGCAGTTTTTAGCTCAGGGAGTTTTACAGAGGTGACATCTAAAAGAGTCCATTCATCTAATAAATTTGAAACAAGATCCAGGACAACATTTCCCTATAAGCATGTACCTTCCATTTTGTCAACGCTGTGTGGAAAAATATTCCCATTCCAAGGTTGCTGTTCTTTTCTTTGGGGATGCAAAAGAAATTTGCTGTGGCCAATGAAGAAATGAAACATCTCAATGAAATTTCACTTTACATACCCATGTGCACACATCCCATTCACTATTCAAATTACTGCTGGCAGATACTGTGGCTCAGTCTTAATTAAAGTTAGTTATTAACTGGTGTTATTTGTTCATGACATTTGAGCATATATGGTGGGAGGAGGGCGGGGAGGGAACTCCCTAAAGTTTTTAAAATCTTTGATGGGGAAGTCACTGCATTTTTGGCTTGGGCATTTCTTCTTTTTGACATGGTATCTATTAGTTGTATTGTTTTACTTTTCAAGTACTAAGCAAAGTCTTGAAGTAGTGCTTTAGCTGCTGTTCTACTTTAGAATGTAGGTCAGAATGATCCAGGGAATAATATTATAAGAAGATGCAGCCCTTCCCAAGGACATTACTAGGGGGGAAAGGGAGATGCAGCAGGCAGGCTGCCATTCAGTCAAGTTGTCTCTTGGAATGGTGGTTTAGTTTTTGCAAAGTGAAACAGAAAAAGGACCAAAAGAAGAACTTTCAGCATTTTTTTTTTTAAAGTCGTACATGCTTCAAATATTTAAGCTTTAAGCCACCCTTCAAGAGAAAACAACACTGCCTCTCAGTCTTTGCAAAGGTGGGAAAAGCACCTGCGTACATAACTTATTAAAACAAAATGAAACAGTTAACAGAAATGCTTGAGTTTAACAAAATACATCTGACCTGAAATACATCGCATCGATGTAATGGAAACATGGGAAATCTCCATTTGGAAGAGCAGCCTACACATTTTCAATGAAATAAAAGCATAAGCATTCTTAAATGGTCTGTTTTATAATTCAGGGACCAACACATAGAAATCAGTATCTGAGATCATTGCTTCCTTGATCTCTGAAAATGGGAGCATCTGGAAAAATACTTCACAAATTAGTCTTGGAAATATTATCTGGACTGTACATGTTTGGCCACCAATCTGTCTTTCTACACATGTTCCATTCCAATACTACTGGAGAACCAGTAGGATGCTTATAATTCCCATCTTCCTTTCTTTTATGAACTATAGATCCTCTGGAAAATGCATCACTGAAAATGCATCACTGAAATTCTTTTAGCAAAATATCAGACAGTGGAGGCTTGATTTCTCACTAGGTTTGAGCAGGAAACAAAAGCAACAATGACCTAGGCACTGTCAGATAGGTTTAACATATATAAAATAAAAATAAAATAAAATACCAATCTAACTCTCTCCTGCAAATTCTGACCCTTTCCACCTATGTGCAATTTCTGCCAAGGCCACTGAATGCTAAAAGTTTGCTTTCCCCTTTTCTAAGAGGAGATGGCCGAAGGTGAGAAGGTGAGATGGTTAGCATTATCTGGATGAGGCAGTAGCTTCAAAGATCAGATAGCATACTGATGAATGAGAAATCACTTGTTCTCCAGATACCATTGGACTCTCCCATCAGCCCAGACTCATGGCCAAGCGTTATTATCCATCATTATCTTTGGAATTCTCCATCCCTATTATTCCTTCTAACCATCCTTTAATTACTCTGTTAAAACAATGCTAGGAGCCCAATTCAGAGTACTTCATTTGGTTTTCCCATTTCTTGGAAATACCCTGTATTTTCCTTGAACTTATTTTTCTGAGGCTGCTACATTTTCTGCAACATTAACAACACCAACATTTTGAATAGCTAGGTTATTGCTGTTTGTAAAACCAGATAAAGCAACATAGGACATATTTCATTTCCTTCCAGTTATTGCCATGAGTTTTCTTTCTCTCCCCTCCTTGAAGCTGACATTATATTTTTGTTCCCTAGACTCCACAGGACTTTTAGAAAGACAGTCCTTTGAATTACAAATAAAACTTTAATCCTAGGGCTGGCCTCAGGTGTACAGCTGAGAGCCTAGAGGAGGTTGCCTTCTGCTTTCAGAAGTTTTCTCCAACAGGAGCCTCTCTCCAATGTGGCTCTGTGTGCACATGTAGATGGTAGCTTTGAAAACATATGTATTTCCCTTGATATTTTGAACAAGTTTGATTATTCCCCAAAATAGCAAAATAACTGTTTAGAATTGGCTGAAAATGTGGCAAATATTGTGGCAGCCAAAGGCATGGACAGATCTATTAATTTAAGTTTGCTGTTCTCCCTCCAGTCTTAAATTGGGTTCATTTTGTTTGTCTATTCTGCATCAATTTGAGAG
This sequence comes from Candoia aspera, assembly GCF_035149785.1. Lineage (NCBI taxonomy): Eukaryota > Metazoa > Chordata > Lepidosauria > Squamata > Candoiidae > Candoia > Candoia aspera. Next base: position 14,068,635 of record NC_086161.1, on the reverse strand, counting down.
CATGCATCACATATTTTCACTTTTTTTAAAGAGGGGTAGAGAAGAAAAGAGACAAGAAGGAAAAGAAGAATAAAAGTCCTGGTATATAACAACAGGGAAGTCTTGGTATATACAGTAACAACAGGGAAAACATCTTAACAGGAGTTGGCTTCAGAATTATCATTTGGCCATTATACTATGCAATGGTTTAGTTTGCCTAACACAATTAGGCTGGCACTCAAACCCTAGTGACTATTTTCACACAGTCCTAAGTTACTTTTAACCTTGGGTAGTTTTATTTTTTTGATTTTGTATGTTATGCAAATCCTGCCCATATAGTTAATTTGTGTTTCAATGTGTTAATACAATACCCAAGTGAAACATACTGTGCAAACCCAGCCAAAACAGCCTTGACTCCACCATGACTGATGACCCTATCATTTCCATGAAATTATGAAAAAGGTGGAAACTAATTGGAAGAGCTTGTCTAAAGCTCTTCAGGTTCCATCTTGGAAGATTCCACTGTATTTTAAAGACTTGGTTCAGATAGATAGATAGATAGATAGATAGATAGATAGATAGATAGATAGATAGATAGATAGATAGATATAGACACCCCCCCCCAATAAATAAATTCAAGTAATGAAATAGAAAGTCTTCTAGGGACTTTTTTTTTCTTGAAAGAAAATGGCAAATACCTACTGCAATGTAGAGTCCTTGGTGCTCTCTGAGCTTGGTTATTTGCTTGCAGACATTTCATTACCTGTCCAGGTAACATCATCAGAGCTGGTGAGTGCAGGGTTTGCTCCCCATTTATATACAGTTTCTTGATTAGGGTATTTTTTTTTTTATTGTCTCTTTTGAATAGTGTGTTAAAAAAGCTAAGGAAACAAAAAGACCAGCACACATCCTCTCCAGCAACCAACACCCAGATAAGCAGGGATTAACACCAGACAAACAATCAAGCAGAACACAATACCCTAATCAAGGAACTACCTAGGAGAAAACCGCACCCCCACCATCAAGCCACTGTAGATAAACAGGGAGGGTAATGAAACATCTGCAAGCAAAGAACCAAGCTCAGAGAGCACCAAGGACTCTACAGTTCAACCCTGAGTTACATATACAGTATTCTCTTCCATTGGAACCTGCTAAACATTCCTGTTTTCCCTTCCCCTTTAATTTTGAATTAAATAAACTTAACTATATTTGTTGAAATGTTTGTTGAAACACATTTCTTTGCTGATTAGCTTTTTCTGGAAGTGGTTGGGGATGGCTCCAGCTTTCTCTTGAAGCTGCATTTCATCTGTGTAGTGTGGACTGTGGGAGGCAGACATTTAAACTGTAGGTGCAAGAGTTTTCAGAAGACAACTAAGAAAAAGAGTAGGGTTGAAGATGAGTGTATTTTCAGTTAGCCCTTTGTATCTCAGTGATAGGGCTTCTGCCAAAGGTATACCCACCTTGAAGAAACTTCAGTGCTCCCCAGACCAAAAGTCACTCTAATAAGGCAAGTAACTCCAGGCCAGAAACAGAATTTGGTGTCTTCTTGCTTAGAGGGTACTATACAACTCTGACCAGCAAATATTGCTTGCAAGCTTCTGCTGAGGGGAGCCAGATAAGCCAACTTACAGTATTTTGCCATTGGGCATTCTTTTGAAGTTTGCAATGAAATCCAAGCAGAGGGAAATGAGTTCTCATTCAGGTGAGCTTCTTGGAAAAGCTTAAGCAACCTGACAGCCCAATGGCTTCTGTAGAGATTTGGGCAGCTTTGCGTCAAACCTACCAGGGCCTTTCAACTAATCCCTCTTCAAATATAAAGTGAAAACCATTAGTGCTGCTCCATTCTTGATCTTGTTTGTGGGTCCTCACAACCCACAGGATCTGCCAGGAGTGATTAGTCTATTAGTTAGCTTTGCTTGCTCTTGAAGAACCTGGTGTTTCCCCTCAATGCAATCTTTAGTTTAAATTGGCAGCAAGAATCCAAGACCAGATTTCTCAGGATCTGCACCTAATAAGTTTCTGATGATAAAGACATATTCTTTCAATGCTGTTTGCCTGTTGGTTGTTGTTGAAATCCTTCCAGGCGTTCCAAATCAAGCACTGGCTTGAATTGATTTACAGAGTAACCATTAAAAAAAAGAAATGTTCTAGACACCTGGAAGCATAACACAACTATTGACCCTACTTCTTAGATGAAACGCTTATAGAACCCTCATACATCTGATTTATATGAGGAGATTCTTGTTAATTAGAAAATTCTCAGAATTTTCCCCCAAAGATGCTATATCTAGGGCATTCTGTGGGCAAATCAGATACTGTGAAGATCTTTACTTTTAAAGGTTTCAATACCTCTTTAAAAAATAACAAAACCAATATGTTACTACAAAGCACGGTTCCTACTGAGAGTGTGTGGCTATGTATAAATCCAAATCAAAGTCTTAATATTCCTAATTCTCCCAACATTTGAGCATGCATTAAGAGTCCCCACATTCTGTCAATGACTCAGACATTGAGTGGGGTCTGCCAGAGCTCCCCTCCTATAGAACCAATAACAGCTGCAGTCTTACAATTAAAATTCAGAAAAATTGTTGAAATATTGCTTTCTTAAAAAGGTGCTTGGGAATTAAGGATATGATAATTCGATACTATTTATTATGATTGTACGGTTATATTATATTATAATACCAATTATTCTGTTACGTGCCACACTTTTCTTGTATTGGTAAACCACACAGATTCATTTAACTGAAGCAGCAGAAAAGAACCAATAATAAATGAAAATAAATGCATACATTTGTCTTTTGGAAGCGTTGAACTGAGCTATCAGAAATGCATAGCTGCATTCTGAGGGCCTGAGAAACTGAATAAATGCTTCAGCCTTTCTCTGAGTTGGAAACCCATTGAATTGCTTGCCCCACTGGATTCACTAGAACTATTTCCATGTAAGTGAATATCTTACTGGGGCTGTCAAGGAAAGAAAACGGGGAGGGGAGGGGAGGGGAGGGGAGGGGAGGGAAAGGAAGGGAAGCTTTCTCTGCAGACTTAGGTCCAGTTACAGTATGAATAGAAGCAATATAGAATAGAGGCTTTGAGGAAGGATTTGGAAGAGTTTTCTCAGACACAAGTACATAAATCAGATACACAAACACTGGTTTTAATTTAGATATAAATAGGCAAATCTATTAAAATCAGCAGTCTACTCACTTTACTGATTATTTCATGTTCTCTCTGTTGCAGTCAAATATTCTATCTCCAAATGTGGAGGTTCTTGCTTTAAATTATTTTCCAGAGAATGTGCATTTCCACAGCTCCCAATCCAGTTACTTTTCTTGTCCTGTTGACTATGCTCAATTATGATAGGGCAATGGATACCCACACCACACCCAGTTTTCTTCTTAGAAGCCAATCCACTTTTATTCTTGTACCACCCAACATTTTGTCACCAGTAGATCAGATTTCTACCACTAGTCATATTGTTATCCAGTATTCTGCAATTTGCCTGTTTGCTCAGCTGTAGGTGGTAGAATGAAGAGTCCTAAGAACTGTAGGCAACACCAGGCTCTTCTAATTATATTTTTATAGCATAAATCTAGTTGCAGCAAGGATCATGGAACAACTGCTAGAGTGGCACCCAGCAGTTAGAATTCCCTGCAACCATATCCTCTTGGAATGCAATAATGTGGAAAGTTGCCATAGAAACAATGTGCAGTTGTATGTCTTTTAAGTTTGCAAAGATGTTTCAATCAATATACTCTTTTAAAATAAAATAGCTTTGCTTTTCAAAGCAGAGAGAAACAGGAAGAGAAAAGACAAGGATCATTTTGGCATAGACCTTGAGTCTGTTAGAACGACACAATTCTAGGCCACTGGGTATTTAAAAAAAGAAAGAAGTTTGTGTGCATTTACTAAAGAAAAATACCAAAATGGTAGGAAAACATAGAGTTTGTAGTACCTTAATCCAATCACCAATACGTGGTAAGTGGATGCTATTCAAGTTGGAAAACAGTAATGATTCAGCTAGCAAAACTTCATGAAAAGAAGAACTTGCTCCACCCACAATTGCCCATTAACTTTGTGCAATAGCACAATTCTGATCAGTTATAGAAATGCACTCTTAATCTGTAATTTCCATCTCTTATCCACTTCTGTTCCATCCTGCAAACAGCCTAGGTTGCTTTCTAATCATTTGGGCTGTCTTTCAAAATAATCATCTTTGGGGATTTGCAGAAAATTATTTCTCTAATCAATTTGCTTAAAAATGAATAAATCAAGGCAACCCATTTTGATGTGAAGGACACTGCTCTGGAATTATCACTATCATTTTGAGTCAAACCTATTGGAGAAATATGATTGAAAGAATATATGAATCTGTGTGTGGATGTGTGTAGATTTTGTGCTTTTATAGAAGCAAGACATTTGCAGGATAGATTGAACAGGGATTTTGTGTTGTCTTTAGAGATAACAAAATCTCTTCTAGACTCTGAGACTTATTTCAGTCTTCTCTTGATGTTTTCATCAAGAAAAGTCCAATCTCTTCCCTTTTCTACATGTTTTCCAACTTTGTGAATGTATGGCCATTAGAATTGTACAGAATATTCTGAATAAAAGTCCAGAACAAGTGGATATACAGCCACTGGCTGTACGCTATTTTATTTTCATTTTTCAATCCCTTTCTACCTGTGATATCATTGTCCACACAGAGAAAAATATATGAAATTATGGACTTTGAGAGCTCATTGCTTGGATCTTTAAGCCTTGGGGGTATGAATGTGGCCAATTTTAAGGACAGAGCACCATCCTCTCCCTGCAAATTTGTCTGCTTCACTGCTACTGAGCAGCAGGGCTTGCTGTAAGAAGCATTTCATTTCTTTGTACACCAAACAGTTCTTCTAAAACATCAAAACCATATAGTTCAGTGATAGATTGCATGCTTTGCATGCAAATATTTTGGTAGCAGCAGGCTTTGGTATTTTCTGATAGGACAGAAAAGGATATCTGTAAAATTCAGGACAACCGCTGCCACTAATTGTAGAGGAAGTTGAAGTGGGTAGATGAATATTCTAAATCAATATAGGGCAGTTTCCCATCTCCTCACTAGAATGTAATTACAGTGGGGAGAATTTTGTTTAGTACAAATGGGAATGCTAGCTTATCTAATTTCATTCTTCCAACAAGACTAGAATCTAATTATGATTATGTACTAATATTAATTAATGAATTAATAGTTAGTTAATTTTGACAATTATCAGAATTAGTAATAATTCAAATGACATACAACTACTGTATTTTGTGCTTTGTCCATAAAAATGTTTATTAGGGTAATATTGTTATTTATTCATTTAGTTGCTTCCGACTCTTCATGACTTCATGGACCAGCCCACGCCAGAACTTCCTGTCAGTCGTCAACACCCCCAGCTCCCCCAGAGGATGAGTCTGTCACCTCTAGAACATCATCCATCCATCTTGCCCTTGGTCGGCCCCTCTTCCTTTTGCCCTCCACTCTCCCTAGCATCAGCATCTTCTCCAGGGTGTCCTGTCTTCTCATTATGTGGCCAAAGTATTTCAGTTTTGCCTTTAATATCAGTCCCTCAAGTGAGCAGTCTGGCTTGATTTCCTGGAGGATGGACTGGTTTGATCTTCTTGCAGTCCAAGGCACTCTCCGAATTTTCCTCCAACACCACAGTTCAAAAGCATCGATCTTCCTTCTCTCAGCCTTCCTTTGGGTCCAGCTCTCGCAGCCATATGTTACTACGGGGAACACCATTGCTTTAACTATGCGGACCTTTGTTGTCAGTGTGATGTCTCTGCTCTTAACTATTTTGTCGAGATTTGTCATTGCTCTTCTCCCAAGGATTAAGCGTCTTCTGATTTCCTGACTGCAGTCAGCATCTGCAGTAATCTTCACACCTAGAAATACAAAGTCTTTCACTGCTTCTACATTTTCTCCCTCTATTTGCCAGTTATCAATCAAGCTGGTTGCCATAATCTTGTTTTTTTTTTGAGGTTTAGCTGCAAGCCAGCTTTTGCACTTTCTTCTTTCACCTTCATCATAAGGCTCCTCAGTTCCTCTTTGCTTTGTTAGGGTAATAGCTGCAGAAAAAAGCAAGTATTCATTGAAATAATGTACACAAATGCAAAGAACCAAGCTCAATAGATTTCACAAAAATGTGAAACTGATAGAGACTGAAAGTGACATTCACTGATTGCTAGCAACAAGTGAAAGTCACCTCCTGCAGAATGAATTCTTGTAGCCCTGTGCATATCCCAGACTCCCTTAGATATCTATGGGACAAACTGGAACCCTGAACAGTATATGCTAGATATTTAGCTCTGATCATCCCTAAGTTGCACCTATTCACACACACACACACACACACGCACACACACAGGATTAATGTAAAAAGACGTCTATAGGGGAGTTTTATATTTAGAAAGCCCTCATGACAAAGGACATCTTATTTTAATAAGTACTATGTCCATGTTACTTATTAGCTGCTTATATACCAAGGATCTGTATGTTAAAGGAAGTTGCAAATAGAAATTGATGTGTTTGTTTTTTAATGGTACTTAAGAATAAAAGAATATTGGTCTGTGAAAGGAAGTATTAACAATGAAACTAAGGGTTCACAATGTATTTCAGGCATACATTGAGAAGGCAAAAGTCATACCAATCTGATGTTTGGAAAAGTGGAAGGCAATCAAAAAAGAGGCAAGAAAAGACAACACTGGCTAGATATTATCACAAGAATGAGCTTACAGGAACTCAGAGAAGCAGTTGCTGACAGAAAGTCCTGGCAAAAATGACATCCACTAGGTCACCAAGAGATGGAAGCAACTGAACCACAACAAAGAAGACATTACTGTAGGTCAGTGTATCTATGGTCTTCTCTAATGTCTTCATTGTTGTGGTTCAGTTGCTTCCATCTGACTCCTCATGATAGTGATGGTTCATACACTAGCAACGTTCAGTTGTACTAAATATGTTAAGAGAGGCAGTTTGGTGTACTGGGTAAGGCATCAGGCTAGAAACTAGGAGATGATGAGTTCCAGTCCTGCCTGAGGCCCAAAGCCAGCTGGGTGACTTTGGGCCAGTCACTCTCTCTCAGCCCTAGGAAGGAGGCAATGGCACACCACTTATGAAAAGAAAACCTGCCAAGAAAACTGCAAGGACTTGTCCAGGCAGCCTCCAAGAATCAGATATGATTGAATGGATTTTTTTAAAAAAGTTAAATGTTACAGATTCCATGCTGTGCATTTAAAAAAAGAAAAAGAAAACAGTTATAAGATGTTAAACCCCTCCCCACTTTTTTTTTTGCATCTGCCTTCTCTAGCCTAACATGTGGATTAACATTCTAAAATAAATCAGCTGTTTAGTTACAGTACTCTTTTCCAGGAGACACCAAGATAGATGTTACTCATGCAAATGTGCAAAAACTTTGCTGGTAACAAACTAGAGGGGGAAAAAAAGGCTAATTAATGTAATTACTGCTGTCATTATAATTTTAATGTAACCACAGAGACTTGCATGCCAGCAACATCAGAGCTGTCACATTTGCAAACTGCATAATTAGTTCTGTCTCTTTTGCATGTGGTCTATCAAATAGGCTGTTACCCTAAATTGTTGCTAGAAAAAAGAAATGAAAATGTCATTAAAGGTCTCACTTAATCAGAACAAATCAAGAAAATTATAAACCGGAAATTAAGTAGAAAGCTTTCTTTAAAAGATAAGACCTATGCAAAATCAACAATATTGAAAAGAGAGACAGGATATGAGAGTGGAAGCATAATGAATGCCAGGTTTATTAATCATTTCCCAGGAGTTTGGAGGCCAACGGGAACAAAAATATCAGCTTAACTGCTAAATGCAAGGTCTTTCAATACTGTCTCATCCATACATCCACCCATATATCTTACTATGCTAAAGGGATACGGAAAACAGATTTCTTCTTTTTAGGTTACAAGAGAAGAGATCACTGCCCTGAGGAGCTTGCCATCTATAATTTGGCACCACTGAAACAATGTGGAAGGAAGAGGAAGGGGGCGGGGGGAGGCAAAAGTAAATATGGAAGAATATATCGCTGATTGCAAATAGCTGATAATACATTTGAATGTTTTGTAGATAGATAGATAGATAGATAGATAGATAGATAGATAGATAGATAGATAGATAGATAGATAGATTATGAACCCACACACAGCAATGACATTCCATGCAAGTAGAAGATTGAATGTCAAGGTGAAAATATATACCACAGCCTTCTCTGTTCTTTGCTGACTTTCTGGGTGAGATTCTCTTTGTTGTCTTTCTGCACCATTTGCTCAAAACAGCATCTTGTTTTGGTTAAAGGTATGAACCAGGCCATAGATACAGACTGATGGGTCAGGCTCTAGAAAACTATTTTCAGCAGTGGGTCTCTCCACTAGAATATGTGACATCCTAATAAAGAAGACAAGGCCTCTGTAAAGATTCCTTTCTTTCACCCTGAAAACCACACTTTGACAGCTTTTGTTTGGATTATGTTAAAGGTTTCTCCCACCAGAGAGCAAAACTTTCAGATACTCTAAATCCAGCATCAACGAAGGCTTCTGGCAGCAAAAGTAAAGACACGGGTGAAATCTAGGTAGAACATATTTTACAGCATTTAATGCAGGGGGACCCTGATAACTTTATCAAAAACATGATTTCATATCAGATATCTGGGCTGTAAGAATCTGACCTGCATCAAACACTAAAGGCGCATGGCTGCTGTTATGAGAAACAGCTTGAAAAGCTGTGCCTGGCATGTAATGGCTTTGCAAGCTGTTAGGAACCATTCCTCTTTGACCTTCAAGCCTGTTTATTACAAGCACATGCATCATAATGACAATGCCTAGGAGGTAAAGGTGAAGGATGTGAAGAGAGGTTGCAAGATTTTCTCAGTTGAAAAGCAACAAAGATAGATATGTTTTTATCTCCAAGTAGCTTCCACCTAGATGTCCTCTGAAGAATTAGGAGAAAGTTCCCATGTTAAGAAACGGACCCTAAAAAAATGAATTAATTCAAAACAAGAAAAAAAAAATCTATCATCCATCCATCTATCTATCTATCTATCTAGGTTAGATAGATACAGGATTTAAAATTAGTTCAGGTTATAAGCCTGAATTTATAAATAAAGGTGGACAACAGGTTATAATTTTTTAAAATTATGGCTTGTTTGGGGACCATTTAGAACATCAAGCTCTCACTTAGATGGCCATTTTCTCTCTGCAAAAATGTCTTGAATTTAAAGGAAATATGTAAGGTAGCAGGCAAGCATTTTTTTTTCTTATCTTTCAGTTATGTGGAATAGTTTTTGCATGTCAAGTAAGCCATTATCTTTACTTTGAACTGGGTCAACCCAGACACAAATCTATCATTTGACTAAAAATTAGGCCAGGGATTGATTTTTAACCAACATGTATATGTGTACGTGTGTGTGTGCTCTCTCTCTCTCTCTCTCTCTCTCTCTCTCTCTATATATATATATATATATATATATATATATATATATATGTACACACAGACATATAAACAACTATTCTATTTTATTCAAGAGCCACCCAAACCTATATTTTGCCTACCTGCTGCTGATCAGTACTCTCTTCTGTCCCTTGCTCATCAGTATGACACATGAGATTTCACAGGCTTAGCTAGTTAGCAGTACTCTCATGGCTGTAAATTACTAGCAGGTGAAGCTGCCCTGAGCTGGGCTGATTGAGCTGAAATGTTTAGTAACAGAGGCATCTAATTTGCTCTCTGTTTTTGTACATGGCATTAAGGAAGGAGGAAAGCATAACTGATCTGTTTAGCATCATGGTTGAGTCTTTTCAAGGATCCAGCTGCAGACATAGCTGATCAAACTGCATGCAGCTGAGGTGCCAAGTACTTTGTACATTAAAATGCACCACAGTAGAGTTGTTTTGTCATGGCTGGTCCATGGAAGCTCTGTCACACTTCATTACACTTGATTGCAGCATTTGGTTTCTTAGGGGCCCTTTTAAAAAGTCTACTAGAAGTAGATTTACTATTCCGAAATCTTCAACCTAGTACAGTTGTGTTCTGGACTTCGTTCAGAAATTTAACCAAAGATTTGAACTTGGAAAATATGGTCCTTGTCTTGCATCAGGATGGATCTATATCTGAAAATATTGCAGATAGTGCTGCTCTTGTCGAAGAATATGAATCTCTTTTACCTACACTGAGGACACATCCAGGCAGTCACTTTATATTGACTAAAATTCCTTCTTGTTTCCTTGTTTATTGTAACCTCTACATTATAAGCTATTTTTATGGCTATTTCTTATAGCTAAATACAAACTATTTTTTTTTTAAAGGAAAGACATCTGGATCCCCCATGAACAAGAAAATAACTTTTTTCATTCATTATGTTAGAAAAGAAATCATCTGGAAAGATCTTAGGGGTTAACCAAACATTTATATCCACTATTATATCTGAGTGGTCTATCACCCTCTCCAAGAGCTATAAAGTCCTATCTATGGGGGACCCCTTCGTTATTATTCATTTAGGCTTCCTACATGAATTGATCATTTAGGAAGCCTTGATCATCTGCTTCTTCCTCTTTTCTTCCATAAAAATGTACTGCTTTACCATTGTTGGTCTCAGTGTTGTGAATATTAATACAAAGAGGTTATATGTTGTTATTATAAGTGAACCTTTATCTCTTGTTAGGAAGAAGTAAAGATATAATTGACCTCTTTGAACATCTTGATATATGTGTGTAACAACCAGAGCAGATTTTTCTAAGTACTTGCTCCTTCATCTTAAGATGCTTGATATGAAGTGCTGAGGCTTATTACAAATTTCTCTCCAACCTAGAGTTGGGGAGCACACAGAAAGAGAAATGATTGCTTTTACCCATATGGAGGTAACATCAGAGGAAAGATAAACCATGTCGGGCAGAGAGAAAAAAGGCTGTTCTAAATAGTTATATCTGTTCTTGTGTTGATTTCAAGGCTCTTAGAAGAGATGCTTGAGATATATTATTTTTGTGAATGCTGGTATAAACAGATCCACCCTACCCAGATACATGTTCAGAGTGCAATCTAACTATCCATTATTTCTGTCTCGGGGTTATGCTTGAATAAAGTACACCAAAGTGTAAAAGGATTCCAGCAAGAGGCAATGGGGGAATGCAGCTGGACTCATACCCACATTGACATTATTAAGCTTCCACATATCAAACATAGTGTGTCCCAACATTATCAGGGCAGGTGGATTAATAAATTAAACCAATTTAAGGGTCTAGACATGGTCTTCGACTTCTTCAACAGCACTGGATTAAGTTACCCAAAGAATGTTTTATGAGTCTGCCCAGACATTAAGCTTAGAATCCAAAACTCTATCTTTCAGACCACCTGGAAACACCATGAGTGTCCTAACAGTCAGGAATCATGCTGAGATGAGGAATAGGTCTCTAGTGTTTATTACTGCTACATAAGACAGAAAATCCTAACAAACTGAAGAAGCGTGGGAAAAACCCAGACAGATAAACTCCAAAAGTTAAGGCGGGTCTGATCTGTGTCTCTTGGAATGGCTGCTTAATTCCTCAGTACTACGCATGCATTTTCCCCCTTGGATAGAGCCCCCCTCCTGCTCGCCATCAGTACTCATGACAACAAGACTTGTAACTCCCACAGAATGGGTTTTAGTGGAAAGACCACATAGCTCTAGAATTCTTTTTTCAAGAAATGATGTATAGCACTTTAAAAAAAGCCATAAATGATATAGACAGATAGATAGATAATAGATATTAAGAAGTTGTGCTTTAGAAGAAAGAAGCCACTTTTATTAACAATGTGGGCTGATATTTAATTATTGCTTTGAGTTTTCCCTCCTCTTAGTTCTCTTTGGAAGCCCATTTGTGTGGGCTGTGTGTCCCAAAAAGTGATTTAGAAACAGTGTTGTGCTGAAATCTCCATTGTTGATGGTATTTCCTGTGACACACCTTTCCATTATTCTAAAATCTCCCTGGCTGCCCACATTTCTCTCTAGAAAAGCCTCATTGGAGGAGTTCCCTGATGCCTTCCCTTGGGATCAGATGGGAATGTGAGGAGCCAGGGAGGTTATAGGCCACCAGGAATAGAATTATGCAGTGAAAAGGAAGACATTCACACACATCCCTTGGCCATCTTGCAGCTAAGGCCATCCACAACAATTGCACCAAATTCTGTTCATACAAAATTTCAGAAGCAAATTGTTCTTCAGATTGAGTAAAAACTGTTAGAAAAGAATGCAAGATTCCTTCCCCCCCCCCCCCATGAGGTCTTACTTATAAATCCTTTAAATAAATAAAGTAATTAATGGGTAAGGTAAAGGTTTCCCTTGACATTAAGTCCAGTTGTGTCCGACTCTAGGGGGCGGTGCTCATCTCCGTTTCAAAGCCGAAGAGCCAGCATTTGTCCGTAGACACTTCCGTGGTCATGTGGCCAGCATGACTAAACAGAACGCCGTTACCTGCCCACTGAAGTGGTACCTATTAATCTACTCACATTTGCATGTTTTCAAACTGCTAGGTTGGCAGGAGCTGGGACTAGGAATGGGAGCTCACCCCGTGACACGGATCTGAACCACCGACCTTCTGATCGGCCAGCTCAGCAGCTCAGCGGTTTAACCCGCAGCACCACCACGTCCCTAATTAATGGATAGATAAATCAAAATAATAGTTCTATTATTCTTCACCCATTGTGCTTTCCTATTTATTATGAAGTTCTGACTCTTGCTTTAGGATCTTTGTCTTTGTTTTCAGCCAACTGAAAAAATGCATGTATTTTGTGACCCCACAAAGCTGTAGACAGTAACAAGAAGAAGCAGGGGGTTGGCTTCACTTCTAAAGAAATAAATTAGAACAGTGTTAGGCTCCAAGAGGAAGTCACCTGGGCTTTGAGAAAACTTCTGTTATATGAAAGCTGCTTGAAGGAATTCATTCACTTGAATGAATTCACACAATTCGTCTTGTCACTCAAGCAGCAAAAATATAATAATAGAATGCAGTCATGATTGTTGGCATTTATCAGCACTTTCTTCCATACCACTCAGGCTGGAGAAAGAATTACAGTGGCATGAATTTTCAAAAACCCAAAATAAAATTGGGGGAAAAATATTTATCTGAAAAACACTGGCTTCTTTCTACACAAAATTGGGCACAGTTTGCTGTGGGTGTTCAGAAATCTGGAAACTTCAAATAGTACATTACATTTGGAAATAGCACTTGGCAATAACTACTGTAGACCTGTTTCCACTGAACTGTGCAACTTGTTTAATCCTTAAATTTGATTAGAGAACCTGTAGCATTCCAGACATTGTTCATCTACAACTTCAAGCATCAGTCATAGTTAACTTTGCTGGCTGAAGCTTCTAGGAGTTACCATTCAGTAATATTTTAAAGGCTTGGGTTCCTCATGCCTGAGGAAGAAGTTTGGTTCCAGGAGAGCATTTCAAATCTAAGGGAAATTCAGATCCTTCTAAAGATTCAAAGGATTATTATGGTTAACAGTATCATCAGCCAACAAGAAATGTTAAAAGAATGAAACATGACACTTTCCTACCACCTAGTCCCAGACCCTGATCATCTGTCAAACTAACAAAGCAATCTCAGCCCAAATTCTGTTATTTATTTCAGTTTGATGAAAGAAATTTAAGTTTTAATAGTAATTTTAATTAAAAATTATAATAACAAAGATAAAAACTAATACAAACTAAAAAAGAATAAAAAGAAAAAAATATAAAGTGCAGAAAAGAAAAAAAGAAAAAATAGAAAGAAAAGAAAAAATAAGAATATAGTAAAGAAAAAGAAAAGAAATATATAAAGAAATGACTTCCTCCTTCATTACAACAAGCATAAACAATTTTAGTAACTTATCACCTTCTCTTAAGATATAACAAACAATCTCTTCTTCTCATATTCCATATCCCATGGATAAAAAAATGCTTAAAGCCTCATCACTTTTCCTGATCATTAAGGGTTACCAGAACATATCTATTTTAACCTTGATCAGATAAAACAACTTTATATTCCTTCCTTTTATGTTTAACAATCTTGATCTTTAGTCTCTTCAAATAATATCCTAGAACCTGATTTCTTATCACTTATCTTTGTCCCTTCTCACAAAATACTTCAAAGCTTTAACAAGTCCCTTTTGTAAATCCAATTTAGGAAAATTATCCAGGTCACTGTCTTGGTTTGTTATTTGTATATCCCTTTTAATTATTGAAACATCAGCTGGTTTCTTTTATATGTTCAGTGTAGCATCTTTCTCCATATCATTCTTGCAGCCTGTCATTTTAAAATCCAGTTTCAGATCAGTCTCAGTCTTGTCTGATAAAACTTGTTCTTCTTCCATAACATATTTTAAACCCAGTCTATCCATAGAGGCAGACACTCTCAAAATTAACTTCTGTTAATTGTTGAAAAATATCCTTCAATATGTCCAATGTTAAAATATTTTGCTTCATTCTGTATTAGTAAGTCAAACTTAAGTGTTCTTTACTTGTAATCTTTGGTTCTTCTGGTTCCCTCTAGCGTCCAATCTTCAAAGTCTCATCCTATCATATTTTTTTAAAGAGAATTCAAAACAAAAGCATTTTCCCATGGGAAGGATTCTTATAATTAATTCCAAAATCTGATTTCAAATTCATCTGGACCCTTAGTCTGTTTGTAACTTTCCAAAATCAAAGTTCTGATCACCCTTTTGCTGTTTATTCCAAAATAATTTTTTTTAAGTCCTTAAACTTGTATTTAAAACTTCTTTCACTAAGGATTGAAGGAAACTCACCTGGTGCTGTAAAACTTATTGATCCAAAGGTTTCTAATAGCTAAAAGCAGTTAGCAAGCAATTTCTGAAAGTGATTAGAAAAGGAAGTATGCAAACCCAGAGTCCTTTTAAAGGCACCGACTGTGGTTTGAGCAAGATAGCTATTCCCTCATCTTCCAGAGCTCTAAACCCACTAAAGACCGCTGTCTTGCAGTTTCCTCACAAGGAGCAACTGTGTGGAGCACTTGTGGGTGATCTCAAGCCCTCTCCTTGCCCAGAGAGAAATTACAAAGAACCAGTCTACTTGCTAGCTTTTCATTCTGCCGCAGTCATTGACTCCACTTTTAGCAGAGCTGTCTTTAATTCACCATTTCTTCCCTGGAAGTCAAAAGATATTAATTTTCAAAGCATGTTTAGTGAAATTATCATGTGTTTGTGATACTTGCGTTTACTTAGTTACAAGGTCCATATCAAGAAGTTCCATCTTTCATTACGCAATCATCTTCCTAATGGTCTTCTCAATTTCTAGAATTTCCAAAGTTTCCATTCAATCCCACATGAGGATATGATGAGAAAGTTTTCCCCATTGGCCACATTCAGTCATATGTTACTATTGTTCCTAAAGAAAACTCCTGCCCTTGTAAAACTTTTTAAAAATCCTTCTTCCCTTGTACTATTTTGGAGAAATTGTTCACCTAATTTACCTAACCATAGATTCAGTGGAGAATGTTGAAAGTCAATTTATGCTTAGCTCTGGTTCTCTTCAAAAGTCTAATTGAAATGTGCCCAGACAATCAGTATACTCCAGATATGAATGGAATTACAAAGTGATGACACTCCCAAGCAGCATAGCCAAGAAGTATATATTTGAGAGTGATCAGTCTAATTATCCATTTCTCCAGATCAAGGGAAGATTTCTTCAGTAAAAGTCTTATAATTGCCTCCTTTAAGCAGTGAGCATTAAACACTTCCATTGAAGATGGGGGTAGCTATAGCTTATTTAATCAGCCCCGAATCACAAGTGTGGAGTAATAAATGTTTACCATGGTCCACATCCTTGAAGTCTACAAAATAAATAGATGAATGAATGAATGATAATAACATTTGAATGAATACTTAATCAAGAAAGAAAAAAATCAAGAAACATCGTTGAGGTGTATTGTGTGGGTTTGAAGGAGTGAAGACTGGTTTGTATAATTTCAAGGTGTCTGAAAACCAAAACCCTGGTGCCAAATCATTCCCTCTTATTTCTTACACATTATGATTGGCTCAGCTTTCCTTTGGAAAGTTAAATAGATGAATGTTTTAGCATCTCTGCACACTAATTTCAACAGGTGAAGAAAAATCCATATGTCTCAAAGCCAGATGGTGCTGGATTTTTAAATTTTCACTGCTCAGAGACAGCCTTTTGTGAGCTAGCAGGTAGAATTGCAAGAGCCATGCCAGCAGACAGAAATGAATGGCGGTGGCAGAATTAGTGTAGCCTTCAAGAAGAAAATCAGTGAAGAACTACACCAAGAAAGACAGTAATAGAAGAGGTATTATCTTTCAATAGGTACTTAAAAACGGTTTATGAGAATGGCATGCTACAAGACACTGGGCATTCAATAGCATTTTGATATTAGTAATTTTTCTATACTCGTTTTTATTCCAATGCACATGTTTTACCTTATATCAGTCTTCCTCAACACAGTATCTTTCAAACCAGACTTTCCAGATTTCCAGATTTCCTCACCAATTTTATCAGTATAGTGAACCATGCCAAGAGACTTCTAGAAATGTAAGTTGTGAATTATGACACTAAGACAGGCACAAGAGAGAGCAAATTAGGTGATATTGTTCCAGGCATTGGGCATCCTTTTATGTACATATCTGTCAGACTTCACACCACACACGGCAATAAATCTCAACATCCTAGGCATTCAACTCTGTATTCAGGAACTTGTTTACAAGTGAACATTTCACAGACATGACATGGGTAGAAAAGTTGCTTTATTGCAGACAAAGAAGCCATATAATAATAGAAAATCAGCCAGCCTAGTGAAGAACACAGAAAACATGCATGTTCCAGGTTTTAGATTCTAAGAACTTTTATCCCATTTTTCTGAGTCAATGAACTATGGATTGTTCCTTTGCCAGTCTTGAGCATTGGCAATATCTGCTCAAAATTTACATAATGGTTCTGTGGGTCTGAGAATCACTAGTGTCAGCATTGCTTGTTGTAGCCCTTACTCCATTACTTTACTACATCAAGTCACAAATGTGGCTTTAGGAAGTTGCTTGATATTGTATAAGAACATTTGTCCAGTGAGTATTATGCATATCAGTGGGCACTGGGTCTCCAAGATTTCAGTTGCAGATGGCTGATTATTTTTTGATCACTTAAAAAAAGATTGAGATTTGATCAAAAAAGCTTTGATCACTTAAAAAAATTCACACTTTTTTTGTAGATGGGACAGGAATAAATGGGTATTAAAAAGACTATGAGGAAGAAAAAGTGACACATTTACCCATCTTGGCAAACAGCTTTGAGTGTTTATTTCTTAAATTGTAAAAGTAAATCTCAACTGGAGATCAGGGTTGCCAATGTATTTCTTAACTCCTCATTATCTCTGGTGAACATCTACATGCTGGAACAAGAAAGATATTGTCAAGGGAACCTAATGGTTGATACAGAATTTATTTATCTGTCTTTGGCTTAGATTTATATCCCACCTTTCTACTCAGGTGAGTACATGCAGCTAACCTTTAAAAAATATCCAGAAAGTTAAAAACATGAATTATAATGAATACTAACATTCCTTGGAAGTAGAGAAGATGCATCTTTATGGTTTTTCTAAATATTGAGGGAGAGGCATATTCTGAAGGAGTGTGTTGCACAGCTTGAGAGCAACATCTCTTGGGTACCAGAAAGATGGGCTGTGGTGCTGAGGTATCTCCGAAGCCCGTCTTCTGCAAATGTTAACAGCTGGACAACACCATTATGGGATATGCAGTCCCATGAGATAATCAGGAACTAAGTGATTTAATGCTTTTTAGGTCAATAACAACACCTTAAATTGTGCCTTGAAGTAACTGGCAAGCAGTGCAAATGTTTAAGTGCAGGTTTTATGAAATCCCTGTATTGGTTAATAGTTTAAATGTTGTATTTTATGCCAACTGCACCTTGTGGATTTTTTTTTTAAGAATTTTGTTTGCTTATATATTTATAAACAGGAAATTAATACTTTAAGAAAGTATGGGAGAAAGTAGAATGGATAGATTTCTCTATTCCAAGCTTTCTTTAAACACAAATTATGTTATTTATATATATATATATATATATATATATATATATATATATATATCCCACTTCCATTAGAAAAAAAATACCAAACTGGGGCAACAAGAACAAGACAATGGCAGAAAAACACTAAAAATTTCCATAACCAAAGGTCATCCAAGGTGACCTGATGGTGAAAGCTAACACAGTACCTTGCCCAGGGATGTCCAAAGCAAACCACTTAATGCCAACCTTGTGCAGTGACATTATCATTCAAAGACCACCATTATGTACTTATCTGCCAGCATCTGACACCAGTATCTAAATGTCAACATTTTGTCATGTCATCCCTTGTCTTGGTCTCCTGTGGATGTCGTTGTCAAGTAGACAAGCAAGGAATTTCACAAAAGGGGCATCTGTCCTGAGGACATCTCATTCATCACTGCAGAACAAGAGTTTGTCAACAACTGGATATCCCTGAGATGTCCCCACACATTTGTAACTGCTGGGAAAGTACAGAAAGGAATCTGTCCCATATTCACTTGGATTAGCTAGAATTTAAATTGAGACCTTCAGGGTTGTGAAGTTTGTATTCCTTCCAATCTGCCTCTATTAACTTCAGTTAATAACTAGCTATTGCCCAATATATATTTTTCTTCTTGTTTTTATAAATACACTGTAATTAACACATACTGCCTGAAGGTGGGAGAGGATGGGTGTAGAAACTCATTTTCTGCCCACTTGTTTTTCTCACATAGATATAAATTGAAATATCCCTCTTATGTGCAAATTACCTTTTGATGAACTCTAGCTCATACAGAATCATTTAACAACATTTTTATCAGTTTTTTTTTTAATTATTGGATCCAATTTGGAGTGAAAAAGGATTACAAAAAGGAGGAGAGTGCATGCTTGGGGGGGGGGGGGAAGTAGTAAAATGAGAGATGTTAAAACCAACTGCATTTTTACATAACACCTCCCAATGGAATATGTTTGTAATGTTATTTTTCTCCCGTTAAATCCAAAGCCCCATTGTCCCTTTGATTGCCCCTTTCAAGTCAGACTTTGAGAATCCAACTAAATATGAGCTAATCAACATCACTGTGAAGTTTTGCTAGGGAAAACTACAGGGAATGAATGAATGAATGAATGAATCTCTCTGTCTCTCTCTGTCTCTCTCTCTCCCTCTCCCTCTCCCTCTCCCTCTCCCCCCCCCCCCAAAGATCAGTCCTGATCTCTGAACTCTTGACTGAATCAAAGGAAAATAGAACCTTACAATTAAACAATGTATTTTCAACTTATAAATCATCTGGCCTCCTAGTTGGATGCTGCATAAAACTAATTTAATTTGGTCATTATTTCCATCATTCTCTGATGAGAAGTCCTTTTAAATCTAACCATTTATTCTCCTTCTAATTATTTTTGCTGCATTATCGTGGCCATTATTGGAACCTTTGGGAGTTGCTGTTCACATTGAGTTTAAAGTGCCTTAAATAACAGCACTTTAGTAGCCTTTAGAGTTTGTCTGCAGCACTCTAAACCAATGCTTGAATGGATGTTGGTTTCTGTGTCTCACCTATCAAAGATTTACCTCATTTTTAAAAGGCGATTGACAGTTTATAACTGAGATAAATTGAGAAAAGAAATAATAATATAACATCTATACACATAGTACTGAAAAACATTACTAAGAACGTTCTAATAGTTTTCAAGGCCTCAGGAAGGCTTTCATAGCACTTTATTCCATGTATCTGATGAAGTGGACTGAGATGCTCAAGAGTTTATGAAACAATGAGACTTTTCATTGTTTTTAGTATGAGAAACTACAACTGCCTTCTGCAATCTACTTCAAGAGGGAGATTGCAAACATAATGCATTAGTCTTCTGCATTCAGTCAACAGAGACAAATTCTTCTGTATTTCTTTACCAATTCTCATTCTCTTTGGGAAAGAGAACTTGCATTAGAAATGGTTTCAAGGGAGGAGAGAATTTAACTGTAATGTGGTGACAAGTATAAGAACTGACACCATTAATCCCAATATTAACCCAACTCATGCACAACTGACGCGGTGGCGCTGCGGGTTAAATCGCTGCGCTGCTGAGCTTGCCGATCGGAAGGTCAGTGGTTCGAATCCGCGCGACGGGGTGAGCTCCCGTTGCTAGTCCCAGCTCCTGCTCACCTAGCAGTTTGAAAGCATGCAAGTGTGAGTAGATTAATAGGTACCCCTTCAGCGGGCAGGTAACGGCGTTCTGTGTAGTCATGCCGGCCACATGACCATGGAAGTGTCTACGGACAAACGCCGGCTCTTCGGCTTTGAAACGGAGATGAGCACCGCCCCCTAGAGTCGGACACGACTGGACTTTACATCGAGGGAAACCATGCACAACTGGAATATGCAGAATTCAGGTTTATTGAGAACCAGTGTACAGAACAAAAGAAAAGCTGTGATTAAAAGTTTCCCGCCTAAACTCACTCATTAAAACTTTCTAGCACCCCACTTCCCCCTCCTATCTCTTTCTCACCCATCCTCTAATGGTCAGCCATACCAGCTGCAGATGTCTCTGGTGGGACAACCTTGACTCCCCACTCCTAGCCCAAACAACACGGAGATTCAAACTCCTTGCAATTCTCTCCTCCCAACCTGTTCTTGACACACATTGACTCATCATGGCAGACAAACACAATCAGACAATTCAGCAATCATTTGATTGTGGAGTCTGACAACAAGATGCTTAAGGGGAGCAGGTCCTGTTTTCCATCATACAATAATTTATCAAATTATTAAATCTCAAGGGAAGCCCTTAGGAAGGGAGTCCTTCCACAGAGTCTTTTCAGGATGGGAACAATGGGCAGTTTCAAAGTGATGTGAAACAGAAAGTCTTGAAAACAGTCTTCCAACACTCAGTGGCATCTAAAAGAAGGGGGTCAAATGGGTCAGTCTGACAAAAACAGTGTTATACCATTACAATATAAGTTCCACTCCTCTTTATACGTGCATCATGAGATGCACACATGTTCGAAAGGGATGGAGCATTCCCCAGGTCACTTTCCAAAGGACATTTTAACTTGATTGATACCACTTTTCCCTGATAAACTTTCCAGATTTGTCATATTACATTTCTCCAAATTCTCAGCTATAGCATCTGGGAATTATGAGAGGAATGGTCCTAGACATCCAGAGGGCATCACAAGGCTGATTTATACCAGAAGAGTTTTTCTTCTTTTGGAGTTTCAGAATGTTTGTGTGTGTGTGTGTTTTCCTTTCCTTTTCAGAAATACAACCAGCTTTAGATGGATTTGCATGTACTTTTAAAACAAGTCATTTCAAATCAAGGAAGAAACATCAGGTGCTTTTATGTGTCTTTCACACACAATCCTGGAGTGAAAAGCTCTGTGACCCATTCATATAAACCTGCCTTAATTGGACTTATATCTTATAGCCAGATTTCATGTTATACACAGTTCAGACAATATTGCTTTTACATAGGTTTGCTCATAAGTCCATCATGGTTGTGTGTGTGTGTGTGAATTAGCATTTCAATATGCATTTTAAAGACTTTTTCTTTCAATAGCACACAAATCTCAACATACAGTTTTTCTCTGGAAATATACATTCTAAAACCTTGAAGGTTGATATATGCTTGAAGGTAGTGTTCATCTTAATTGTGAATGGGAAGATGCTTGCAGGTCTGAAGGGAGACTGTATCCATGTTCACTTGAAAACAAAGACAGTTATTAGTTCCTTGGTAACAGAAGCTAGCTAATTTTTGCTGATTTTGGAAGCTAAGCAGAGCCAACCCAGTAAATATTTGTATAGGAACTCCAATGCTTTTGGCTACAGAGGGAAATTGAAAAAAAAAATATCCCAGGAGAATACAATGATAGTATCTTTTTTCAGCATGGATTTATGGATCATGGTATTATTTTCTCTTGAATTGTGTTTTACTATCCTTATTGGGCATCTGTGTAGAATGGATGGATGGATGGATGAATTAATGAATTAATATCTGTGATGCTGCCAAGGATCACAGTATGGATGAAGTCAACAGGAGTCAAGCTCAACTTGAAGGTGTTATCACACATCCCTTCAGCCTTGGCTAACCTAGAAAACTAGGTTGGAGTGGGGTTGGGGGTTGACCCTAGTTAGTGCTAGAGTCTGGAAAGTTCAGGGATGTAGATTAGACTGGGAAGCTGGGGAAAAAAATCTGAAAGAAGGCAATAGCAAGTTATTTCTGTGCCAAGAAAAATTGTATGGCTGTCTGTACAGTAAGTCACTAGGGGTCAAACTGAACTCAAACACATTATTTTCACATAATCAAGTGAAACAGGTTCAGCTTTATATGGATCCTGGATCCTACAGAAAGCCAACATGATTATGGTTGTCCTTCAAACTTCTCATGTGTTGTTGCACAGCTTTATTCTTTATCCAGTCTGACCCCTGAAAGGGGCTCATGGATCAAAGCAAGTAACAGCTTTGATGGACTGTATCCTAGCATCAGTAGAAATGTGCAATCTGGAAGACAATACAGCTCCAATCCACATGGTAGTTCTAGAAATGCCATCCTTTACCTGTCAAATGCCAGGACCACTGCACAGATACAGTGCAAAAAAAAAACAAAAAAACCCACAATATAAATACAACACTATATACAACACCTTGTAAATAAAAACAGCAGGAAATATAATAGAATACATAATGTCAACCAAGTCAAAATCCCAGGTTACCAATGAGAGTTTGAACTGGCATTGTAATGCTGCATATGGAGCCTTTCAGCTTTAGATGTGCCCCCCCTGAGTCTCTCAGAAGTGACCACTGTATTATAAGTTTAATGTAACTAAGATTAAAACTGGGAAACATTAATTATAATTAATTTAAATTCATTTTAAATTTGAACTTTTTTTTTTTTTTTTGGTTCTAGACATGCCTACTCCTTTTGACTGTGACCTCCAACTTGAGATTAAGGAGTTTTCATCGTGTCTTCTGATGACTAGTTGGTGTTCATGGATGTGCTCTGCTAGTCTTCTGCCTGTCTGTCCTACATAGTGGCTGTTACAGTCCTTACACTGTATGTTGTAGACGACTCCTGTTTTTTCTTCTTGGGCTATTGGGCCTTTTAGTTTACTTAAGGTGTTTTGGAGGTCTTGAATTGGTTTGTGTGCTACTGTGATGCTGTGTGGTTGTAAAGCTCTGTTGCTTGTTCCTGAGATGTTTCTGAGGCCTGGCAGTGTTATCCTTTTCATAGCTTGTTCTTGGTTGTGCTGTTGTGGGTTGGCTGGTCAGGCACTTTTTGATAAAGTTGGGTGGAAATCCATTTTGTTAGAAGATGTTGTATAGGCAGTCTGTCTCTTTTTTCTGTTGTTCTGGGTTGCTGCAGTGCAGTTGTACTCATCTTAATAACATTCTTACACACCTCCTCTTGTGGGAGGTTGGGTTGTTTCTTTGGTAATGGAGCACTTGGTTGGTGTGAGTTGTTTTTTGATAGACTTGCATTTCTAATTTGCCATCATTTCCTCTGCAGATGAGGATATCCAGGAAGAGTAGTCAGAAGTCATGATGAAAACTCTTTAATCTCACAACACATGGATGGACTCAACCATAGTTTCAACTGGGAAACTGTGAGCATCCAAGACCAAGCTAAATCCAAAAATGCTAGGGAATTCCTGGAAGCTTGGTATTCAGGCAAATCAGCCATCAACAGACACATAGAAATAAATCACATTTACACACCATTCAAAAGGGACAAACAAAGGTAAGAAGGAAACAAAAAGACCGCAACACATCCTCTCCAGCAGCCAACACCCAGATAGGCAGGGATTAACACCAGACAAACAATGAAGCAGAAAACAAACCCCTAATCAAGGAACTACCAAGGAGGAAACAACACCGGACCAACACTGGCAGGGCACAATCAGGGAACAAATCCCACTTTCACTTGCACAGATGATGTTACCTAGTTGGGTAATGAAACCTCTGCAAGGAAACAACCAAGCTCAGAGATCACCAGGGACTTCACAGTTGCCAACCCTGAGCTACAGAGATTCTCTTATGTTCAAATCTAGCTGAGCTGAGCAATTCAGAGATGCAGCACAGTGAAATCTCAGCTGAGCCCAAGGCACTTTTGTATTCCATCCATTCCACCATGGCTCTCCTCCCCTGTTAGCCTATTGATCAGAGAGCAAGCAACAAACCAATGTAGCAGAGCTTTTTCTCCAACCCTTTGATCAATAATGGGCTCATTGTCAGGGTATTAGACTAAAACTTTTAATTTACAATGCCACAGTATTCTAGCAGGTGTCCCTTACAACTTACACACTCTTTCTCTCCATACACCCACACCCACATGCATACCACATACACACACCCAAGTATGCACATGCATGCACACACACATATTATACACAGAGAGAGAGAGAGAGAAATGCACAGAGAAAGAAAACACACACACGGATGCAAATGTGTTAGAGATTTTTTATTATTATTATTATTATTATTATTATTATTATTGAAAAGATGCCATAGTACATTGTTGGAAAGCAGGTGAGTGCTTTCATTGTTCACAAACATTGCTTCCTGTTCTTTTAACAGGAATTTGTCATTAGCCAGGGATGACTCTCTGTGACATGTTTTGGATTGTGATAGCCTATAGAGCATAGACCTTTTGGTCTCTGGAAGCTGTATTTAATACTTTTTTGAAGTTCTAAGTATATCCATTTTATTTACCATCAAAAAACACCTATGAGTTAGACATACTCAGAAAGACAAACAAAAGGGGAAAATAAATCTTGAACAGCTGAAATAAACTAAATAAAAGAGAGTGATGAAAATCATCATCATCATCATCCCCAAACACCAATAGAATTAAATCAGATGGTGAGGTGAGAATGTTCTACTCATTCTGGCTAGAGAGTAAGTTGGTTAAAGGAATTATTATGAAATCTGTGTGTGGCAGCCCACATGGAATGGATAACAAAGTAATAGAGTTATAACTACCCCCACTTTCCTGCTGAAGGGATGTGTTTCCAATGGGGAGCTATTAGACTTCCCTTTCATTAACACAGGTGACCAGGTATTAGATCTGTCCAAAGCAGTCTCTGCAAAGAGGTAAACACAAAATACTAACTAAATTAATGGCCAGAGTGAAAGTTCTCCAGACAAACTGCTGCCATATTAGTTGAGGATTTATTTAGTTTATATGGCCACCCAACTCACAACTGTGACTCTAGAGGAATAACATCAAGTTTAAAACACAACGAAACAAAAATAGCCGAAACAGAAATAGAAAACAAAAATAAAGGTCTAATACATCCAAAGCCAACCACAATCATTCTCAGAAACTTACAGAACAGGCTCATCTAAACCCCTGGTCCAATGCTTGGGGGAAGAACTAGGTTTTCAATGGATTGTGATATAGCCCATCCCCTGAGGATTGTTGAGCCCCATCACACAAACGTTAAGAGTGGCCTTTGGCCACTAAGAGGCTGTCTACCTTCGATGTAGAAAGGTGGTATATTGAATTATATTATTCTATAAACTGGAGAACATCGTATAGATTTTGAACAGGAAGAAGGATCTTTGGATTGATATTAATGGCAGGAGAATGGGATAAGTCTTAATAGGGACATGTGAGAAAGAGAGAGAAAGAGAGAAAGAACGAACTACTAAAAGGGTGGATGATGAAGTTTCTTCTTCTCCTCCCACCTCCCCGAACACTCAGGTAAGCATAGAATATAAACATAACATCTGCAGAACATTCAAACAAAGATGCCAAGCATAACTTCTAATAGTACTGGAATTTTTGGGGAAGGAAGATATGAGATGCAGTTGGTTGAAAAAGATACAGAATGAGGGAGCCATTTCTCATCAATGTTACACATGAAGTTTTAGTTCTGACATGACATTATTATTTTCATTTATTTATATTTCAAATTTCGTCACCACCCATCTTGCATGAAGCAACTCTGGGTGGTTTACAATAAAACTAAAAATAAATACAAATTAAAATACACTAAAAACCCGTATTTCTTAAATACAAATATAGATATAAGTATAAGTATAAACTATAAAATATAAAACCCAAGATGGCAGTATTAACGGTTCTTAATTTAAATTTGTCTTCCTGTTCCTAGCATTTTCCCGTTATCGCAGGGTCTGCTTTATGGATCCTGAAATGCCACTTTGCCCGATTGTCCACATCCTCAGGGCGCAGACCCTCAATTTGCATGTTCTTATTGATGGTGTCTTGCCATCTCTGTTTTGGTCACCCACATGGCTGCCGGCCATCGATTTTAAGATGGTAAACTATTTTGGCGACAGTGGAAGATTCCGCTCTAAGGACACGTCCATAACAGCAAAGCCGGCTTTCTCTCATCTTCTCTGTAATTAATGACATGCCTGGTTGTTGCTGGATGGCATCATTTGTGATGTGATCGAGCAGGGAGATGCCTGATATCCAACGGAGCTATGCGTTTCCATAACGTGGAGGCAGCTCTCTTAATTTAAATTTGTAAATTCATAAAATCATGGAGCCTCTTTAGGGTGCTAACCACTCGCAGGATTGTCTCCCTCCCTTCCTGCCACAAGCAAAATGGCAGGGCCAGGTTTTTACCCCTTTCTGGAAGGCCAGGAGAGTGGGGGTCTGCATTACCTCTGGGGGAAGAGTATTCCATACGGCGTGCACCATGGCAGAGAGGCTCTCCTTCCTGGGCCCTGCCAATTGACAATCTCTCATAGACAGGACCTGTAACATGCCCTCTCTGCCTGACCAGGTGGGGCGGCTTATCAGAGGCTCTTCTGAATAACAAAGTACTAATATAATATAGGTAAAAAAATTTGTGTGTGGCATATTCCACTTACAATCCCCTCCTTTAAAAGTTTCAAAATATTTCTAATAATTCATTTAAATCTCTGATTTCTGATGATAACCACCACCACCCACCCAACCCCCTCATATTCTAATAGTATCATTCAGTCTTTTCATGACACTCTGCCTCTTTGGTAGTTGCTACAAACTAAATACCAAATAATGAGACAAAAGTTATTTGACAAATCCTGCCACTGGATTTGTGATGGATTTCCACAGCTTAGTGAGGTCCTTAGAAATATTTCTTGCCTTTTTTTATTAACTTGAAAAGCAAATGATCTAAAGTTGCTGTTCTTTCTTCTGTTATTACTTCTGTCTCCCCCATCAAATAAACCCAGTTATCAAGAGAACCCAATACTACTGGGCTTTCCAAATGAAGTAAATGTCACCTCCTCAATAAGAGTTTAGTGACATTTCAGTGTTGTGTATGATGTGCATCTTAGCACCTCCCCAAGGGAATTTCTTGAGGTTGACTGAGAAAGAAAGGTGAGTTCAACACAGCTTTTTGCTGAAGTTTGTTTGCATTGCTTCAGCTCAGACAAGACAATCAATTTGAGTTGCTTGGAGGTATTTAAAAAAAGATGATCTTCAATCAGCAGGAGTGAGGTAAAAGAAAATTCAGCAGTGTTTAAAAATGCATTATTTAATTCAAGGGCTTCTCTTTCCTTATGTATGAAAGAGCAGTGGATTTCTCTTTGAATATTGTTTAAGTTAGAATGAGGAAAAAATAATTAGTCTGGCACTGAATTTTGACAGCTGAACTATCTCACAAAATTCAACTGTCTCATTAGGATGCAAAATGAGTCTTGTCTTCACTAAGTCTTGCTTTGGGGATAATGATGCACATGTTAATGTGTGTAACAGCTTCCCAACCTTTTAAAAGGCAGGTAGACCTCTTCATGAAGCTGTCTTGTATAAATTTAGACTTCAGGTCCAACATAGACTTTCCAATGTATACTCTTGTTTTTACTTTAATGTGATACCAAAGTGTAGAAATGTGCACAATAAGTATCTCTCATCTCTCCCTAGTGTGATTATACTAATTGCTTTGATGCTCAATATAAAGTTGACATTTAAAGCTCTTAAAGTTTTATTTTTAAAGACCTAAATAATTATGCAGATATGAACACATCAGTGCCAGCAGTTGATAGACACTATGTGAGCAGGATCATGGATTCCTGAAAATTCTTGGACCTTTTTAAAAAGTTCTATTTTCTGAGGTGATCTTCTCCATCCATTGATTTCCATGGAATCACTCCTAATTGTAAAAGCATGATAATAACCCTGCTGGACCAGACTAATGAAAACCTACCAACTCCAGCTCTAAGAAGTTTATTAATTCTCCTTCTGATGTTTACCACACTCCATTTAAGAATAAAGTCTATCAGTTGTTGGTAAACTCCATCCTCCTTGAATGTGTACAAAACAGTCCTTTTTAAAGACATTTAAACTGATGTAGTTTACCAGAACCAAACTTTTTTTTTTAATCCATTCAATTGTGTCTGATTCTCAGAGACTGCCTGGATGAGTACCCTCAGTTTTCTTGGCAAAATTTTTCAGAGATGGTTTGCCATTGCTTTCTTCCTAGTGCTAAGAGAAAGTAACTGGCCCAAGGTCAACCAGTTGGCTTTGTGCCTAAGGTGGAACTAGAACTCATGAGAACCAAACATAATCAAACTCATATTTAATTAAACATGCATTGGACTGCACTGTCAAATTATGTGGCTTGCAAATATAAGAACCAGAAATGATGAATAAAAACCAGGACAATAATGAGTCCAGTGTAAGTGCTCAAAAGCCAGTAGTAAAATTACTAAAAGGGATGAAGGAATAAATCCCATGTAAAAGGAAAGTTGTTAAAGGCAAAACTGAAATACTTTGGCCACATAATGAGAAGACAGGACACCCTGGAGAAGATGCTGATGCTAGGGAGAGCGGAGGGCAAAAGGAAGAGGGGCCGACCAAGGGCAAGGTGGATGGATGATATTCTCGAGGTGACAGACTCGTCCCTGGGGGAACTGGGGGTGTTGATGACTGACAGGAAGCTCTGGCGTGGGCTGGTCCATGAAGTCATGAAGAGTCAGAAGCAACTAAGTGAATAAACAACAACAAAAGGAAAGTTGTACCCTGGTGTCTAAACTCATAGTGTAAGAAGTCCTCTGTTTTTCTGACTATCATCTATCAGAGGAAGGTTTTGGAGATCCATACCAAGGGAGAAAGGAAAAAGCAGCCATTCATTTAGATTGGTCCTAAACCAGTTAGAGGTTTAGAAGACAATGTTAATGTATTAAATTGGACCAGAAAATGTTTGGTAACTGGCATCTCACTTGAGTAGTATGTTCAAAACCAATCAATTCTAGTCTTGCTGAACTTAGTATTCTACATTCTTTGCTGTTTTCAGTCTATCTCCAAAAGTAACTCTTATTAATAAAATATATTGCCTCAAAAGAAAATATTGTATCATTAGACTCAAAGGAATATATTTGGAAATAAACCAAAATTGGTTTCTAGGATAAAAACAGCAGGGGGCTAAATTTTGAAGATAAGTTATTCACTATGAGTAACTCATCCATTTTAAGAGGAATATTCTCTGAAAACAGCACCCACTGTTTCCAAATATCAGCTACAATACAGAAATTAGAGTATGATTTTGTTTTAAAAAACAACATGAAGTATCTACTAGCTAATATATAATTAATAAAAGGTTGATTATTTAAAATGTTTCTGGAAGAACCAAGCAAGAGCCTCTGTTTTGCAATTAAATAAATAGGAAAGTCACAATCCAAACACAGAATTAGATACTTCTTTTTCACTTCAGTGGGCTTAAACAAGGCTAACTTCTTTAAGTTAGAATATAGAACAAGTATGCA
Source organism: Candoia aspera (assembly GCF_035149785.1). Taxonomy (NCBI): domain Eukaryota; kingdom Metazoa; phylum Chordata; class Lepidosauria; order Squamata; family Candoiidae; genus Candoia; species Candoia aspera. The sequence continues at coordinate 14,038,871 of NC_086161.1, read as the reverse complement.
ATTAAGGAAAGATACTACATAATTATAATGATGCCATAGGTTTGTAGCATTCCAGAGCTGAACTAAATGATCACCATAATCATGAGATTACTTTGTTTGTAAACTGAATGACTTTTAAATCACAAAATCCCACCATTATATTTATCCCCAAAGTATAAAAGGACTAGCCTTTTAAGGAAGGGATAGTAAAGGGTAAAGGTTTCCCTTGACGTAAAGTCCAGTCGTGTCCGACTCTAGGGGGCGGTGCTCATCTCCGTTTCAAAGCCTTGGAGCCGGCGTTGTCCATAGGACACTTCCGGGTCATGTGGCCAGCATGACTCACGGAACGCCGTTACCTTCCCGCCGAAGCGGTACCAATTAATCTACTCACATTTGCATGTTTTCGAACTGCTTGGTGTGCAGAAGCTGGGACGAGCAACGGGAGCTCACCCCGCCGCGCGGTTTCGAACCGCCGACCTTCCGATCGACAGCTCAGCGGTTTAACCCGCAGCGCCACCGCGTCCCTACTACCAGTTTTAGGAAGAATACTCATACTAAATACTCTGGCATATATTGTAGGAGATTGTGGCACTCCTTCCATTGAAATTTTTAGACAGGTAACCAAGGTTATATTATTCTGAATCTGAATGATCAGAAGCAATTGAGTGTAGCTTAGCATCTCAATCTAACTGAAATTGGAAATTTGACTATTGTTCCCATGTTTGCTTAATCTGATGTTGGCATTTTCACTGATATATTTTCACTGGTTCATTTCCTGTTCAGGTGTCACTTCTGTTTGTTGGCTTGCAGATATTTTGTAAGGCATGACTCTTAGGTTACCATGACTAAGTTGTCCCTTCAGTTCTGTCCAACAGGACTTAAGTTCAGGTAACTTACAGATTCAGCTCTCATTCCTATCTCCTCTACTTTTATGTGTGCATGTTTCTGAGAGATCAGGAACTAAATAGATATATACAGCACTATAATAGCTGTCCAGTGTACCTTTTCTCTTATTCCAAAAAGTGAATGGGGTGAAGGAGAAAGAAGCAATTTCCTTTCCTATTACATCTGAACAGCATAACTGCCAATGGATGCTCTATACTATCAAGCAATACAGACTGTGCCAAGGGCAAACAGAAGCTGTAATACTTGATCACAATCTCTGTAATTCAGTGTAATGAAGAATTTTGAAATCTATCTCATGTTAAAGGAAAGCATGTTTAAGAGTGAGAAAGAAGACATTCCACTGGTCAGTGTAAAAAAAAGTATTGCAAGAAGGGGGAAAAAACAGAGGAAGTGAGCAATTTATGTCCATTAATTTGGGAATGGACTGAGCAAGCAAACTTTTATAGCCTTTTCAAAGTATTTTATTACCAAGGAAACTGCAGTGTAAAACAAGACAAGCCAAATATTAATGATAGAAAATCAGTTGAACAAGGAATGCATAGCTGGGTGCAGATCACTCTTTCATAATTATTTGGTTGTCCGGATTGCCTGGCACCTCCTTTCATGAGGTGTTTCAATGGTGGAATCCAGCATTTCAAAGCACACTGAAGTGAAGCCAGTCTGCTTCAATGAACACTTTGCTTTGATATTAATGTCTTTTGTGCATGCCCTGTGCGCATCTAATGAAGTGAAGTACTGTTGTTTAAAATTATGGTGTTATGTCATTGCAGAGTTTTGAACACCATTTCACTCAAGCTATTGACAAAGCAAAACACCTCTTGAAAGGTTCACCCAGGCAGCCTTATAGCTATATTAGCAGTATGATTACCATAGAAAGAATTCAATCAAAATGTTTGAGAAGCATATTTCAGGTTACCCACTGCACCTCAAATGTAGGACTTTGATAGGAAGCAGGAGTCAGTAAGCTTGAATCCAGTTTCTGGATAAATATATTTACCTGCTGGCTGAAACTACACCACAATCCTGGTGAAATGACCTCTCTAATATTGGCAGGCAACTTCAAATCAGCTACCCAAAAGAAACTGAGACACTATGGCTTTTCCAGTGACACCATCTTAACTTTAGGGCTAGATCAAACTAGATCAATATTAAGGCAAAGGATCTTAGATGCAGAAGGCCAAACAGAAATTGATGCTTTTTCTCATAATTGTAAATAACCAAATTTTATCTCCTATACCAGCTTCATATTTATATCCCATCATATTTCCCAAATTCAGGAGAGCTTTATCTTTAGCTCAATTTAATGCTTTCCCTACAGCTGTTTTGAAAGAGAAATATAGAGCACCCCCTTATTAAACTCAACACAGCCCCTGTGACACAGGTGTCCTGTTTAGACTATGCAACCAGGCAGAGTAATATCAAAAATACTCTAGTTACAATAAACAAGTCCTTAAAGTACTAAATGCTGGGTTCAGCTAGCTCAGCTGGGCTGCAACAAGGCAGGGGAACAGGACTTCTAACTGGAACTGGAGGCTGGATGAGACTGGAACACAAGGTGCTGATGAAGCAGAAGGTAACAGATCTTGAACTGGAACAGTGCTGGAGCTGCTCTGGTGCTGGATCACTGGATAGCTGGAGACTCACATTGGACTGGAAGCAGCAAATGGAACCTCGAAACAGGACTAGGAACTGGGAACAAGGCTGGACTTGACTAGAAACTCTGGACTGGGTTGAAGACTTGCAGCAAGACTGGTACTCGGGGCAAGGCTAGACTTGGCTGGAAGTCCTGGACTGAGCTGGATTCTCTGGACTGGAGACTTGGAGCAAGGCTGGATTCTCTGGACTGGAGACTTGAAGCAAGGCAGGGAAATGGTTTCACCACAAGATAAATGTGAAACTCCAGAGCAAGGCTGAACACATGTGGCATGGTTGGACTGCGCTGAAGGCATGCCATGGAATGGAGGTTTCAAGGCACAAAGACGCTGCAAGGAAGATCGTAGAGTTCCAAAGTTGGAAGCAAGACTGTAATCACTGGGCACAGCGGATACAGAACCCTCGATTGGCAGCAGGAGCAGGAATTAAGTCCTCTTTGGAGTGGAGCAAGGGTGTTGGTTCCTCTTCGGCAACAGATGCTGTCTCCAATGCAGGTAGGGACTCTTCCGTGGAAGCTGCAGGCTTGGTGAATCAGTTGTCTCCAGCAGCTTGCTCTTCGTGCGTCTGCCTTTTATCCTGATCCTTCGCATGCCTGGACCTTTCTGCAGCCAATAGGGCTGCCTTCTCCTTTGCGCACTTTTCTGCCCATCGTTGCCGCATGCTGATTGGAGGATTCAAATCCTTCCCCAAATCCTGGCCAATCAGTACCTAGGACTCTTCCTGTGCTGCTGGCTCCTCTTGGAGTTTTGTTTTCCCAGTTTCAGCCCAGTAAGTTTTTATTTCCTCCTCTGACTCAGAAGGGGTTTCGCTTTGAGTCAGAGGCAGGCTTGACTCTGACAACGGGTGCTCTAGAAACCACAGCCCATGTTCTTTTGCACTGCCAGTTCTACAGGGACATTGGCCACCAGCTGATTGCCCCCTTTTTTATCTAAATTTCCAGGGCACTCTGATAATTTTATTTGCATTATTTTTTAGATAACCACAATAAATCTCTCTCTCTAAAAGTGACAAAGTTTTGCTACATTATGTGTAAGCTTCACCCACAAATGGTTTGTAGTGGTCATTGATGTTAGGTGTTAACTCTGATTTATTTGTTTTACTGAATGTATTTTATTGGTCAATGACCAAAATAAAGTTTCTGTCTGTCTGTCTAGCACAGCCTTTCTCAACCTTTTGATCTTGGAGGAACCCTTGAAATGTTTTTCAGCTTCGGGGAACCCCTGCACATTCAGGCTCAAATATAGGCCAGAAGTCACAAAATCATTATATTTGTGTCATGTGTAGGCCGGTATATATGCATTAACAGTGTTCTCAAACTGAAAATAAAGAATGAAACTTACCTCTTTAATGCGAAGTTGCCCAAATTTGAAATAGTTTTTTTTTTTTTAATAAATCATGATCTCCCAGGGAACACCTATTAACCTCTTGTGGAATCCTAGGGTTCCACAGAACCCTGGCTGAGAAACCCTGGTCTAGCAGATGATGTAATTAGTTTGCATCATGGGGCTACATTTGCAACTGACATGGAATAATATGAAAAGAAAGATCCAGACCACCATTTTTTTTCTTAAAAAAAGGAAGGAAGTTTGTCTATCAATTAGAAAAACTTTCTTTTCTTACCTCTCAATCAACCAATATATATTCCTCATCAAACAGACAATTCTGAATTTTGGCTATTCCCAGTTTCACAAATATATCAAATTTGGTTTTCAAATTTGATATTTAAAAAGAAAAAAAACCCCCACTGCACTCAATTTTTTGTATTTACCAGTATTTTGAAGCACATTTCTTCAAATATCATCACTTCTGTTTGCAAGTTTACTTAATGAAATGCATACTCTTTATTTGCAATTCCTTTATATTTTTCCCTAATATAATGTTAGTTTATATGTTATTTTCATGAATATATGCATTCTGTACAGATGTTTTTGGAAAACACAAACTGCTTTGCAAAATTCATAGAGTTACAAATGGTGAATGATAACCAAGTTTAGTTTGTGTGCTTGATTTGAAAAATGCAAAATTAGATGCATTTGCATTCAGAGGTAAACAAAATGATTTTTTCCCCATCTCTAGTTAAAACAAGTCAATACAAAATATTTTGAACAAAATATATTCCCAGCAAGATACATATTTAACAAATGTCATATTTCAGGAGCAAGGGAATTAATACTTACCTTTTACTAAATCAAGTGTGCTAGTATTTGTTCATCAGCAATATATATGAGAATCAAGCTACCTTCAAAATTGCTGTAGATATACATAATTGCATTAATTATGATTTAGATCAAAATGTTTTTTTATATCCTTCATTTATATGAGCTGTGCTAAAGTGCCTGTGGAGTTTTTTGTGAGTACTCTAGTATAAACTAGGAACTAAAATAAAGAGGAAAGAGAGAGAAGGGTGGGAAGAACAAATATAAAATCCTTAAGGTCAGTTAACAAATCCTTTTTATTAAATGTAGCACTAATGTCAATATAAATGCAAACAAACACACAAGAACCACCTGGACTGGATGCATCTGAAAAGGAATCTGTTATTTGCTTTAACATCTTCAGAATTATTATTAATCCAGTGTTGGGTAACAGATGCTTTTCTTCCACTCCTTGTTCATTTTAAATGATTTAACACCTCTGGAAGTATTCATGAATTCAGGTTTCCTCAGTCCCCTAATCATGTTGTCAGCTTAAAATTCACATTTAATTAACCTCTTCACCAAAGGCATAAATCAATACTAAAACTCCCAGTGCATGCCATGCTGATAGTGATTTTCATTTGAAGGGCGGTGGCTGAAAATTAGGCATTAGGGTAGCTGGAAGAGAATAGCAAGCTAGCTGGACAGCTAAAATATAAATACTATCCTGAATAGGCTTGGATGAGGACTAGCAACTGCCCCATGTAGGAATTCAGTGAAGAATGTTCTGACTGGATTGACAACTGAGCTTCTGTGGGTGGAATGGAAGTCCCCATCTTGCATTTTATCAGTATTGGATTCTGTCTGTCTTTCTGAATAATGTGAATCCTTTGATTTCTAATTAGGAAAAACATTGAAACAACATTGTTTGTTGTTTTAATAATTTCACTTCCTATGTGAACAAATGCACAGATCCAAAAGTAGCTATCCCCTTGGTTTCAAACTGCAGTTGCAGTTTCTTGATCAAATAAAGGTATATTTAGGAGGGGTTTTGAGAGACAATACATTTACAGATAAACATCTTGTGAGGAAAATGTGCACAGGAATGAATATTTAAATGATCATGTTGAGCTAGACAGTTTACACGTTTTAATATTTCTTAGGCTTCAATACTGCATTTTTCTATAAGAGTTCAAAGCAGCTTACACAGGGATCTCCCTTTGCTCATCCCCATAAAACCAGCTCTGAGAGAAAATGACTGGTACAAGTCACCTAGGAAGTTTACACAGCTAAGGATGGACCAGAGCCCTGGTCATAATCCAACTCCATAACTATTCCACCATACTGGTCCACTCTATTCTCTATGGCTTAGTCTATCACAGCCATTGTGATTTGTAAATCATAATTTAGGGCTTTGCATGTTGAAGGAGTTCGACCAGTTGGGACTTGGTCCAATGTGACACCCCCCCCCCCCCTCTGTTCTCTCTTTCTCCATCCTCCCAAAAATTCAGCCTGACCTCTTCTGGCTGGCTCATGAAATGGGACTCTGGGGTTGTTTTTAACATCAAAAACATGTTTTTTGCAAATGTGTACATACATAGTTGTAGATGTAGATATAGATATAGAGATATAGAATGCATATCTATTGCATTTGTGTAATAATAAATAATATACAATATAAATCAAGTTAGCCCCATCTGTCTTCTCTCTCTCTCTCTCTCTCTCTCTCTCTCTGTGTGTGTGTGTGTATTAAAAAACCAACACATGCCTTTAGTTTGCTTTAGAATTAAATTCAGAAATTCTCCTGGTTAAACCTGAATGGAAAGGGTGGAATGAATTGAGGTTATAACGAAAGAACCAATATTTTCTATTCTAAGAACAGAATTAGTCTCCTTACTTCAAAACCATCACTTGATCTAATTATTTTAGACAACTTTAGATCAGTTTCTAACCTCCCTTTTTTGGAGAAGGTGATAGAGAAACTGGTGGCACTGAAACTTTGGAGGATGCTAGAAGAAGCACATCTGAACCCATGGCAGACAGGTTTCAGGCCAAACATTAGCATGGAAACTGTTTTTGTCACATTTGTTGATGATCCTTGGAGAAACCAGGACCTGGGGAGGTCAAACTTTCTGGTCCTCTCTACTCCCCTCCCCACTTCTCTTTAATACCTACATAAAACTGGTAGGAGAGGTCACCTATTGGCACAGGTCAGGCATAATCAGAATGTTGATGATAATTATTTATGTATTTCAGCTCTGTGCCAAATCGGTAATCTAGTAGATGTGCTGACCCAGTGCCTGGACTCTGTCAGAGTTTGGATAGGGAGGAAGAGATTCAGATTGAATTCCCCCAAGACAAAGTGGTTTGGTCTGTAGGCCAAACAATTCTAAGAAAGCACCATATCTGGCTCTGAATGAGGTTACATTTCTCCACTCAGAGATGGCCCATGTCTTGGGGCCCTCCTGGATTCACAGCTGAGTAAGTGGTAGCTGTCCTGATTACCAGGAAACACACTGAGACAATGACTTGGTCTCTAATATTTATTAGTAGTACTTAACAAGAATCCTAACAAACTGAGGAAGCGTGGGAAAACCCAGCCATATAACCCCCAAAGGTTAAGGCGGTCCCGATCTGTGTCTCTTTGAATGGCTGAACAGTTCCTCAGTGCTACGCATGCGCTTGACAGTCTGGGTGGGAGCCCCCTGCTCGCCATCCTTACTCATGACAGTAGCTATGACTAGAAGGGCTTTTGCACAGTTACATCTTAATTGCCAACTATGACCATTCCTGGATTGGGAAGCTCTACTCACAGTCACTGAAACCCTAATCCCTCCACTTGGATTATTGCAATGCTTCCTACATGGGACTGCTCTTAAAAAGCATTCAGTAGTCAGAGCTGGTACAAAATGTAGCACCCTGGGCAATGATACCTAGTTATAACTGAGTGACCCCACAGCTTCAAGACCTGCACTGTCTGCTTGTTGGCTGCTGAGTGTGATTCCAGGTGCTGGTCATCACCTTTAGAACCCTATAAGGTTAGTTAGTTAAGGGACTGTGTTCATCAATCCATTCGGTCAAATTAAACAGGGGTCAACTCCTTCCAGGTCCTATCCAAGAATGCCATCTGACAAGAGCTAGGAAATAGGCATTTTCATTTGCTGCCTCATATTTAGAACTTCATCCCTATGGGGATCCAATCTACTTCCCCCTTCCTGGTTTTCAAGAGAGCAATTAAGACCTGTTTTTTTCATCTAGTCCACGCAGAAAGCATACTTTGAACATTGGAATGCACTGACGGACACATGACTTTTTGTTTGTTTTTCAAATCCTTTATGATAATGTTAAGGTTTTTGTTATTATTTGGGGGGGGGCATGTTTAATTTATTTTTATTCAGGGTCTCTCTCTCCTTCTCTCCCTCTCTCTTTTCTATGATGTTTCTGATCGTTAGCCACTCAGCCTTCAGGAATGAGTGGCACATAAGTATTGCAAATAAATAAATAAAAGTCAGTCTGGTTCACATTTTGGCTTATGGAGACAGGAAGCATCTCCTTTAAATCTGGAAGCCTGATGGGAGATTATAACAGTTTTCCCCTCCACATGCTTTTTTACAGGTTTGCTGTGCTGAAGCCAAATCTACATCTAGTGCATTAACTTTCTGCTCTGTCCTAGTTGTCTACTGATAATAATGAGCCTCTGGGCACTTGACTGCTTTATTTTATTACAAGTCAGCTGCAAACCTGTCTTGTGTTAGTGCTTCTTCCCTTCCTGCCCATCACTCAGAAAGTCAGTAGTTTTAAGGACACAATGATGTGACTCTATTTTTTTAAAGTCTGTATTTCCTTTCTTTGAATTAGGGATGGATGAATTAGGATATGCCTCTTCTTCCTTCTCTTCTTTGTCTACATCTCATTCTCATCTTTCTCCATTTCATCCTATGTCCTTTTTTTTTTGTCTTTTTCAAAAATGCATTGAACATGTGTTTATTAAACAAACACCACATGGCATAGAATATTATTAAGGTGGCTGGGAAACAAAATTGTGTATATTATGAAAAATACAAAAATACACATGAAAAAGTGTGTTATTTTTCATGTGAGTTTTGGTTGTTGCTTAATCTGAATACCTGACTGATCAAGAGGAGATAATTTATGACTAGTGAATGAAAGCAAATTTATTAGATTTGCTCACCCCTGCTTAAAAATGATGTGATATCTTCACAAATGTATATTAATCACTCCAACTTTGTAAAACAAATGCTACTACTATTAGTATATCCTACCCTACTATATCATGCCAATGTTATTTATTAACAATTGATCAGATTATTTAGCTACTACTTATTAGAAATCTTAAAAAAGAAAAAAGGAAAGAAGTCTTGCCACTATTAATGTAAGCAAAACATTAAACATGGTCTCTAACCTTAATCTCTCAATCCTATACTTATTTATTCAGAAATAAATCCTACTGGATATTATGGAACTCATATGGTAATTATGAAGGGGCAAAAGTTCATCCTCAGAACAAAGGAGTATTTTTTCTTTCAGGGAGGAAAACAGTGCCATCTTTTCCCTGTCTGCTTAGAAATAAGCCCAGCTGAATTCATTGCGGTTCTGCCAAGGTAAACATGTGTGGATTTGCAGACTAATTGTGACCAAATGCTAGAAGGCTACTAGCAACAAACTCTTCTGTATAAGTGCCTGCAAGTCTGTGTCTAATTTTGGAGAAGATTATGTGTTCTGACAGGCTAGTCACCTGAAAAATAAGAAAGTTTGCATAGACTTCTTCCATTAATGTCATCATGTTGGTAGTCAATGGAAACTCCAATCTGAGACTTGTCAGATTTAGAGACAGCCCTAGGGATAAAAATAGGTATAAATGCCAGCAGAGAAATTTCAGCAATGGTAATATTGAAATCAGGTTGACATCTCTCAAAATTTGTATCAAATAACACTTTGGGCTAAATTTCACAACAATTCTATGAAAGAAGCAGATAATGCTAAGCCTATTGACCTAGGATGGTTTTCCTGGTAAAGAATTTCCTGGGACTTGATTTAAGCATTCAATCTGATATACAAAGATGGCATTCCATTCCTCATTGTCATGAGGAAATTGGATAGGGGAAAATGCACTGGTCCCTCACCCAAAATATATGTCCATGCTAATACCAGTCTTCAACATCTTACTTTTCTGTACTGAAATGGAAGTTTCTCTTATTAAGACATTTGTGTGATGAAGCAAAATCTTAACTGTATGGAGTGGTCTCCCAGCTGCTCAATTCATGAGCTGACTGCAGGAACCTCAGATCCTGCAGTTTACTCACAAGGAGCAGCTGTCCAGAGTGCAAGTGGGCTATCTCATGATCTCTACTTTATCCAGAGAGACTTGGCTGGCCAGAAAAATCACCATCTGGCCACTGATCTCACAGCAATGCCATTTCTGCTGCTTCAGAGACATCTAGTTCACCATGAAGTCCCATAGTTTGGCCATTTTTAAGAGTATGGGTTGAGGTTCAAAGCAGGTTGCACAAAAATTCCTTGGTGTTCTTTCTCTTCTCTTACTGCTGTTGACCACTATTTTAATATTTACTTTGTTCTGCAAATAACTTTGCAGGAAGAGGAGTTGCTCCTGGCTCTAATCAAAACATCTAAGGAGTTCTCCATATCTACAGATGTCTAATTGCTAGTGAGGTCTACATATGAACAGATGCTTCTATACAGATTTTCAAGCAATCTGGATACTCATGAGGGGTGGGAGTTGAGTCACATGGGAATGTATAGCTTCCTTGTATTCCTAAATGCTAAAAACATTTTTTAACATCAGCTGCTCTGCAGTAGGGGGAGGTAAAATGGTATCATAGGAATAATATTACTGCAGGTGGGAATGTAACTTCTATCACTGGGTGCTGTTCCATCTCAATTTGCTTCCATCATGAGGTTTCTATTAACCCCAGTGGAGACAAAAGATGGGTGACTTCTAATGCACCTGCCCATTTTTCTTTCTGCTTTGGGGTTAAAGAAGGATGGTAGATATATGGGGGTGAGGTGGGGAATACAAGAAGTAATTTTCTCTTTGTGCAGTGGCACAAAGTTCTGAATTTCTCTTCTATCCAGCACAGTTCTTCACAAATAGACCCTGATGGTGCTTGATGCTCATCTTGAAACAACCACCTTATTTTATAGATCCAGTTACTATAAATAAAATGGAAAAAAATCGATGCCTCAGTGCTAGTATAAGGAGTATTTTTTTAAAGAGGACAATCTAGAGTAGCAAGCTGTACTATGATTCCTCTAATGTTATTTTAAAGTCACTCTGTTTCTTGATGTAGTGAGTCCAGAAATTATTTCCAATGATGAAAAGTCCCCCTAGAAAGAATGTAAAGAAGAAAAATAGAACCGCTGCAGTGAACCAGAGAATATACCTTTATATTCTTCCCCACAATTCATCCTGTGTAAGGAAAAAATAAATAAATAAATAAATAAAAGGCCTTATCAAACTCTGTTCCCAAGCTAATCATTTCAGGGGAAATGGGATGGTGAGTTTCTGCATAATATGTGTAACATTATAGTATTAGGATATTAAAATGCATTTCAAGGAAGAGTTGTGCAGGCAAAGAAGGTATGGCATTACATAACTGTCTTGTTGATACCCTAAAAATCTGGTGCTTGGGAGAAGGAAGGCACTTATTAATATTAGGCAATTATGGGATTCTATAAAGCTTCACCTTTGCTCATAAGGAAGGCAGATGATATGTAAATGCAGCTGCATATTGAAAAGCGTAGCCTTCTCGGCTTTAAAATATAGGGTATTCTAACACAACTGTTGGAAGACCTGAAGGATCAAGTTAGGGACAGCTCATCAGGGAGAATATCTATCTATGTGGTCTCTAAGAGTTGACACTGAGTTGATGGCACATGATCAATCAATCAATCAATCAATCAATCAATTCTGACACAAATAGAAGCCTAGAATAGAAGAATGCAACTATGCACCCAACATACCTTGTTTATACAATCAGGGTATTGTTAACATGGGAAGATAAGAAATGTTGAAGGAAGAACCAGCAAGGATGGATAAATTGGCTGAGGGGACAGTACCCTCTTCTTGTTCCACTCACTTGTGACAGTTCAGTAATGCTGGCAAGCTCATCAACAGACCCAAAGGACAGACTCTAGCCATGGGATGACTCTTGGTTCTTTATTATTTAAGTTGTCTCTCCCAGCATCACACTCCTTGACTTCCAGATTGACCAGGAGTATTTCTAAACTGAATGGTATCAATGTAGAATCCACAACTTCCTGCAGTTTTCAGTTCCTTACCTTCATTTACAACCTCTTCTTCCTGATCTGTGTTACAGATTTCAAGGGCATACTGTAGAATAAAAAATAAAAATAAAATGACCTTATGGCATCTCTCTCTCTCTCTCTGAGTAGTTGGTGGCAACAGTTTGATGAAACACCAGTAAAAAAATAATAATTCAATGATGTGAATATTCAGTCATATCGAAAATTTTTAAAGAGTTTATAGATGAACATGTATACTGTACATCAATATTGTAGAGGAAAAGAATGATGCCAGAGCAACATTTGGGAATTAAAAACAGTAATTAGATAAAATTCCTTCCTGTCTTTATCAGGAAGGAGAGGTATAGCCTCGTGTGGCTCACAGTGATAGGCAGCAGTATTGCAACCAAAGCACTCCCCACAGACCAAGTCCAATCCCAGCAGAAGCTGGATTCTCAGGTAGCTGTCTCAGGTCGACTCAGCTTTCCATCCTTCCAAGGTTGGTAAAATGAGTACCCAGCTTTCTGGGGAAGGTGAGGACTGGGGAAGGCAATGGCAAACTACCCAGCTCTATAGTCTGCCAAGAAAACATTGCGAAAGCGGCATCCCCCCAAAGGGTAGGACATAACTCGGTGCTTGCACAGCGGACCTTTCACATTTCACCTGTCTTTATAATTCCTAATGAAGCAAATCAATCCCCACAGCTGCCCTGAGAACTAAAAAAAAGGCAAGATGTGCCTCCCTTAGGAGGCTATTCAACCATCTAGAAATCCAGCTAACCAAGATCTCTGTGGGAATATGTCTCAATGAACAAAATGACTTGTACTGTATTTCAAAAGTAAACCTGACTTAGAATTTAATTCAACTTGGAAACCATTTTTGGATTGTAATTGCATATATGGACTAGCACCACATCCAAAATATTATTTCTCTTAACAGTAAATCTTAATATTTTAATTTTCAATGATCTGTTAAATAAGGATAGATCTTTTACTGTTTGGTTCTTTCATTGTATTTTAAGATTTATACTGTGGTGATTGTTGCCACTGATATTTACATACAACTTGGAGTTTAACGATACCTTGCAATTTTAAAAAACAATAAAACAATGTAAAACAAATGAAATATTGAAAGTTATTTATTTATTTATTTATTTGATTATTTAGGATTATGTAATTCTATGTTGCTTGTAAGTTTATTCACTTTGTGTTTTCTTTTTCTTTCTTTCTTTCTTTTGCTTCTTTTCTCTCTTTTTCATTCTCAAAAATGTTAAATAAAAATCTAATTTAAAAAAATTATGTGCCTCTCCCTGCTATGTACATACACAGAGATGAAAGCAGGCCCACCCATGCACAGAGCACTTATTTAAGGCATTTTTGCCCTGCTCTTCAATCAGAATTGGCTTTCAGAATATCTTATGTAAGATCAATAAAAGCAAGTCTTTGCCCAAAGTCTTACAAGCTAAGAGGATATAGCAGGAAAAGAAAAAAGGAAAAAAAAATGGCTGGGAGGGTTGAAAGGGCTGTATATTTGAAAATAAAGTCAAACTCTAAATCTTCAAGTCAGGCAGTTGTTTGTATAATCAAATGGATTGATGCTGAAACTTCATTTCTTCATTAATTCCCTGGATCATCATTTGCTTCTATAGCATGCAATGCTGTTCCTAGTGGGAGAGAACAATTCTGAGGATCAGAGTGTATATGTGACTTGGAGCTGATTTTCCTTTCTTCAGAAAACTCTTGATGTGGGCTTCTTGCTGCTCAAGTGACCATGGTTTGAGACATTGCTCCTGGAAACCCAGCATAATGCCTCTGTCAGCAATTTAAACAAAGCTCATTATCTAAATGGATCCATAATTAATAAATATGTGAAAGGATGTCAGCTTTAATGATTGCCTACTTCCACAAGCTTTATTTTATTTGCTTATTATCTGTGGCCTTCCCACTCCACTGACTCACACTCTTTGCTAAGAGCCAGCTTATAAATGAAAAGTGACAGGATGAAACAGAACCTGAAGTGTGGATGTGCATATGTGAATACATACATTCCTTGCTTCAGCAACTGTTTATGTCAACGAGAGTCTGAGATAATCTAGCACTGATATTCATTGTTAAGCCCATCTAGGTTTCCCCAGTTCATGGCTAGGTGAGAACTATAACATCCAAGGGGAAGGGATGGAGTAGAATTCATTTCTGTTTCTGGAGCCTTGATTTGTGGATGTTGAATTTAACAAAATGTGCATCTTTTTTTATCAATAGGATGGAAAAAGATAAATATTCCAATACTAAATAAGATTTTAGTTTAAAAATCAGATGAGAGGAAAACAATTATTTGGCTTTAGACACATAAATGATTTGGAGCCAAATTATTTCAGCAACCACCAGCTTCAATATCAGTCCTGACCTTCTGGAGAGGATGCTCTGCTAACCACAGTAAAGTCTGTTCACTTATTTATTCTTTGTTACGTTCCCCACCATGTAGAAAACAATCCTACTATAGCAAAGGTAGATGGTCCTACCATGGAGTCTTGCCACTGTAAATGCAGAAGCTCCATTTTGCCGAGGACTTCTTTTGATTGTCCCATGAGCTGACCACTGTATCTTCATTCTTGTTGATTCTGTTGTTATTCTATTTTATGGTATTTCTTACAGAATGAAAATATTTTTAGGGTAATTGCTTTTTATGAAGAGTTGCATATAAGTCTGATAATTCACTAAGTAATGAAAAGAAAATTAGCAGATATGTCTAGCCAAGAATGATGTCATTCTGTAGGAGTCATGGTCCTTTTATTATCAACCCTTGTTGCTCAGCTGGAATGTATGATGTCCAGAAGGACCCAAACTCATCCTTACAGCTGCAGACATAGAATCCATTTCCTTCTTATGCCCAAGTGATTATAAAGTAACAAACAAAAAGAACAAGGAGCAAAGGAAAGGGTGAAAATCCCACTTTCACTTTCAATATTTGTGTATTTCAAAGGTCTTAAAAGCTGATATTCTGTAGAATATTAATATTTTTTTCCTTCTGATTTGAGACCTTCCTGGTGTTACACTGTCTTGCTTTCCTTGAACAGGAACAAGCTCTGGATTGGGTAAAATCATGTTCTGAATTGTGAGAGGATTTTGAACCCTGAAGAATCAAGGTTCTAAATGATGTGTAAACCCAAATAAATAAGTGTTCTTCATTCCAGATGCTTGACTCATAGGAAGCAGTGAAGGCAGTCTTACAGTTTCTTCATCTGTACTCTCTTTTTGCGTATAAGCAATTAGAACAGGTCTCCAGACATCAGAGTTGTTCTTTAAAGTATATCAGACTATTTCTCAATATTGCCTTCAATATTGCCCAATCTAGCAGCAGATCGAGTCATATCTAGAAAGAGACATTTTCTTTCATCTACTGGTGATATTAGAGGTAGGATCCTTTTAATTGGAGATGTCTATCACTGAGTTTAACCCTCCTCCTTAAGAGAAGACAAAACAGGGGGAAAAATGACATAACCATGAATAGATTTTTTTTTTTTTTCTGCGAAGAAAAGAGATTATGAAAAGCAGTGTTGAAATATTTTTCTGGATTCCCTCAAACCCAAAACACTGTTCTCTGGCAAACTTCATTTATGCATTTCCTTTCATTCTTCTCCAAATACAACCCTTCCCTGTCCTTTTAAATATTTAGTAAATTTTTCAGTCCTGGTTGTTCAGGCTTGCCATTGTTTTCCCTCTTGTGAAAAGACAGAGACCAGAATGCAGAGACTTCAGGCAAGATAAAACTTGATTGGTTTGATTTCAGAATGATGTATCCTGAAGAGAGAAGATAAATATTCCAATACTAAAGCATTCCATGCTGATATATACATCCTTGGAATCACTTGAATAAGCTTTTCAGATTGTGCATGAAAAAATAAATTAGTTATATATACCAGCAGCAGAGGAAAAGCAATCAATTATGGAGTAAATCTTTGCAATAGAAATAAGTTGTGTGTTTTTTGATCAAGCATTGTTTGCTACAGAAACACATTTAATTATGGCCAACATATCTTTGTTTCTCATCTAAAATTTTCTCCTGAATCATATTTTAATACATACTTAAGAAACATTCTGTATTTCTCCCATGCTATAGATAAGGTAAAGTACTTTCCTGGATATGGGAGAACAGCTTCAGCCAGTAAACTGTTTCCCCAAGTAAAAATTTAAACTTTCACTAAAGAATTATAATCTATAGGATAATAGAGAAATATGATGATGATTTTATGGCAGGATGTGGTGCACATGCCCTTATTTAGTAGATGAGCAAAAGATATCTATGAATATCCTCACTTGCATTTCTTTTTTTGTGGTCTGCAGCCTCCCTGGCTTCTCATGAATCCATTAAATCTCAGAAAAATGCAGTGATTAATTAAGGATTAAGATTGTCAGAAGCAAAAGAAAGGAATAAAAAGCTGACTTGTTTGATCAGGGTTAAAATAAGAAATATGCCTAATTTCTGAGGGGGTGGGGTAATTTCGTAGGAGGTGGGGAAGTATTAATTTGCCTGAACCTGTTACAAGGAAGATCAGGAGTCACTACTTTAAGGATTCTTTTTTCTATTTCTTTTTTCTTTTGCACTTTGTATTTCTTTTCTCTCTATTCTCTTCTTTGTTTCTGATTTCATTTGTATTATCTATTAGTGTTATAAAACTCTTTTTATAAGGAAGGAAGGAAGATGCAGTGAAAGGCAAACTGCTAACCTGTGATGCTTCAGATCAAGAAATGAGGCCAGCCACTGAGACGTTAGAGTAAAGGAAAGACGTAGACCAGAAAACAATACCAGAAGTAACATTCATTGCCATCTCAGTGATAAAGTTGGGAAAAACAACAACAACAACCACCAACAGAATTTCTCAAGAATTTTGGGAATAAATAGAAGCCACTTTCTCAAGGAATAAAAATTTTAAGAGACTCAAATGCAGATTTCTATATAACATTATTCATTTTTCAGGTTCTTTAAAGATAAATATTGGGAAGTTTATTTTTTTTAAAAATGGTGTTAAGTCTTCTTTAGGACTACACTATGCTTTTTCCGTGTTTCTTGCTCCAAAATGGCAGGAAACTGTACTGATAATTTTTGATAAACACAGTTGGGAGTCACACATAGACACAGGTATTCCAGGGACACATACAGGCCTAAGGCTGCAGACTGCTCACCCTTGGCCTACAAATCATCACAGAATAAACTGATCTGGGTTTGTATTTATAACCTATTCTAGCTCTGTATGAAATACTGTAAAAGGAAAAAAAAAAGACTAAGAACCTACATGGTTTCCCATCTTTTATTTGAAATCTTATTCTTGTACTTTGCAAAACAGAAGATGAGAGAATGCCAATTATTTGCTTTTCCACCTCCTTTTTCTTATCCTGCTTGGTTTTTTTTTTCAGGGAAGGAGTTTGTGCCAATGCTTCCGCATGATATTTTCATATTTTTAAATGGAAAAAACAGAACAAAAAGTCTCTCCCCACCCCAGCCCACTCTCTGTACTCATTGTTATTAAGCAATGCACTGTTACGCAGAGATCCTTGAAGTCCTGCATCTTTGAGTAAATTGCAGTGGCAATGTTCAATTCCGTTACAAGTTTCATCAGCAGGAATGCAAGTCAGAAGCTTTTTTTAAGTATGTTGACTTTTTATTTATTTCATGCTGCTTTAGGAAGGAGAAGGAGAAGGAGAAGGAGAATCCTGTGAGATAACAAAATTCTGATTTTGTAGGATTGGAAAGATGCCTGTGATATAGATAGATAAATAGATAGAGTTAGTTAGATAGATAGTTAGAGATAGATGACAGAGAGAGAGATGACAGATAGATAGGTAGGTAGATAGATATAGATAGGTAGATAGAATTAGATAGAGATAGATGAAAGAGACAAGAGAGAGAGAGAGAGGTAGATAGATAGATAGATATAGATAGGTAGATAGATAGAATTAGATATAGATGAAAGAGACGAGAGAGAGAGAGAGAGAGAGGTAGATAGATAGATAGATATAGATAGGTAGATAGAATTAGATAGATATAGATAGATGAAAGAGAGAGAGAGAGAGAGAGAGAGAGAGAGAGAGAGAGAGAGAGAGAGAGAGAGGTAGATAGATAGATAGATATAGATAGGTAGATAGAATTAGATAGATATAGATAGATGAAAGAGAGAGAGAGAGAGAGAGAGAGAGAGAGAGAGAGAGAGAGAGAGAGAGAGAGAGGTAGATAGATAGATAGATATAGATAGGTAGATAGAATTAGATAGATATAGATAGATGAAAGAGAGAGAGAGAGAGAGATGATATTGAAAAAAAGTGAAAAGGTAATAGAAATGACCATAATAATGCTGAAACTTGAACTAGCCCAGGAAAAGTGTATAATGACAAATAACCAGTGGAAGACAGGGAGAAAATAATGAACTTCAGCCAGTGGGTTTCTGCAGAAAGCCTGATGGCGGGAAGTGAGTTTTATTCCTCACCTCCTAATTTTAATTTCCTGAAAATTAGTTTGAATTCCCCATTTCAGAGAACAAATGTAAAAGAATAACAAGGAGTTCCATTCAATAACCCAAACAGAATTGCCAAGCAATTATATTTATTTGAAAGGAAGCCTATTCCCCCACCAACACCAACACCAACACCACTGATTTACTTTTGAAATGAGCAGAGGTGTCCTTTTAGATGCACTGATAAAGCAGTCAGGTCTGGGTGTTGTTGTTTCCTGTATAATCTTCCTTCGGGGGATGTTTTATTTTTTTGTTATTTTATTTGTAGTCTGTCAACTCCACATGGCTCTGGTGGCTTCACAAAATTAAAAGAACAACAGTACTATATATGCAACAAGTATCCATAAAAGAGTCGTTCAAGGGAACAAAACCATCCATCCATATCCTCATTCTCTGAAGTCCTTGAGATCCCACAGGTAGTCACGAGGAATAAGATCTCTCAAATACATCATCAACACTGGATTGCCTACTGATGGAGACCCGTATCACCTAATAAACATAGCCATTATGGTACAAGCTGATGTTAGGAATGGGGGAGAAATTCCTTCCTCAGTGTCAACATACCATGCAATTTGTAAGTGGAACACTTTGGAAATTCAAACATTTCCAAATGTTGTTGAATCCAACAATTTGAGAAAATGCTAGATTTATATTCCTTTTCTTCTTGATCTCCTGCAGAGGATAATGTAAGAACAAGAATCATGGAGAGGAACCAACATTCTAGACATCTGTCACATGAATCTCCCATAATTAGATGTTGCAAAAGGCCATAGAAAAGATGGATGGAGGTCAAAAGCACTACTTTTGAAATATAATGGGTATTATGGAAATTACGGGATGAGAAGAATTTTTGTCCTTGGAAAAAAATCCTGAAATTATCCCTTGATGGTTGTAATACATTTCAGAACCACAGAAACTTTTTTTGAAAGATGGGAGGAAGATCTCACTGGCAGCTGTGACTAGTAAAAGCAAAATTATTAAATTTCTTCATTTGGTGCTTGAAGAAGTTCTGTTAAAGCCTCAGCTAGTATTAGAAAAGGACATCAAGATGAATGGAGTGTGGCCATGTCAAGTCAAGCCTTTACAGTTTATATTGGTCTTTCAATAAAATAGCTTTTTTTTTTCCTTGAAAGAGAGTAATAAACAGGTTAAAACCAAGTTACATAACTCAAGAAACGTTAAAAGAATGGTTGGCAGGATGAGCACAAATATTTATTTATTTTATTTTATTTATCTAATTTGTCCCCGCCCATCTCCTCCCGTTGGGGGACTCTGGGTGGTTTACAACCATCGTTTAAAACAATACAATACACAGAATAAAATACAATAATAAATAATATAAATAAAGGTAAAAATAAAGAATCCAGGTGGTGAAGAATCTAAAACAGTTCAAGTGTAGGAGGAGTGGTCTATAGCAACCATCCCCATGTAAATTTATTCCCCTCTCCACCCCAAGCGAGGCAGCAGAACCAGGTCTTCAGTCTCCTCCAAAAGGCCAGGAGCGATGGGACCAATCTCACCTCCAGGGGCAGCATGTTCCACAGGGCGGGAGCTACTGCAGAGAAGGCCTGCTTCCTGGACCCCGCCAGATGAAATTCTCTTACAGACGGGGTCCGCAGCATGCCCTCTCTGCACGATCGGGTGGGATGGGTTGATGTAATGGGGAAGAGGCAGTCCCTCAGGTAACCTGGCCCCATGTCATGTAGGGCTTTAAAGGTAATAACCAACACCTTGAATTGGACCCAGAAGCAATCTGGTACCCAATGCAGCTCACGCAGCAGTGGTGTTGCATGCGCCCTTCTAGGGGCACCAAAAACAGCTCACGCAGCTGCATTCTGGACCAGCTGGAGCTTCCGGATACTTTTCAAGGGTAGCCCCATGTAGAGTGCATTGCAATAGTCTGTATGAGAGATAAAAAGGGTATGAGTGACTGTTCGAAGGGCCTCCCTCAAATATGCTTTGACATAGGGCTACCTCTCTTAGATGAAGCCTCAAGCAAAGCACCTTTGCAGACCTGCTTTGAAGAGCAACGAAACCTACACACACACACATATACTTTGAAGAGTAAAGTGGCCCCTTGGCCTTTTCTCTGAAGCCTCCTCCAACAGTTCCAACAGCCAGAAAAAACCTCTGGGTCTTGTTGAGGGAAATCATGATGCCTCTTCACTTTGTCAAGGTGAATCAAAGCTGCTTATACAAGCTTAGGTATGAAGAGGAAGACTATTATCTACTATAGGGATACTTCAGTGATCCAACTGCAGAGAGTCGTTTAAGGGCAAGTGGCATAGGAATCATAGGCTGTGCTTGGAAGCTACATCTCTGCCAGTCAGCCACTACCAGGGGAAATATTTACTCCAGTGCATGATTATAGCTTTCCCAACCAAATGTGAAATAACCCTCTTTGGACAGCTTCCCAGGAACTGCAAGTCTCTAGGAGGTTATCACTTCTTGTTCCTGCTTTTTTTTTTTTTAATGGACAGAAGAGGGAGGAAGGAAGGGGCTTGATTGGGATTGGCAATGTTATGGACAGAGTTGGAGAGGAGCTTACCTGTCACCCAGAATCCAAGCCAATTGGACTCTCTTCCTATTCAGGCCACAACTAGTAGGAACCATGCCCACAGCAAACTACAGCCAATTTATACACTGAGTGAAGCTTCACCACCTTCATGAAGTTTTCCCAATTTCAGGCACCATTCTCGCCCAAGTTGAGTGAACTATACTTTATTTCCAGTGGAAATAAATTAATAACTGAATAGCTTTTTCAACAGAGGTAGTTGTAGGTAGCTGCAGCCAGGTATCAGTGTGAATGCATTTGCACAGACCATTCATCCTTGCTTTCTGCTGGAACATTTCTCATAGGTTTCACTCATAGCCAGCAGTAGATGACAG
Organism: Candoia aspera; assembly: GCF_035149785.1. Classification (NCBI taxonomy): domain Eukaryota; kingdom Metazoa; phylum Chordata; class Lepidosauria; order Squamata; family Candoiidae; genus Candoia; species Candoia aspera. Next base: position 14,017,520 of record NC_086161.1, on the reverse strand, counting down.
TAAGTTCATGACAGATGCTCCGACAGTAGCTTACTGCTGTTTCTACTGGAATGATTCAGAGTGAGAATGTGGAGGTCTGGTACAGGACATGCTCCATCTAACCTCCAGAGCAGAAAAAGTTGGACAATGTGGGTTGGATTCCCCCCCCCCAAGGAAGCATCTTCCTGTTTACTCAGTGTCACAGCTGCCTTTTTCTTCTCAGCATGAGTAGAGAGCAGTGAGGAATCACTATACTTCCCACTGAACTTACTGTATCCACTATACATTAGTAAAGTATAATTCAGTCAAAATTAATATGTGAGAAAATAGTGGTTATTTGGAAAAAAGAAAGCAAACAACATTACAAGGGGTAGAAATGATCCAATCACCTGTGCAGTGTAATACTTGGTGTTTTTTTTATCTTTCTGTTGATCTTACAGATGGATTTTAATATATCACAGCCTCTAAAGAACAAATATATATTTCAGCCAGTGAAGGCTTCAATTCCCTCAAATTTTATTTACAGTAATAGACCAAAATTCTATTTTAAAACATCAAACGGGTAATAAATTAAAATATCAAAAAATATTAAAAGAAAAAATATAGCTAATTCCTTTAGACATGGAACAATCTATGAGAACTTAATTATACACTGAGTTTCTTGTCAGCAGTTGTGCCTGAAGAGCATTTTGCAAACTTTTTTGAGATTTGTAAGAATTTATCAGGTAATAGGAAAAAATGGATTCTCTTCCATGGTACAGTTAGAGTTATTTACAAGGAGGAGATCAATCTTGTTTGAAGCCCTTCTGAAAGGATTAGGACATGCCTTTGGGAGATGAACAACATCTACCTTTTTCATTTTCATCGCAATTCTTATTTTGCTGATCACAAGTCTGTTTTTACCAAACTTGGTCCAAAAAGCATTTCTGAGAAATAAGCCAACAACCGTGCTCATGAGATCACCATTTGTGACCTTCTCAGCTGGCTTCCAGCAAGCAGAGTCAATGGAGAAGGCAGCAGTAAAATTGCAAGTCACGGTCACATGATGTCTTGCTTAATGACCACTGTTGATTAGCTAAATGACCAAATGGGAAGTGATGTCATAAGTCTGTCATGGTCATGTGATATTTTGCTTAGCGACTGCATTGCTTAGCAATGGACTTGCTGGTCCCAATTGTGGTTGCCAAGCAAGGACTTCCTGAAATAGGTTTAAGCTGCTCTGGGTATGAAAGGGAATTTCACCCTCTTAGAAAGGAGAAAGGACAGTTTAATATTTAATATGACTTTGTTGTAGTTGCAATAAAGATTCTAATCTAGCCATGCTGTGCTCTGTGCCTGGGAGATTTCTGCAGAATTGAAGCTTAGTAGCTGTGCAAAGTCAGAGGTTGGAGATTTACACCCAAGTCCTGGTCCAGGGAATACAGCAGCAAACAAGAATATTTGCATGCATACTTGTATGCACTTGTCCCAAGATATGCATTTTTAATGTACATTTCTCATTGTGTGCTCTTTCCACAGTAAAATGCGTTTGTAGTTTTTGATATGTGCTTTTGTCTAAGATACACCTGTTTGTGTATACATGGACTTATTTGGCATCAGAAACTTATCTAATTGTTGGACTTTTCATCCTCCATTTTCATTATAGTGTGATACATTTTGCATAGATTTTGGCAATATGTAGTTTTACTGGAACAGCATAAAACGTTCAGACAAAAGAAACCAGATAGCCTTGAAACACATTGTTTGAGAGAGTTCCCTCTCAAAATATGACACAATCTTAACTGCTGTTTAATCCCAGGCATTTTGTGGGGCTCCCTTTCTAAGCAATACTGAATAACCACTATGTGTTGCCTTATTCTGAGCTAATGAGCATTAACTGAACCAGCTTACACATCTGTGATTTTATGGTTCATCTCAATAATCAGGGGAACTGCAGATTCCTGAATTTTGTTGCTGGGTATCATAAGCTTTCTTTTTCAATTTCTTTATAACACAAATTGAGTTTAGCATTGTTTTAATCCAACATTTTTTTTTTAATTTGGGAAAAGGTGGCTGTAATGATGATGAGACTCAGATATCCATAACGTGTATATAACTGTTCCCTTTGTAGAACTGCTACTGAATCTAGAAAACATTGCTAAAGGTTTTTCCTTAGATTCATTCTTGATATACCCAAAGGTAAGAAGGCATCTCCTCCCCAGTTCATGTATTGAGAATTTACATATGTTGCAATACTTTGAAAAGTTATATAGGAGAAGAATGCATGCCTTCCTGAGGATTTGTTGTCTGGAAGTGTCCCTCAGTCTTTCTATTGGTAGGACCAGTTCTACAGTTTTAGAAATACTAGAGATACTTCCTGCATGGAGGTTTCTCCTGAGGGCAAGGATATTTGCTGCAAATGCGGCAATATTCAAACAACTACCCATCTTTTACAGTGCCCTTTGGGACCGACATGCACACAGAGTGACTTACTGGTCGGAAATGTCTCTGCCACCAATGTGGCCCCACATTGGGCTAGAGTTATATAAATTGTATATCTCTATTAAATGTTTTTAACTTTTTAAATTGTAATTAATACTTTCCCCCTTTCTATTTCCTGCATTTCTGACACAAAATGAGAGAAATACTAGAGAAAATAATCCATTCCTTTCTGAATAATCCATTGATGGATGGCTGTTGCTCCAAGTAGCTGGATTATGTTGACCAAAGGTAATCTCATTGCTTCGTTCCTCAAACATTTTAAAGAAAGTTCAATGGCACCCCACAAAATGATTTAAATGACATCTACATCCGTATGTATGTGTATGATGTGTTGGAGAAGAAAAGTATATATGACCTTTCTAACTGCACAGTTGTATTCCATGCAAATTCTCCTCTGCTCCTCCAGAGATCTGAAAATATGTTAACAGCAACTTTCATATCCATTTTATATCAAGTTAGAGTTAGAAATATATTGCTTTTCCAGCATTCATTCTTGGAGATATTGCACAGAACACTGACTGTAGCTGTTTATTAAGTGGCAGGCAACAAATATATATTAATTTTTCTTGACTGCATGTCATTTAAATAAATTTGGTTTGAAACAACCCTTCCTTAAGATCACTACAGATTTATTGTTTGTTGTCAAGCAACCAGAGATCTCTGACAATACCGGTTCCTCCTCTGTGTCATCTCTTCCAGAGTGATTGATCATGTGTGTTTGTGTGTGTATATCTGGTGATTTCTATAACGTTAGATTGGCAAGACTTACTAAAAAAGGTCAGATTCAAAGACTGGAGGCTTGCTAAGCTACCATTTTGAATTCAAGTACTTACCAAAGACTGAATTTAGGGGAGATTTTTATGAAATATTATACATTATAAGACACATTGGAAGTTACCACCTTAAGAATGCCCTTGCTTCCTTTGGGCAATACAAGGAACTTAATCTATTTCATATTATTTCATTTTTATCCAAGATATTCAAGTGGCATTTGCTTTTTTAATTCCTGAAATAATTCTATGAAACAGTTCAAACTGAGCAACTACAGGAGTCTGGTTAATGGTACAGTGATCCAAGGCATGTATCAACCAACGTGATACAACTCAGCAGCACCCCTACAATTTCTTGTGCTCTAGAGTTCATATCCAAAACTTAGGTCTCTTTGCTTTGCTCATTTGGATTTGGATGGTTCTTTCACAATTCAAGGGTAGAGCTATTAAGAAGGGAGGTTCATTTTTGGATTGGACAAAGAAATGGTGTGACTTTTACCCAGATTATTATAAATTTGAGACTTCACTTTTGCTGTCTGTCTTAATATCTAAATGCCTTCCTGTTTCCCTAGAACAGCTCAGTGGCTAAAGACATTCATATGACAATCATGTGAGGTTGCTTTTCAATATTTCTATTTCAAATAAATCTTTATAAAGAAGTCCACAAATAGCAACACTCAACCTTCTAGAGCCATGATAGCCACACTGAATATAAAAGCCATTACTCTTGGCAGTTCATTGCTGTAATATCCAAGCTTCCCCAATATTTGGTGCTTTCTAGGTATGTTGTACCAACTCTCCTGATTTCCAACTAGTTCAGTGCCTTCCATATGTATTAGACTTCAGTTCCCACAATTAGCAGCTGTAGAATACTGCAGTAGACACCATGAGTCTGGTTTTTTCCAACCCAAGTCTGATTTTTATCATGCATTTGCTGGATGTTCTTCTGACTGTCTGACTCAGAGCTCCATCCTGATTCCTTACATGTTGCTATAGAAATCATTGTCAATATTTCTAGGCAATTCTTCGATCAAAACTATTCCTCCAGATCTGATTTAGATTTCAGATTGCGCATCCAGGACATTTCGAAAGGGAGTGCTAATTCCTCCACACACAAGTAATTTCTCATAAGAATGAACAGTTTTTATTGCTATTTCATTAGAATACCTGTAACTTTTGAATGAAGGTTTGGGTTTTATTTTACTCTTTTTTGTTTTTCCACTCAAAACAAACAAAAAACCCACCACCCACTGGTGATTGAGAAACAAGTATTTTTGTTCTTAAACATTAGATATAGTTTCCAAGATTTATGATCACCACAACAAAGCTCAGACCAGAGTCTATTTCATAATGATCACTTTATGATTCTAGAGAAATGGCTGAAAAGGAAGTTAAACAAGTGCATTTTCATACTAAATTTCTTTTCTGAAGAGATGTAATAGTATGTTCTGGTATGCCTCTTATATAATTCTACTTCTCTCTCCTTGTCACTTCATTATTAGAGTTCAGTGACTATTAACTGTTGGGCAAAATCCTTCTGAGCTGTGTGTTAGTTTGCTATGCCTTCATTTACTCTGTGTTGAAAATACATATATATAAGTCACCCCAAACTTCTTGGTAATCTAAAGCAACTCTTAACTCCCTCTAGCTTTTCTACTGTGCCTGAAAATTGTATCACAGTGTCTAGGACTTCAATAAGCTCTTAAGAAAGCAGCTTCTCTCCCTTGCATTTACCTACTTAAAAACTTTGTCAATTGAAGTTGAGGTATACATCAGTCAGACTTCCTTACAAAATTTACACTAATTGAAAATTCACTTCCAGCCCTTCAAATCAGAAAGGCTTTGTAATGATATGTGGGAATGACCTTAGGAGACAGGGCAAAGAGATGCAGCCAAAGGAATGCTCAGATAAAAGGCAACTTAGCCTGGCACTCAGACAAAGCAGCCATCAGCAGACATATAGAGGTAAACAACATTTACATACCACTCAAAAGGGACAATAGAAAAGCCAAAAGACCAGTGCACTCCCTTGCCAGCAATCAAAACCCAGATATGCAAAAATCAACACTAGGATTAACACCAGATGAACAAACAGCACAATACACCCTAATCAAGGAACTATTAACTCAGGCAATCAACCAAGCAGCAAACAACAGCCCAATCAAAGAACTCCCAAGGAAAGAACAATACCCACGCCAACACAAGCAGGGCAAGCCTATATATATATATAAACAGAGAGCAAGGCCCTCTTCCTGTTCACACTGAAGATGTTGCCTAGTCTGGCAATGAAACGTCTGCAAGAAAACAAGGCTCAGAGAGCACCAAGGACTCCAAAGATCAACCCTGAGCTACAAATATTTGCTTCAGATGGTTGTTACTCCAGATGCATTCTGCAAATGAATGGCATGCAAATTTTGGGATGGGTGGGCACCTTTGTCATTGTGGGGGTATATTATGAGAAGATATCAGAAAAAAGATGAGGATCATCAGTCATAACATCCATTGTTCAGAAAGGGGAAGGAAACTATTAAAATTATTCTCCAGCCTCACCCCTCTCGTTTCCAGGGTGCTGTTTAATATCACAGCTTGTCTTTTCAGCCTTTCTGGGCAGGCAGTTACACTCTAAAACCCACACATATATTTTCTCCTTTCCCTTCCTACAGGCCCTGTATGGATCTCAGATTTTTCCTGTAAATGAAGATGGTGCTATAGGTATGATATTTGTGGTATGTCATACCAGCTTCTCTTTAAAAAAAAATCATTTTTTAAAAATATAGTCAGATGAAGCAGAGAACCCAATAGGTATCAAGAAGCAGGTAGAAATATCTCCGTACATATTAATTCCCCCAAGCATAATTTCTTATTTAATTTCTAATTTGTACCTGGTCAGCTCAAAATCTGGAAGAGTAAGAAACACAGATATGAACTGTCATCCAGGCTTCTAACATCCCTCAAAATTATTTACTTACTTACTTATTTATTAATTTTTGCTACCACCCATCTCTCCCCAAAGGGGGACTCTGGGTGGTTTACAACAGAGATAAAAGCATTAAAATACCATAAATAAATATAAATACAAATATAATATTGAACAAAAATACAGTATAAAATCGAGATGATGATAATATGATCTTATACTGTTTGCATCCAACATTCAGTAGGATGATTTCTGGGCTCACAATAAGTTCCAGCTCCTGAGAATCTCCCATTCATCAGCTTGGTCAACTTCCTCCCTGAAACCATGAACATCTTCCAAACTGTATAGCCAAAAATAGGGGAGTGAAAGTGTGGGACACTTTTCTAGCCTTGGTAGGAGATGAAAAACAGCTCAAGCAATTATCATATTTTATTAAAACAAAATGCAATGGTTCCACGTTAAAATCTGCCTGTTGTAATTTCAGAAAGCATCATTTTGATTCAGGGCATGGTTGTCTCAGAACCAGCACCAACACCTTGTGATTGGGGAGGGGGATATAGAGCTATTGAGGGTGATTTTAGTCTTTTAAACATTAAAATGTAGCTCTGTGCATTGATTTAAAAAGTATGCCTAATGTCATAGAAAAGGGAATCAGATAAAATTATACTATGTGGTTACATGAAACAGATTGGTATTCTCCCTAATGCCACATTTCACTAATAACCCACGGTTGTCATAAAGGACAGAGAATGTATCCTCTATATGACAAGTTACGGGGCTGGGTTAGGAAGCCTTATTTCCTTCTAGGCATTAAAAAAAAAGCCAATCAAACTGACAATCAAATTCCAAGTTGAGCAGGAAGGCATAGCCTTCTTTCCACTGATATTTTTTAACCGCATTGCAGAATAACATGAAAGGAATATCTTATTATGTGACAGAGGGTGGAATAGCATGCTATGCAAATGATGCTTTCCAGATGACATCTTTTATGGAAATTAAGATCCTATATTCATTACCCAACTGCAAGATTAGAATTAGAGATTGTCAGTTATGTAATAGCACAAATAAAATCTTGGTGCAGTCAAGAGCCCATGTTTGGAAGAAATGGGACTATGTAGAGGGAAGGGCTACGTTTGCAGTTTCTTGCCACATGTTGGTTATTCTTTGTATATAGCCTAATACGCCTCAAGTCAAAGACTTGAAAGTGAAAGGCAAGCTGTTTATGACACTTCCTATTTTAATGAATGCATCATATCTAGGTGGTGTGTAGCAGGGGGAATCTGGGCTCCTATTTCAAAGTGAAACATCAGACCAGGGGATGCTCATGGTAACCACTCTCACCAAGCTTCCAACAGTCAGGCAGGAGACTGAGAGCAATGAAAAGTTACTTACTACATGTTGTGCTTCTGGTGCCACCCCAAGGGCATCTCCAAGGTGTGTGTCTGTGGAGTGATATTATGTGCATCATGATGTCATGGTGTGAATTACACAAATTATGTACTTATGACACTCGCAGTGTCATTTTGACAACATTGTGGCTTCTGCCTCCTCCCTTTTTCCATATGCAAGAGAAAACAGAGAGGCACTATGAATAGCACAAGGAGTGTTGGAGGCTGTCCTCAAAAAAAGAGGTAAAGCTAGAAGTTAGGGTTGGGGCTTGGTCAGTATAAAGAGAATGAAGTATATATTCAATGGCTCACATTGTTAAGTGGAATAGTTTGTTCATACATCAAGATTGTCTTTACTTTTGGCCCATTTCACCAAGACATTTCAAGGCACTGAATGGAGCTCAAAAAACATAACATAATGCCCCAACAAATGAAGTAAATGGAAAGACTTCTGGTGACTATGTGGACATAGTCTCATGGACTTTGTCTGAAATCAAAGCAGTAGTTAGCCATTTCCTTTTTCTGGGATACTTTTCAAACTTCTCAGTTTATAGCCCTAGGATTTCCTGGGGAATCTTCCTTCCAAAATTAACCAGCACCAGATAGGTGCTGCCATTTGCTTTGGAAACTAAATGTGGTTCAGCCTAAAAACTTAAGCACCTGATTCATGCAGGTATCAAAATTGCACTATTAACTATTAGACAGTTTGTAAATTAGAACGACTGATGCATAAATGATAGAAGTACTGATATACTTGGGAATGGGATTAACAACACTGGCAGGCATCAGAAAGGAGAATTTGTTCCCATTGTCTAAAAGCAAGAATCCCACCGTAGATCTGGAGAAGTTCATGGTCAGGCTGTGCCAAATCAGTTTTCCTATTTTCCCAAAGTTTTATTTCCCTGTAGAAAAGCTTTTGTTCTTCTACTGATAAGGTAAAGGTAAATGTTTCCCTTGACATTAAACCCAGTCGTGTCCAACTACTATGAGTGTTTTCAAGTTCTTGTCAGATTATTTGATTATTGGGATGTCACAGAATATACTGGCATTGCTGTTTGCTTGGCTTGACATGTTTCACTATCTTTCTATGGTTTCTTACTGCCCTTGCTTCCCAATGTGAACAATCTCAGAGGGGACAACCCGCTTATAAAGTCTTATAGCCCTGGAAAATATTTATAGTTTTCTTATTGTACCCCTCCCATGTGAACTAATTTGGTTTAGCATTCCTTCATAGTTGGAAAGGAGTTCAAGTAGGTTAGATGACAAAGTATGTGTTGTGTTCCCAGCTGCCCATCCATCACTAGGGTTTCTTTATTTTCTTGAAGTTGAGCTTGATAGTTTCTTGTGTAGGATCCTTGAACAAAAATGAAATGAATTTATTAAGAAGTGTCAAAGCAATTTTTCCCTTGCTCTGACTGCATTTTTTGTGTGTTTGTGTGTGTGTGTGTGTGTGTGTTGATCAACACAGTGGAAATCTCAAAAAAATAGGTTATGGCCTTGATAGATTGTCCAATTTTTCAGTTTTTTAAAACAACAACAACAACAAAAAAACAGTTTTAATATGTGTTAAAGATCAGGAACTGTATTTATCACAACCATATATACTCCAATGATAGGAGGCTATCTTCTTTCTGACAACATAGTTTGGAAGGGAAAAGAAAATCTAATTACTTTAGATTTTTGATTACCAGAGTTAAACTGAGGCATGCTTTACTGATAATTACTTTTCCACTTTTTGGGAGAAACTTTGTATTCAAAATGTTTATCTATCTGGGGTTATTTGTATCTTGGGAAGTTAAAATATCAAACATGTCAGGGCAGCAACCTCAGAGAGTTGATGGAAAATTACAATGACTTGATTTGTAATTATGGATTATTTCTTAGTTGTATTTTGCCTGCACATTAAAAAAAATCAGCTGCAACCATGCACAATTACATCTGTTATTCAGCAAATTTGTCCCTCATTAGTCTTAGCACCAAAAGACACAGGTTGAGACTCCCAGGAGTGAACATGATTGCTTCAAACCTTAAAGGTGATCATCAGAAACCCTGGAAGGAGTTACCATTAAACATTAGTTTAATGTTAACAAGAGAGCCAGTTTCCTGTAGTGGTTAAGGCACCAGGCTAGAAACCGGAAGACTGTGAGTTCTAGTCCCACTTTAGGCACAAAGCCAGCTGTGTGACCTTGGGCCAGTCACTCTCTCTCAGCCCTAGGAAGGAGGCAATGGCAAACCGCTTCTGAAAAACCTTGCTAAGAAAACTGCAGGGACTCTGAGCCAGTCCCTGAGAATTGGACATGATTGAATGGATTTAAAAAAAAAATGTTAACGGAAGGAGAAAATAGTATGGCCTGATCATGCATTTAATAATAGTTAATTTCAATTAATTGGAATGGAAATCCAATCAAACTTAACTTTTAAGCTTGCCTCACCCACTGCTTTTGAGTGAAGCTATGTCAACCCCCTCAAAACTAAATATTGCATTCTTCCCTTATGATTCTGTGAGTTGGGTTGGATTTAGACATTTTATTCCCTGAAGCAAAGTAACTAATGGCACCCTCAAATCAACTGGTATTCATAAATATGTCAAGGAACTTCTTCCTATGAGAAGGATTTTTTCCATGAAATTAGATGTTTGTCTTCCTTACTTTAAGAGAATGATGCTGTGGTCATATTTCCCTGAAAACCAAAAGGATATAATAATGATATCTTTCAACAACAGCATGAAATGGTAGATCATTTCCTCAATAAAAGAAACATGATGTTATTTCCAGATACACTTACATAATCTGGGAAAAACTACTTTGGGCTTGGAATCAAGATCTCCCCAGTGTATTTGAGGTTACTTCTTTTACTATTGTGATGAGCTAGGAAACTAAAAGGAATAGTGCTCAATAACAAAGAGATGCATAAACATGATCACAGCATCTGAAAAAACATCCAACTGTTTTACCACATCCTCAAAATGCTCATTTTAAATGTTATGATCAGAAGAGAATCTGGGAAGGAAGGGAGGGAGGGAGGGAGGGAGGAAGGGAGGAGTTTGCTAGCTCCTGCTGTGAATAAACAAATGGATTTTTTGTTTACATTATGTTCAGGAAAGCAGGAGGTTTATATTTATGTAAAAATAATAAAATGCCCTCTGGATATTGTATGGAATTCTCCCAAATGTTCTAATTGCTAAGAACTATTCTCCATACCATTCTTTAAATACTGTACATAAGAAACATCATTAACAGAAAATATTCTCATTTAATTATTGAAGGTATCAGACTGTTTTCATTTTTAAAAGATCAGTTTTATGGGCATCATAAAAAATATACTGTATATCAAAGAGAAGATGACAGAATGATGAACCTGAAATGTATCCTGCCTTTTACCTAGTTATTTCAGGAAAGAGGGGGAAATAATGGTTTTTGCTTCCCTTTTTTCATCTTTCTATCGAAACCAAAGAATCACTGGTTACAGGTTTGCAGTCAGAGAATTCAGGTTATATGCAGTATGACTAAGTTAAGGTTGATGTGGATTTTAAAAATCATTATGTTAGACATGTCACATTGAGAATATGGAATAGATACAAACCCAGGTTGTGCCTGGAAACACCTTTGTGGCTTTCAGCACAAGAAGCATTTTGTAGACAAGAAATAATAGGCAAATACAAATGGCTAACTTACCATGAGATGCTAGAATTTTGTCAAGGGGAATGTAAAATAAAATCAAGAGAAGAAGTGGTGGCAGAGGGATATAGTTGTCAATTATATATATATTTACATTAGAAAGATTTAAAGTAGACAAAATAATTTATGGTTTTGAACACTGTAAGAAAATAGAATTGTGTAAAAATGATGAACATGTAATTACTAAAATGTATAAATTCAATAAAATTTTATTAAAATTTGAAACAGAAGAAGAAGAAGTGGAAGAATGTATGATAAAGTGGGCTAAATTTTTTTTGGTTATAATATAGAGATGGAACAATGGGAAAATACTGTATGTGGTTGAAAGGATTGAAATTTACACTATATTATAATCTTAAGGACAAATTTTATAAAATGTTGTACCATTGGTATACGTCACCAAAGAAACTGTCTAGAATGTATAAAGGCATTTCAAATTTATGTTGGAAATGTGAACAACAAGAAGGGACATTTTATCATGTTTGGTGGATGTGTATAAAAGCTAGAAAATTCTGGATTAAAATGCACACACTAATTCAGAGGATGTTAAAGATTAATATTCAATTGAGAAGAGAGATTTTTCTTTTGCAATTGATGGAGAAACAGTTGGGAAAATGTCATGGAACTTGGTTTTTGTACATGATAACTGCAGCGAGATTATTGTATGCACAAAGATGGAAAGATTTGACATTACCCACAATGAAGGAATAGTTGGCGAAGATGATGGAACTTGCTGAGATGGCTATATTGACTTCTTTGATCAGAGAAAAGGCAATATCTATGCTTATTGTTGACTAGAAACCGCTTATAGACTTTTTGTGTGAAATGGAAAAAAATGAACTTATGATTTATGGTTTTGATGATTAGACAAGATAAAAAGAAGAGTTAAGTTTTAACCACAGAGTAAAAGGTAAATTTATAATTGTACCTATAAATGCTGTAAAGAAGATTGGAAGCTACTTCTTTGTATCCTTTTTCTTTCTTTTCTATTTTTCTTTTACTTTTTTCTTTCCTGCACTTTTAGCTTTCTCTTTGATTTCTTTCTTTTTCTTTTTTTCTCTTACTTTATATTACTTCATATTAGTTTTTATCTTCCTTCTTAAAACTCTTTAATAAAAATTAAATAAGAAAAAAGAGAATTGAAGAGAATAACCCTATTCAATAAGGAGTTTTTTTTTCAGTTAGTGATTTTTTTCCCCTCCCAATCTTTAGGCCATTTCCTCAAACTGGCCAGCCTTGAGCAAAAGAATGACAAAGGCTGGGAAAAGTTAAACTAACAATCTGGATGAGAATTAAACAATGAGAATCTCATCACATATGGTAATTGAGAGTATGTCACATCCCCCCCCTCCAAATTAATAATTTAGCCCTAATAAAGATAGGCAACCTGTTTGGGGTGGGTTCCCCACCACTGGCCCTGCATTGGCCCAATTTGGTTATCATCTGTCAGTTCCTGAAAATGTCAGTTCCTGCTCCTTCTGCATTTTGTGTTTTCTATTTCTTCTACTGCCACCCAGTGTATGTATAGTGGATGTATATAGAATTCCTGCCCAAGCTAGCATGCTATGCATTTGATCAAGTGGATTGCTGTAATCACCCAAAAATGTATGCCATAATAAATATACTAAACTTGCTGTAAGTTTTTTTTTTTTTTGGTCAGTTTTTGAAACAGACTAACATGGCTGTTCCTCTGGAAATTGGATACTTCCATTACATCACAGAGTAAACTCTCATTTGAATGAAGATGTGGATTGTCTTTTATCACTGTTAATTAACCAATTTTCACTCTTTTTCTTCCTTTTTGCATAGTTTTTTTTCTCTGAGGTTTACTTTCGGTTTTGATGAGTACGTATTGTAGCATTCCATAGGGAGATTTTCATATGTACTTATACAATTAAAATGTCAATTTACTTACAGTTCTACCTTGGTTTAATCTACAATTTTTTATTGCCTAAAAGCAATCATGTAAGATTCATCACTGGTGGACAGTGAATATATCTGGCTACAGAACAAACTAGAGAACAATACAGTTTTCTTTCTGAAGGCAAATTAAGTGTGTTTCATTTTATTTTGCTCAGTTCCTATTTGTACTGAAGGTTGTTTGTATATTTTTCAGGATTCATAAATGTGCTACAAAAGTTTTGTAAGATAGCTTTTTTTAAAAAAAATCTGTTCAATCATGTCCGATTCTCGGAGACAGCCTGGACAAGTCCCTGCAGCTTCCTTGGTAAGGTTTTTCAGAAGTGGTTTGCCATTGCCTCCTTCCTAGGGCTGAAAGAGAGGGACTGGCCCAAGGTCACCCAGCTGGCTTTGTGCCCAAGGCACAACTAGAACTCCCGGTCTCCTGGTGTCAAGAAAGCAGTTACCTTTCTTAATTGTTGTTTTTTTTTAATTAGCCTTCTGTTATATAATAATTGTAAGAACATCCTACAACATACAGGTTTATACTGTTGTACTGTGTACTGTGTTGTACCCCACATAAGGATTTTAATTTGAAATAAAATTCTAATCTGGAATGTTATTATTACATTCTTATTTTTATGCATCCTTAGGAATTCCTATGTTTGCTATGTCCCAGAGCAGAATGCTCTGTTGGTACTTTTAATCACAGAACTCCATGACCTTGCTTTAAACAGAAAAAAAGAAAAACAAATTGCAACAATGTACTTTCTGGCTATGTTCCCACAATTTGCATAATTTGATTTCTGAGTTAACATTTTTCTGGTTCCATTTAATACACCAAACAATTAACTAATCAAAGGAGACTCGGTGTGGTGTAGTGATTAAAGATGTTGGACTAGGAGCAGAGAGAGATTGGTAATACCCACCTTCAACTCACTGGATGACTTGGACCAGTTATTTCCCCTCAGCTGCTCCCACCTCACAGGGTTTTTGTTGTGTGAAAAAAAATAGAGGGAAGTCTGTGTATACCTTCTCATGGTCCTGAATGAAACACAGGATATATAGTTAATACATCAAATCAGTACAAGGCAGGGTTTGCAAAACACATTACGCCACAAACGTCTAACCCTAAGCTTAGCATGATGTATAAATGTAACCAGCTGGTCCTTAACTAACCTTGTTAACTCTGTGGTATGAATCCAACATCTGAGTAATTCCTGGCCTGAGGACAAAGGGAGAGAGCAAGAAACCAGGAAAGGCCTTAAAACCTGCATAATTTTATTACCTAATATAGTATAGAAAACAGAGGAAACAATACATCATATACAGGCAAGCACCCTGACTATATCTGGGAAATACAGCAGATGCAGATGGGCCAACATCTACAATACCATGGGCTATTGTCATCAACCTGGGTTTATAGCAATCCTGAGAGATTCTAGATGGGTTTGTCCTTGAACTAACACTTTAGCTCCATTAAAGTCCCCGCCAAAAGCCTACCTCACTTTTGCTGATTAAGGGTTTTTAATTTTTAATTGCAGCTGTGTAAATTAAAAAAGCAAGCAAACACAGGTTATGTTCAGTCTACTATGCTGTGATTTGTTTGGATATGATTTGTTGAATAAACCCCAACCTTGACATATGTTAAGTTTTCAAACATGGTTAAAAAACTACAACAGCTGGGTCAATTCAACACAGAAAGCTAGAATCAAATAATATCCTCAGCATCTGTCCACTATGTGATGGTTGGACAACAAATGAATGGATCATTTTCCAAGGACCACTTTTCTTCGAATCTTTGCAGAAAATCCAGTCAACTATATACACAAAATTGCTTGCAACGGACTCTTACAGATAAACAGTCTTTGAGCTAAAAGAGATTTCTAATAATGTCCTTTAGACACTAGAGTATCAACAACAACAACAACAACAACAACAACAAAAGCAACAATAAAATCTTCCAGAATTTAATGGAAATAACCTTCAAACACTGAGCTAAACTTCAAACTAAGCCTAAAGCCTTGATTCACTAGAATCCCTGAACATGTAAATTAAAAGCTCACTGATTAAAACCCATCTACTCCAGTCTCACTGGAATTAACTGTACTTCAACTCTGCACACTGGAATATATTTACCTTCAAACACAGTATTCAAGATTGAGCTAGATATTTGTTGTGTTCTGCTAACAACCTTTGGATAGTAGACTGATAAAGCAAAGTTATTTTTCTTGTTTGTTTAACAATACAAATTATGTTATCTGACTCAAAAGTGAAGTGTTATTTTGTTCTCAGTATCAATTTTCAAAGGACAATTATATCTATTGCTTAGTGCTGATGACATTGTCCTGTTTTGTTTATTCTGTGCTCAAATCAGACTAAGATATCTATTGACAGCCCTTGGGAATTTTCAACAAGATAAACCTTGATGCATTCATTACTCAAAAGGTAAAATTATAGTACTGTGGGTTTTTTTAAAAATAAAAAAAACAGCTTTATACATGATAAACTTTCAAGCAAAGATAAAACGCAAAAATGCTGCTAATCGCTGGATAGCTTGGCAAATAAGTAGAAATCTATCAAGCTGATGAATGGAAAGTTATTACTACTTTGGAGACAAGAGGACTAGTTCAAGGCATTTTGCTACCTCACACAAAGGATAGGATATTTTTCTCTCCCATTCCATGTACCAAAGCTGACTAGAATTGGTAGCTAAATCTTACTCTGAGTCTTGCAGCAACAAGGTACACAACTACAACACACGGATACTGTTCAATCAGTCCCTAAGTCAACATTCCAGAAGTAGAATACCAGGATGCAGAGGAGCAAGACAAAAGCTTGGTCCACAGAAGTATGCAGACGATTACAGTAAGTAAACTCAGGTATTCCAACATCATGGCAAGCAGGAGAAGCTCAAAGAAATGTTGTATCTAGCTACCACTTTGACTTCCTTTGTTGCTTTTTCAAGGCCCTGTAGTTTTTTTTTTTTTTTTTTGTCCCTGGCCTATCTGGTGATTGTTAATGCTTGCCTTCTTAGCCTTGAATTTTGCCACCAATCCAACCTTTCTTCTCCTATCTGGCTGAAGTAATGTCTAGAATTCATTGGCTGTGGTTCAGTATTGGGAGTCCAAGCTGAAGAATTCATGAGATATGAAGGGATTTGGACTGTATCAAATTCTAACATCTCTGAATTTAATAGCACAGAAGGGTCTGTGTTCAAAGCAATCCTGACATTGAGAGTTGCTACCAGTTTTGGCCTAAAAAATAATCAGAGAACCACTAGCAAAGAGATACATGAAAGTATAACTGTTTGTAATCATCTAATGGTCATCTGGAATTTTACAGCCCAGTTCTGGTTGTCCTAGCATTGACACTATGGCATCTTGAGGGCAGCATAAGGTATGCCATCTGATACACATCTGCTCTTTTATCTCTTCTTTATCTTTTTAACATCTGCCCTAATTGTGGGCCTGATTGTGAGAGATAACAATTGTGTTCTCACAGTATGATAGCTACAGTTTGCTTTAATGATTGTTGTTGAAGATGCTCCTTTAATTCCATAAAAAATGAAAACAAAAAACAAAAACGAAATGCTGATGGCACAATATATCCATTTTGTTCATGTAAAATCTTGTTTTTTGTTACTTTCAACTTCTTGTTATGACTTGCAATGAAAAGCATTTAAGGCTGCCAAATTGATTGATTCCTGCAGATCCTTTGATGTCCCCTTCAAATGTATCTGTTTGAAGGTCAGTTGAGGAAGCAGCAAAGTCTCACTGCTACTTTTGGCAGTTTGTACAAGAAATGTGGGTATGCACCCACAGTTCATTTTCTGCCCAATACCAGAGGGCTACTGAAGAGTTGGCTTAATTAATGTTCAAGCCTTGAGGCCTGGAACTTGTTGTTCTTTGTTAAAGGACATGGGCTCCTCCAAATTGGCCATCACTCTTGCCAACTGCATTTTTTATTGGAAAAAGTTGTGTATACAAATGAAAATAATTAGCATGAACCCTCACCAAACAATCCATTCCATGGATCAATTTTAGAAATTTATGAACTAGGAAGGAAGGAAGGAAGGAAGGAAGGAAGGAAGGAAGTAGGGTAAACTAATGTACTAAATGAACTATAATCTTCATTCAGTGAATCAGAAGGTTTTCTCTCCTTTATCTAAGGCCAGATAGTTACCTATAGAAGCTGTGAAGAAGACAACTATGTTTTGAAAACATCCAGAAGGATGGTGAGAAATATTACCCTAGATTTGAAGTCAGCATAGAAGCAAGTTTTGTCAAGGCTCATTTCTAACTGTAGCACAATACTATCACTTTATTAATGAGACATGTGTTTTGTTGCAGTCTTTTCTAAAGAGTTACTGTCCCACTCTGATCTTTTGTCAATTCTTTGCAATAAAGCTGCACAATTTAATAATTCTCCTCCCTTAGGGCACTGCAACTATTTTACAATGGTGTTTCAGCTTCCTGATAAGGCCCTTGATTAATCAGTCTGGGGAGAACTCAGATAGTTCTATTACGAAGCTTAATTAAAAGGCAGAAATTAAAAAGTATATTGAAGGAAAGATGTTTCAGCAAATATGGAGGTTGTTTTTCCCTTCATTTCAGCATGTGTATGTGTGCGTGCATGTGAATACATATATTCCCAATAAGAATATAGTGCATTACAGAATTTATTTTTTTAAAACATGGTTGTTTGGATTTCTTCCATATTGTGGGTTCACATTTTGCATAATTCCAAGCACAACTTCAGAATAACATGTGACCCCAAGCT
The DNA here is from genome assembly GCF_035149785.1 of Candoia aspera. Classification (NCBI taxonomy): domain Eukaryota; kingdom Metazoa; phylum Chordata; class Lepidosauria; order Squamata; family Candoiidae; genus Candoia; species Candoia aspera. The sequence goes on along the minus strand of NC_086161.1, from coordinate 13,999,627 downwards.
TTTTTTCTGTTTTTGCAATCCTCAAATTCCTTTGCAATTGTACTGCTGAATTTCAATTAGAGATGGAAAATTAAAGATCTGCAAATCAGATTCGATCTAATTCAAATTACCAACTTGATTCAAAAAGCAAAGTTGATTGGATTCAGACATTCAAATCAAGTTGGAAAATCAATCCTATCCAATTTGGATCTTCAAATCCATTAGGAACTGTCCAGTCCTGATTTCCAGGTGTAGCCTTGAATTTCCCATGTGCTTTTCCATCATCTAAATGTGCACAGTGTCTTTTTGTCCTCATGTGTCTACCCATATGTGATGGCCCTCCAGTGGCCTGAGAAGAAAACACTAATTTATGATTTGAGCCAACAGGGACAGCTGCACCTTTCCAATGGAACTGGAGGTTGGGTTTCCCATAAATGATTGATGGAGTGGTTGCCTCATACCTCTTCCTCCTCTGAATGTAACTCATAGACCAGAGGCAAATTCCTTAGTCCATCACTCACAATATTCTGTTGACAGAATATAAGGTTTGCTATTCACTTTTCATTTTAACAGAGCTGATACAGGAATTCAAGCTCCATTCCAGAAGTGGAGGCAGTATGTGACCACAGTGCACTTTCAGGGATGTATAAACCATTTAAAAATAGAGCAAGTGGAGGAGAACTTTTTGGCAACATTCTACAACCAAAAATACTGTATTTCTAGAACATAACCCAAGTAGTTAAGACATGTTTTTCCCCACTGCCATTGTAGTGTCTTGGGTCTACAATAAGGCAGATATGATATATATATATATATATATATATATATATATATATATATATATATATATATATAATCTAATATAAACTAAACATAAAGAAAGAAAAGAGAATAGAGAGAAGGAGTAAAAAGTGCAAGGAAAGAGAAAGAAAAGAAGAAGAAAGAGAAAAGAAATATATAAAGAAGTTACTTCCAAAACAGGGGAAATATCACTGAGGAAAGGGAAGGAAAGGCCCTTTCTTCACTCAGATTTTGTTTCTGAATATCATGGCATGCCCAACCACAGAAATAATCAAAAAAGCTTACTCAGTTACATCCAAGACATGGATGACATGGATGCCTGCAGTTCCTACAGGCATTAGTCTTCTAATTTTAACTCCCCTCAATTTATCAGATTATTGGGCTTTAATTCTATTTATCTCCACTGATTACTTAGGAGGGGGGCTTGGCATCCGGTTCCTAACAAGCAGAAGTTTTGAGATCATATTTATTAGGTCATTAATATGCATTGAATAAAGCAGAAATAGCAGTTGCACAACAAAGTCTAATTTATGCTTCATATTCATAACTGTAATTGTAATGGGCTATCTTCTGGTATTGGCTTTTATAGCTCTGATCAATGGTCCCTTGGGGCCATTGAAAGAAGTCAGCTTTTAAGCAGACAAGGCCTCTATATAAGAAAGGATAATATGTGTCTTAACTTGACTAGCTGTTGGAAGAGAGGTGCCATGTCTTTGGCCAACCATTTCAGCAGAAATGAATAACTAATTACTCTGTTATTAGTGGCAGGGGCACTGTCAGGGCAGACAAAATTGTGTGGCATCAGTCGAGGGTTCTTTTCAGAAGAATGAACAAAAGGGCCCCCCAAAACAGCATACCCGGCTTACCTATTTTGAAATAATATATACTGTTCTGTGGGGGAAAGTGCTCCCTTAGTTATTTATTTAGCTATTGCTCAACTCCCAAATGACTTTGGGCAGTTCATGATATAACAAACAAAATAAAAAATTAAATAACACACTCAAAGATAAACATACAAGATGGAAATCCAGAACTCAACAAAAACACATGCTGCAAGGGGTTCCACCCACCCTAATCCAAGGCCTGGGAGAACAGACAGTTCTTGAAAGCCTTCTATGATCCCATTAGGGTAGAGCCCCACAGGTCTCAGGGGGACCTCATTGCAGGGAGCAGGCACCGCAACATATTTTTCTGCAAAGATGTTTGCAAACCTTTGCCACTGAATGTTATCAGAGCTTCATGTGGGTCCCTCAGATATACAAAAAGGGTCTTAGAACAAATAATACCAAGGCTCATTGCTTGTTTCATTTATTGAATAAACAAAATAATCCAATATGTGATGTGCCAGTGTGGAGAAGTAACTATCCATTTAGATCAATAAACGGTTGCACCACTTTTGGCTGCAGTGACTGCAACCACACTCTTCTTGTAATTGGTCATCAGGAATGTTGGCCTTTTGTGATGAATTCCTTCAATTCAGTAATACTTGAGGGTTTTCCAGCACAAGCTGCTTGCTTCAGAACCTGTCACAAGACTTCTTTAGCATTTTGGATCTGGATTTTTACTTGGGCATTCTAAAATATTGTATTTGTCCTTCCTCATCCATTATATTGCAGACTTGTTTGTGTGCTTGGGATCACTGTGTTGATCATCTGACATTCTCTTGTAGAATTCTCTACTCTAATATACAGCAGAATTCATGCTTCATTCAATGATGGTAAGTCATCCATGTCCTAAGGCAGCAAATCATACCCAAACCGTGACACTATCACCTTGAGGCTTGACAATTTGTATGAAGTTCTTATTATGGGACTTCAGCCACTCATAATCACACCCATTTGTTCCACTTCTGACTCATCTTCCCATTGCACTTTCCTCCAAAGGACTAGAGGCTCATTCAGGTGCTTTTTGGCAAAAGTGAAATCAGCAACAATGCTCTTCTTAGTAAGTTATATTTTCACCTTGCTACTGTCCCATGAATGCCATTTGTACCCAGTGGCTTTCTAATACAAATGCCCTCCAATATCCACATCTGAATTTGCATTCCAAATTATCCTCCAGTACCCAATGAGAAGCTGATGCATTAGGAACCCAACTTGATATGTATGTCTTTATGTTACGATGATGATTAATAATAATTCCGTACAGAGTCTTATGCATGTCCATATATTTGCCAAAAGTAGCAACAACCAAAAACCCCTCTATGGTCAGTTATGTGCAAAATAAAGATGCAAAATTAGAAATGTATATGGATTAAATTAATACCACAATTTTATCAATTGTGAGTTGATACTGTAATGATGTGTGCTTCATTTTCTAGATGTATTGATCATATTAATACTTTCCTTTCTCCCTTCCTTCCTGGACCTAAGAATCTTTTTTTTTCCCCCCAGCATTTTTTAAGGCAACCATGTATGAAGAGGCAGTCCAAAATACTTCAAATCTTTGCCTTCTCTGCCTTCTCTGCTGGCAGTTTAAAACTAAAACAGCACTGTAGTTTTCACCTCCATACAAGCCCCACTCAGAAGTATATAAGCACTCATCATCCATTGCTTCACACTCAGTGCAAATGTAGAGCACCAGAAGTACACATTTATTGCAGGAAGGAAGGGGAGAAAAGGAAGGAAGGCAGGAAGGCAGGAAGGCAGGAAGGCAGGAAGGAAATTAAAGCATTTTATCTGTGAGCTGAATATTATTTGCAGATAGCATAACACTCTACCTTCAAAATAGCCATGCAATTCATTCCATCTCTATATTAGGAAACTTGTCAGTTTGTCCTTTCTGCTTGTTTTGTAGTATTATCTGGCAAGAAAATCATGACATGGAAAGTTCCGATATCTTGGGATGAAATAATTTGAACAGACTTTGTTAAAGTGCAGACAGTCTAGATGAGCAAATACAGGGTATTATTATTATTATTATTATTATTACTATTACTATTACTATTACTATTTCCAGTTTCATTACCTGCTCTTTGAAATGCAGGAGTCAGTCACCTTGATCAGGCACACAGCTTTAGTTGGAAAATAATCCCTACTTTACATGAGGGAATCACTGAACAGTGACCTAGGCTAGCAAGAGTGTAGTCAAACTCAGAATTTGAAATTAATGGAAGCAGCAGGATCCTAGGCCAAGAGAAAGGAGAATACAAAAAAGTCAAAGTAGCAATCAAACAATTTTATTTCAGTCATAGACCAGCGTAGAACTAATAACAAAACTATTGTGCTAAAATAGTAATAAAAATAAAAAGTCATAATGATAGAATAAAATAAGGTAAAGATAAAATTATTAAAGTAAAATTACAGAGTAGGGTTATTAAAACACAAAAGAATCCTATAAAATTACAGATAATTTTACAGTGAATAAGTGAAGCTGCCATATTAAGATTATTTCACCCAATAGGAGGTAATTATATACCTTGTGGACTAAAAGTATTTGAGGCCAAAATAACATTACAGCTGTCCTACGGCTTCCAGATATGTCTTTTGAGGGAGATGGGAAGTGACGAAATTTGAAATATAAATGAAATATAAAATATAAGAACCTAGAACCATTAGAAGTTGTACAATCAAGCTTTCTAAGGAACCTGTTTTGGGTTCCTCGTTGTGTTCCTAACGCAACCCTTCAGGCTGAAGTTGGAATGGTTCCAGTGAAAACTCATGCCCAAATAGTGCATGTTAGTTGCTGGCTCAATCTAATTTTCAACCCTGGTTGTCTGGCTTCTTTGACTCTTCAGGACAAATTCCAGACTTCTTGGCGAAAATTACTTGGTGCCACCCTAAGCCATTGTGGATTCTCCCTCAATGTATTGATTCCAATGGGATTTGATCAGGCCAAAGCATCTTTCAAGCAACGTGCCAGAGATATGGCCCTGCAAAATGATCTTAGCCAGGCCCCACTGTATATTAATTCAGTGAACCCACAAAAAAGTGTTGCTCCTGCACATTACCTCCACAATATTGTCCCCCCAAACACCAAAAAAGCGTTTACTCTTGCTTGCTGCAATGTCCTCCCCTACACTCTCTTGGAGGGAAGATTTGATAACATACTGAAAGAGCTGCGGCTTTGTCCGTGTGGTGAGGGTGAAATTGAAACTGTGGGTCGTGTGTGGCTCCATTGCCTTTTTAATAGAAACCTATGAAAAATGTACATTTCCCCATGTTCCACACAATACCAGGCAGGCCGGAGGCTGATTGCCTTAGTCTCTTGTTAGCTGACCAGGTGGCAGGGATTTCAGACCAAGTGAGGTGATGCTTTCATAACTCAATATATTTTCTCTTCCTTTTTTCCCCTTTCCTTCTTCCCACCTCCCCCCCCCCTTTTTTTCCTCTTCTCCTTTTAAATATACACATACCTCTCTATGTTTTCTTTTGCTAGTTCTTTGTTATAAATGGTTGGACCATAATGGTGTTAATCCCAGCAAACCCTAGCAGGGCTTCAGCAAATATTAGACTTAATATAAGTTAGCGTACCTTTACATTCTCATAGTGTTTTATAAATTTAGTATTATTTATGGCCTTTTACAGTTATCTGTCCCAGTTATTTATAGTATTTAGATTATTCATTGTAAAAGTTGAAGTAAACGTATTTTTTTACTACAGGCAAATAATGCTCTAACGTTTATGTCCAAATAGTAACTCAATCCAAAACTGAAGGTAAGGACAAATGTAGGTACATATTCAAATGCAAGGTCAATTTTTCTCCTTCCATGGCCAAGTCCCAAAGTTTTGCCTGAAAGGCAAACAGAAAAAAGACACAGAAAAGCATATCTAAATATCCAAGTGAAAAAAAAAAATACAAGTGAAAATATAAGTACAAATTCCCATAACCTATTCCCATAACAACCTCCTGGTCCACCCCACAGAGTACAGGACAAAACACTGGTGAAGGGAAAACACCAACCCCTTTCCAGTAAGCCACAGCAGCAGAATATGAGTATCTGCAGACTTAGTGCCTGTTGGACACTGTTCTGATGAAGGAATAGGTGGTGGGAAGTTGGAGAAGAAGGTTGAAGGAAATGGTGGATGCTAAAGGGTGACTGTCAGGCTCCATTCTCTTGGTTCACCTGCCATTAGAGGCTTCTACATGCACGAGCTGGCTTCACGCATTCACTGCATTCCCAGAGAACCAACCCGTGTTGGCTCCACCTTCCTTTGCCTCCGGCTTTTCAGCCAAGGACACTTTGCTGCTGATAAGGCACCTGTTAATCACTCTAATGAACTGCCGAGATGGGAGGGGGAACTCAGGAGTGAGAAACAGCTTGTTTGTGAGACAGGGAGGGGGGATGAGATCAGAGGAGGGAAAGAATCATTGTGAATGTCTTGGCTCCAAAATCTCACTTGGAGCTTTGATTACTATCCTGTGTTAATTGGATCCTCAATAAAGAATTCTTTAAGCTTTCTGATGGACTGTCTGGAGAATTTCTAAGTTAGGATCTTGATACTGGGACCAACAAACTGACAAAGAGAAGACTTCAGAGAAAGCACCACCTGCATTACCCAGGCCTATACTGTATAAACACACCCACCCCTCCTATGCTTCATGGTCAGGACTCAGCTCATCGCCCAGGCAGAGAAGAGAGCTGGTTCTTAAGCTGGAAAGCCTTCCTCAGAACAAAGGAAAGAGGCAAAGACTGCACAAAGAAGGAGCTGCTTATGTGTCCACAGCTGAGGCTGGAAAGCTTATTGAGATATGGGTACAAGAGCAGGACAACAAGCCTCAAACTGTTGCTGCCAGATCCTTCCTTGGTTAGACATTCTATTTTGAATATTACTTTGGGTTCTTGGTTTGGACTGCTGAGGCTCCAAGAGTTTGTTTTTGTTTTCAAGCCCTGTCCTCAAAGGCTCAAGAAACTGAGGAGGATACACTTCAGACTCTCAACATCCTGGAGAGTCCAGGGTTTGCTTTCTGTTACTCGCTAGCCAGCTCCCCACCTCTCTGTCTACAAGGGACTCTGCCAAAAGCACCAAAAGCAGATCTGACATTCATAAACACAAGGCATTTGTGGCATATGCATTGAGGAGAGGCATTAACTGCATTCCCCTACCCACTGAAACAAAGTTCCAAGGCAACATCCTTAGGGTTAGAGTTGGGTTCAGAAATGGATTCAGAGCCAGCACCATATGGTCTTAATTCCCCATCCCAATTAATTATGTTGCCACTGCCTTGTGAATGAGAAACAGTTTCCAAATCTTCTTTAAGCCCCAACACAGGATACTTTTCACATTTATTTTCTATGATATATAGGTGATGTTTCACAGCTGCAATCCATGCAGACCTTCCTTTCCATGACACATCAATAAAACGTAATTTTTTAGTGAACTGTTAGTGTTTTGTGTGTTAGTGAGACTTAAAAAGATTTCAGAGATTTTTTTAGAAAGACATCTTGGTTATGTTTTAAATATATTCAATTTAATTATACACTTCCACAAATCCTTGAGAAATGTGGTAATATACATATATAGCAGATAGCTATAGACATAGAGAGAGAGACGGGGTGAAAGAGGCACAACTGGGCAATTGAAGGTCCCCCCTTATTTTCATTAAAACAAATAGGGCTTTGATTGTCCCACTTGCACCCACCATTTTGATGCTGTTGACCACCCTCTTGACAGACAACTATTCAGTTCTATATTCAGCCAGTTGAGAAAATGCACATCGCCATGTTTGAAACAGAAGGGAAGGGTAGCACAAAAGATTAGTAAAGCAGCCAACTTAGTTCCCCCCCCCCTGCAATTATGTGAGTTTTCCAGGTCTTGATGACACCTTTAATTATAAATGGACTATATAAATCATAGACAATAGCAAACAGCTTCTAGCATAAATGCTGAGCTACTTTAAATATTCACAGCACAGGTTTGATACCCTGGAGAATTAATCAAACTGTCAGGCCTTTAGACCAAGCACTGCTGCAAATACTAGCTAGTGTGCCATTGTTACTTAGCAACCATAACTGAAGAGGTTAGGGCAGAAAATGCTGTCATTTTCTTATTTGTGCAAAGAAAAAAAAAAGTATCTCCAATGCTGTGCATGGATGTGCGAGAGAGGAGAAGAAGAAGGGAGAAAGAGATTCATTTTCCAAAAGTGATATCCTTTGTCGGTTGCAATGCTCCAGCTTTGTGCTTTATAAAATGACTTTCCTATGGGCCTATTTGAGTAAAAATGCCAAATATGAAAGCTTTACAATGTGTATGTCACAATCAGCAGCAATTAACCTGGAGCAGGTTGAAAGGTTCTCAGTCTGGAGTATGAGAGGGATTTTGTTCCTTTTATTAAGAAAGAAAGGAAGGAAGGAAGGAAGGAAGGAAGGAAGGAAGGAAGGAAGGAAGGAAGGAAGGAAGGAAGGAAGGAGGGAGGGAGGGAGGGAGGGAGGGAGGGAGGGAGGGAGGGAGGGAGGGAGGGAGGGAGAGGGCTCGGTTGAATCCCACTGAGTAAAAATGATCAATAGCAAAGAAGGCAGCAGGGTGGTGTTTCTGAGTTTGCATCACTTCAGTAATAAAGCAGTTCCTGGGATTTGTACTAAGTGCCTCTTTATCCAATGTGCTAATGAGATGATGACAAAGTTATATACAAAGCTGCCTTATGTCACATTCAATTGTTCATCTTTCTAGCCACTCTAAACTAACCAGATGACAAACAGTTTCCCATAAACAGAGGCAGAAGACTTTCTCAGGCCTGATAGGTTGTTGCTACAAGAAAGCTCTGTTTGAGAAGCTATGCTGACAGCAGAAGTGATATAAGGCTAGTGAGGTTCCCACTGGCTTTCCCAGAACAACTGGTTTTCTGAGCAAATACCAACATTTTAAGACATGGCTTTTGGCTGGCATGTCAAAGGATTAATCATCTGGCAATACCTGAAGGATACCAGATTGTGGAACAACATCTACCTCTTCAGAATTGCCTCCACCATGAAGGGAGCAAGCTAGATTGCTTTCTGCTACAGTATTTTGGGGTCAAGCCATGAGGTCCTTTTTTAATCCTTGGATTTAGGACCAGGTAATTTGTAACTGCAGAACCTGGTGTAATGTTAACATGAAGAAAACTTCAGGAAATTTCCTGACAATGATTTGATCACTAGTTGTATCTATCAACCCTTGTTAATCTCTTGTGCATCTGAAGTCACTTAGGTTGGGGCAGCCTATGAATATTGTTAAATAAAGAAAGAATGTAGCTATAGGTCATAAGGCTGTTAGAAGTAACCATCAATTATGTTTTCTGTTGTGTGGGTGAAGCATGGAATATGGTAGATGTAATGGTATGTGGGAATGACCTTGGGAGACCAGATGAAGAGATGCTGCCAAGGGAATGGTCAGATAAGAGGGACCATAGACCACAGCTGCATAGTGGACAGAGCAAGAGACTCAGGAGGGACCCTTCCTAAGTTATCGGGCTGTAAAGGTGTCATCAGGAGAATTGTACTTTCAGATTTGCAAGATTCTGTTAATGTAGTGTTACAATAAAGTAGAATTAGCTCATCTAGTCATCATTTCCTGTCTGGTCTACCTGGGAAGGCTGACAGTAGCTTTTTAGCCATCTTGGAAAAGAAAATTATCTCCAGTGGGGAATAATATTTTAAATAAACAGTAAAACTTGCAAAAAGTTTATTCCAAACCCCCCCCCCCCACCCCTTGTCTCAGTTTCTTTTACTGTTCTCTAGAGTCTTATTTCAAATGCCACTATTTGGAAATGTCAGCATAGGCCAAATGTCAGTTTGTGATATGGTTGAGTAGTGGCAATTTACTAACTGCTGTGGTTCTGAGTACTGCACTCCCCTTCATTTATTTTGTTTCAGCACTGCCATGAATTTCTGGATAAGACTTGTCAGTACATCATTTTGATTTATCAACCTGCTATGTCATATGTTGTTTAGTCATTTCCGACTCTTCGTGACTTCATGGACCAGCCCAAGCCAGAGCTTCCTGTCAGTCACCAACACCTCCGCTCCCCCAGGGATGAGTCCATCACCTCTAGAATATCATTGATCCACCTTGCCCTTGGTCGGCCCCTCTTCCTTTGCCCTCCACTCTCTCTAGCATCAGCATCTTCTCCAGGGTGTCCTGTCTTCTCTTTATGTGGCCAAAGTATTTCAGTTTTGCCTTTAATATCATTCCCTCAAGTGAGCAGTCTGGCTTTATTTCCTGGAGGATGGACTGGTTTGACCTTCTTGCAGTCCAAGGCACTCTCAGAATTTTCCTCCAACACCACAGCTCAAAAGCATCGATCTTCCTTCTCTCAGCCTTCCTTATGGTCCAGCTCTCGCAGCCACATGTTACTACAGGGAACACCATTGCTTTAACAAAGCAACACCATTGCTTTAACAAAGGTCCAAATGTGGACCTTTGTTGTCAGTGTGATGTCTCTGCTCTCAACTATTTTATCAAGATTTGTCATTGCTCTTCTCCCAAGGATTAAGCATCTTCTGATTTCCTGACTGCAGTCAGCATCTGCAGTAATCTTCGCACCTAGAAATACAAAGTCTTTCATTGCTTCTACATTTTCTTCCTCTATTTGCCAGTTATCAGTCAAGCTGGTTGCCATAATCTTGGCTTTTTTGAGGTTTAGCTGCAAGCCAGTTTTTGCACTTTCTTCTTTCACTTTCATCATAAGGCTGCTCAGTTCCTCTTCACTTTCAGCCATCGAAGTGGTATCATCTGCATATCTGAGATTGTTAATGTTTCTTCCAGCGATTTTAACTCCAGCCTTGGATTCCTCAAGCCCAGCATGTCGCATGATGTGTTCTGCGTACAAGTTGAACAGGTAGGGTGAGAGTATACAGCCCTGCCGTACTCCTTTCCCAATCTTAAAACAGTCCGTTGTTCCGTGGTCCGTTCTTACTGTTGCTACTTGGTCGTTATACAGATTCTTCAGGAGGCATACAAGATGACTTGGTATCCCCATACCACTAAGAACTTGCCACAATTTGTTATGGTCCACACAGTCAAAGGCTTTAGAATAGTCAATAAAACAGAAATAGATGTTTTTCTGAAACTCCCTGGCTTTTTCCATTATCCAGTGGATATTGGCAATTTGGTCCCTAGTTCCTCTGCCTTTTCTAAACCCAGCTTGTACATCTGGCAATTCTCACTCCATGAATTGCTGAAATCTACCTTGCAGGATCTTGAGCATTACCTTACTGGCATGTGAAATAAGTGCCATTGTTCAATAGTTTGAACATTCTTTAGTGTTCCCCTTTTTTGGTATGGGGATATAAGTTGATTTTTTCCAATCTGATGGCCATTCTTGTGTTTTCCAAATTTGCTGGCATATTTGTTTGACAGCATCATCTCGCAAGATTTTGAATAGTTCAGCTGGGATGCTGTCGTCTCCTGCTGCCTTGTTATTAGCAATGCTTCTTAAGGCCCATTCAACCTCACTCTTCAGGATGTCTGGCTCTAGCTCCCTGACCACACTGTCAAAGCTATCCCCGATATTGTTATTCTTCCTATACAGGTCTTCCGTATATTCTTGCCACCTTTTCTTGATCTCTTCTGCTTCTGTTAGGTCCTTGCCATCTTTGTTTTTGATCATACCCATTTTGGCCTGGAATTTACCTCCAATATTTCTAATTTTCTGGAAGAGGTCTCTTGTCCTTCCTATTCTATTGTCTTCTTTCATTTCCATGCATTGCTTGTTTAAAAATAATTCCTTATCCCTTCTGGCTAACCTCTGGAATTTTGCATTTAATTGGGCATATCTCCCCCTATCACTGTTGCCTTTTGCTTTCCTTCTTTCTTGGGCTACTTCTAGTGTCTCAGCAGACAGCCATTTTGCCTTCTTGGTTTTCTCTTTCTTTGGGATGTATTTTCTTGCCGCCTCCTGGACAATGTTGTGAACTTCTGTCCAGGGTTCTTCCGGGACCCTATCTACTAAGTCCAGTCCCTTAAATCGATTCTTCACCTCCACTGCATATTCCTTAGGAATATTAGTGAGCTCATATCTAGCTGATCTGTGGGTCTTCCCTAATCTCTTTAGTCTGATCCTAAATTGTGCAATAAGAAGTTTGTGATCTGAACTACAGTCAGCTCCAGGTCTTGTTTTTACCGACTGTATAGATGTCCGCCACCTTTGGCTGCAAAGGATGTAGTCAATCTGATTTCGGTGTTGTCCATCTGGTGAAGTCCATGTATAAAGCCATCTCTTAGGTTGTTGGAAGAGAGTGTTTGTTATGCAGAGTGAGTTGTCTTGGCAAAATTCTGCTATGTCATATAATGCCTTGGTATTCATGGAGAAATAAAAATTATAATGCTTTTTGGTCCAGCCATGCTGAATTGGTCTACCTGCCAGAAAGTCAAGCTTGATGGAAGTCATATTGTCCAGACAATGTTCAAACCTGATCCTAAACTGCAGGGCTATTTAGTGAGGGCCACCTTCATGTGACTGTTTTACATGAAGAAATCACCAGATTAGGGCTAGATATTTCTTAATGGAAGCTAAATGTAGGTGTCAGTCAAGTAAAATAGGGAAATAGATTCTCCATGGCACACCAAATCAAGAAGGATGAAGAAAAAGACATTTCCATTGACTTAAACTAGTGGACTCAAATAAACAATTTTATGTTCATTGGATCTAAGACCGAGGAAAATTAAGTAATCCTGTCATTCCCATTTAAACTTGCTGGAGCTGAGGAAAGCTGTTGATTCTGATTCCTGATTTTTTTTCCCCTTCCCTCCCTTATTACGAGGTTCCTGCTTTTCTACAACATGTTATGATGGTTTAAAAGTCAACAGTCAACAATTAGTGTGATCATTAATCAGAGATGCAGAACAACAACAAAAAAAGATGTAAAATTTATACATACAAATTTTGGTAATACATTCCCTACATTAACTTTAATTAAAGTAATCAAGCTAAGATATACCGGCATCATAATCATTTGCCAAATTCTACAGGCCTTAGTGCAAAACTGTGACCTAGTTGAGATTTTATTTGAGATCAGATAAAAGAAATGGAGATAAAATTCTTCAGTTTGGCCTGGAATATTTGCTAAAAAGGGAGCAATGCATTCCAAATAGGATTCTTTGCTAGAAGAAAAATAAAGCAATGCATAAGCCATAAGCTTCTAACTCCCTCAAGCCACACAGACAGATGCATTCAAAATCTACCTTCAAATAGAGTCAATGGAAGAACATTAAAATACTGAAGACCTTTCTCTGGTTAGGAATGATGAGGTTTAAAATGTAATCCTTAGAGTGCAATTTCCCAATGACTTCAAGATTATGGTAACTAGAATTCGATTTAAATCCTTCCGCAGATTTATTTCCATAACCTGTTGCCTAATCACTGTCTTGGTTTTGTGATACACAGTGATAACTACAAATTCTCAAACAAAACTAAATAAACTAACAGAATTATGATAACAGCTATAGCTGGGTGGGTGGGTGGGGGAATCCTATACTTCTCAGTTGTCCTTTACCCTGACTCTTGAAAACAACCATGAAATTCTTTCATTTTTTACTAAATATTTCCAAGGTTGGTTTATTTTAGAACTATTTAGAAATTCATTTGACACTGTTTTTGAACTATGGTTATGGTTATGAAGTTGTACAGAATGCTGATTTTCTTTTTAACCTATACTGATCATTTGATAATTTGGAAGCTCTTTGGCTATGCATATTTTTTGTTGGGGAAGAAAAAGTTCCTCCTGAGCTCTTCTCTTGAGATTTAATCGATGTTTAGGAAGCCTAGGAGGCTGCAGACAGCTGGAGAGATGATGGTAGAATGAGACGCAGGATAATCTGACACGTCCTTCTCTCACTCATAAAAGTATTTCACTAAGAAAGTATTCTCCTTTAGGGGGAAAATGGGCAGAGTGATCTATTTTCTGTCAGACTACATAAGAAAGCATAATAATTTTATTTGTCATAGCACTAACATAGCTCATTCATGTTTCAACTGCTGTCATTCTGTAGTCCTCACAAATATTGTTCTTTATGGTCCTTTATGCCTATTCCATTTACTTTAATAGTCTTCATCTCATCAGGCTCTTCAAACCTTCTCAGGTCTGCAGGAGAAAGAGAGTAGATAGTCTTCCAAATCTCAAGATGGATGTGACTTCCTGGCATTATGTATCACAGTGATTCATTCAAGCAAACACAGTTTGCCTGTTGAAAGAGGATGGTTTGACCTCTCTCTGCACCATTTGCAACACTGTCTGTTGAAAGATTTGCCTGTGGCCATGAGTTAAAAGTAATTGTGGCACTGAAAATTTGATGAAAGCTGGGGAAGGAATTACTTTGACATTGTTGGCTATCATACAAATAAGGGTGAGGTCCCCCAAGAGATAAAATAATTATGCCAAAAGGGGAAGGCGACCCTCAAAATTCCCACTCTCATGCCAGTTTGTTTAAGCTAACCTTCTTTTGTCCATTTATATATAAAGTAGTCAGGAAAACTTTATCAAACTCCTGTCCAATTTGTCAAAGGATAACCAAGAAGGTTTGAGGTTTCATTCCCTGATTAACTTCTGATCACATCCAAAAACAAAAACAGAACTTTCAGCTGAAGTGTGTGCATGACGCTGGGCTGATTAAATCTTATTGTATAAATTAGCCATTAACTATTATTAGGTCATAATGAAATATTTATTTTGATCAAGGACATTTATGTACAAATACCAACCTATCTTTTGATTCAGCACATGATCCATCTAACAGTAATGATAGGAGTAATACTTTAGTTCAACTTTAGACATTTTTTAAAATGGGATTCTGGTTACATTCAGCATAAATTAGTTAAAAGGGCATATTAAAAATCAATTCTACAGCCAAATCACATTCTGTGATTTCATACCCTTAATCCACCCAAATTTCAGGCCTAAATTCTTAAAGTTAAACCTTTGCTCAAGAGAAAATGGTTTCTGCACTTAGCAAAATTCTTGTTTGCTGATGCTCTTCTAATGAGTTACTACTCAGAAGTAAACTCTCCCAATTTCACAGGATTAGTTCTCAGAAAAACAGATATAGAATTGTAACCATAATATTTGATTATTATTTGACAGATTAATTATCAATTTAAAAAATCAATTACTGACATCTGCTTTCCTTTATTCTCTACATATATTCCAAGGATCTCATCTGTAACCCTGCCAAACACATTTGCTTCAGTGTTTATTATTCCAGCAATAAGCAATTTTGATTTTTGTTTTCAGAATAGGACTCATCCCCTTCTTGTATCTCTTTCACTCTCACACACAAAACAGTTGAATGATGTGACATTTTCTAGGAGAGGAGGCAAAGGCAGTGCCTCAAATGAACAGCTGCCTCATTTTGTGCTTCTAGACCAGTGTTTCTGGCTGGGGAATTCTGGGAGTTGAAGTCTACATATCTTACAGTTGCTAGGGTTGAGAAACACTGTTTTAGACAGCTTCTATCAGTCCTTCATATGGTATTGCTTCCCCTGTACTCCAGGGTTCAGACAACGTTTTGCCGGCTGGTACAATTTATTAATTTACAACCACTTCTTATTTTTTTAAAATCATAACATTTGGTATAATAAGCCAGGAGTTTTCCTTTTTCTTTTTTTCAGGTTGCAAAAGTTGTTATTCTCAGAATCACTGATCAAGAGACAAAGCTGTAGTGATAGAAAAGTGGCTGCATTCAAATGAACATTTTTGCCCTTCAACTCTTACAGAATCCCTTCAAATCTTTAGAGAACCCCAGGGTTCCACAAAACTGCTTTAAAAACCCTGCAATAACTAATCCAAACCATAAACACTACAAAATTAGAAATGTTAAATCCATAAGCAGGACTGGACATACGCTCAGCAGAATTTCATCCTGAAGCTTAGATAATTTCATCCTAAACAGACAACTTTATTATTATTATTATTATTATTATTAAAATTTATATGCCGCCCAACAAGATCCAAGCAACATGATTATAAATAACTAAATCCTTTAACAAATTGTTAAATATAGACCATAAAGAAAAATAAAATTCCATCTTCTCAGTTCAACAATATAATGTCATCTCAAAAATGGACAAAACCATGTTTCTTGAATCCATTCTTTAACATCTGGAGTAGTGTTTTCTTTCTACCTATACAAAACAATTCTCCTAGTCAATTGCCTGATTCAACAGGGCTTGAATTCTTCATAAAATGTCAGATTCCATATTTTTGGAATCTAGTTCAGCATCATGCTTACATCTTTAACAACTTTATCTTTTCCCTTACCATATCCCTAACTATTAAACACCACATTGCCTACCATTCATATTCCAAAACAATAACAAACCAAACCAACAGAACCAGAGGAGCTAAAATTGCTTTCCCAAGATACAAAACCCATTACCTGTCACTCCAGTGGTAGCCATGCCTGTCAATTTGCATCTGAACAAACTGTCATCCTACAAGGATGACAGTTCCTGTCTCAACTAATTGAAGCCAAACTCTCCTTCCCTCCCCCCTTCTATTGGTTCTTAGCTGCTCAGTGCTGCTTCTTTCTATCCACTTGATTTGATCAGCTGCCAAGGAGGCAGTGTTTGCTCTCAAAGCTTTAAACAACCCAATGCACCAGAAAGCTAAACTCAGCTAAATGCATTTCTCCCCTTATGAAAATAAAGAACCTCATTAGAGATATTATTGCTATGAAGCATAATGCCAGACAAACTCCAAATGATTGTTTGGGGGGTGTGGACAGAGAAGGAATTGGGAAGCTTTTCAAAATCAGAACAGTATCCTGGAAGATTGTTTGTTTGTTTTTGCATGCTTCCCTGCTCATCCAAAGAGAGCATCTGTACAAGTAGACAAGCATTGATAGATAAAAAAGCCAATTTGTGATTGCAGAGATGAATGATGTTGAAGTAGCCATGCTTATATTACTACCCAGAGTGGCAACAACTATACAATAACTCCTAAAAGTGCCTACAGACCCATCCCTCCAGCCTGGTTTATGGGGTAACCTCTAGGTAAAATTCTCGAAAAGAATGATCTGTTGACATTCTCTTTATTTTCTCCTACTGAAATCACTGTATTAATTCTGTTCAGGCTTTTAAACCAACATTATTATATTACAGCTGTCTCTACCTTCCCAATTGGACTCTGCAACAAATGGAAATAAACAATACAGTTTGAAGAGGTGTTTCTCCATGCTACATTAGGTACTAGTGAAGATGAAAAGAGCAGTGGGAGTGTTTGCAGTTTTTCATGCATGGATGGGAAAGGGGCAAAGATTTGAAGAAACAATTTGCAGTGCACATCATCAGAAATATCTCAGATATGCACTGTGGAGGAAAAGGAAAAATGAAGAAAATAAGAAAATTTCCATGATTTTATTCATTTATTAACATGCCACCTTTCAAACAGAAGTTTTATCAAAGCAGATTCCAGTGTATCTTAGAAAGCATTCAAAATCAATAGAGATTTTATACACCTTGGCCCTTTCTCCTTCACACTCATGTCAGAGTCTTAATGAGGAAAGTGGACAAAAGTTAGGAAAAGCCAAGTTTAAGCCATCATGGAATCATTATGTTTGCTAGAAACTCTACGGTCCAGTAATTAAGTCCACCCTCCTTTGCTGTGGTTATGATATTATATTCTTCCTCAAGTTCCTAGATAATAGGGAAATTGTAAATATTCTAAACTAATATGTTATGTGCAGTTATGGTCCCAGGTGTGTGGAAGGTTATAATAATATTCATATGAACATACTTAAAAGGAACTCAGCAGGAAGCAAATATCCCAAATTCCACAGATGATGTGCAGGCCATCCAAAGCACAGTTCAATATTTGAAGAGATCATTTAGATCAGGTATACTAACTTTTTGCAGGGAATGCTGCAATTGATCTTTAAGTGATGTGATTGAAGCCACACTCAAAAAGAAGTAGCTGAGGTTAGAATAAAGCTGACTTGATTCCACTACATGTCATTTCTATGTCTATTTAGATATTTATTTCAGTCAGTGACTAGATAAAAGAAAATATAAATAAACTAAATACAGCAAAACCCTATCCATATAATCATCAAGAAATTAAAAGGTGAATGTTTGGACAAATGTACTACACATTCTAATAGTCCAAAATGTTGAAGTAATTATTAAATAAGGGATTAGAGTAATGTCCATTAAGTTATAATTAAATATAGTTAATGTGATTAGCTCCAGTAATTGACTGAAAAATTCCCAGCTATCTCCTCCCCCCCACTGTTGTCTCACCTTAGAGATAATTATTGGGTAATAACTTTTGGAGGTAACTTTTGGAGACCTATTTAGGTCTTCATCTGAAGCTTTTGTGATCAGCCTCAGGTTCTGCATCACTGAGGTAGCTCAACAGTTTTCATTTAAGATAATAAAATGAATTGGGATTAAAATACAATCCCAAGAATATTTCAGAAAGTTGGGTTTCCCTTCATATCCCCATTTTCTGGACTATTGACTTTGATGTACAAGCAACAAGGGATTTTTTTTAAAAAAAAATATTCACCAAGACTGTTCTAAGAATAAAATTAGGTGCACCTCAAATACTCCTGCTTAGAGGAATTTAGCTCTGGCTTTGAGACAGAGGAAAGAGAGGCAAAACAGTTGCTCAGTCCTGGGAAATTAGAAAGCTTAAGGAAGAGACTCAGAACAGTCCTGCCTTGACTTTGTTGTCCTTAAAAAGTAGGCAGTAAAGACTTTGATTCTGTTAAAATAACCTACACAATAAAGTAATGTTTGTGGAATGCCTGCTGTGGCTGTTCCTCAACCTTATGTACCTGCACACTCTAGATTTTTCCCATCTCCATAGATAGCTTTGAGGAGAAGAGTGTGGGCCAGAGCTTGGATCCTTGTTTGTTCTCCATGAGTTCTTTATTAATTGCCTGAAGATAATTTCTATCTTTTTCTGATCTTGATATTATTTAATTTCAGATACATATTTCTGCAGTTCAGCTTAACTTCTTTCCTTTGCTCTTTATTTCAGGACCACGGACAACAATTATTGGGTTTAAATATGAGGTGAATTGTTAGGAAGAAACAAAGGATACAGAAAATGAGTTGTTTACAGTTTATTATTCAATTCCCATTTCATAATGAAGTGCCCTGATCCACACACATCCCAAGATAGTATTCTGAACAGTCTTTTTGATTTCACATGGGATTTGGAGGGGGTATCATGGATGGACCCAGATTTTTTGCTAGACTGATTTATGAGACTTGAGATATGAAAACTTGAGAATAATATGCTTACCTTTCCTGTTTCAGTCCTGGATTTGTCTCATTCTTGAAGATGTAATTTATCTGATTTATCAAGATTTATTTATCTATCCTCAATCCTGGGGACCACTGATTCATTTATTCCTGTATCATGTGCTTTGACGGCCAGTAGCTTTCCTGGGTCTCATGGAAAAGTCACTCTTGGTTACTTGATATTTGTCAAATGGAAACATGGACTCAATCTTCCCCTTACAATCCACATGCTTTCCCCAGAGTTCAAACTCTCTTTTCTTGATTTTAAGACTGTTTTTTCTAGGAGTAGAATTGGGCACCCCTTGTAATGAAAGTGAGAAATGTGACCCTAGACATCTTTGCTTATTTACATTGCAGAATTTGTCCACTCTTTAAGAAGATTACAGCCATGTTGAACAATGTCAACTATGAAAAATAATTATTTATGCAATATGAGAAAATAGTAGTCAGATCTGAATTATTTAATCCATGACAAACAATGTAGTGTAGCAATTAGAATATTAGACTAGGATTGGGGAGATTTAATGGAGGCTTAACAGGTTTTTTCTTACTTTGTTTTTTAAAAAAATAAAAATTCACACTGCTAGAATTTTGGCAACACAACCTGAGAAGCTATTGGAACCACAGAAAAAGAAGGCAGGTGTCAGGTGGACCTTCCTCATTGATGTTATTGACTGCACACATCATCCTGTTTTCCTATTTCCCAAATACACATTATCTCTATAGCAGCAACATCCATTATTTTTGGAGACAGGAACCTCAGGAAAAGGGGAAAGCACAAGTCCGTCTAATTTTTTTTTCTTCCCTTACAAAGTGCCTATCAATTTATAGCAGGAAAAAAAAGTTCCACAATGTGCTTCCATTCCCTTTATGGACCCTGCTTGGTAATTGTACCACTCTAAATCCTAGCTCTAGTTGCCTAGGAGTTCATGAGCTCAAAATGATATTCCAGAGTATGACAGAGTTGGTCTGCCATAATTAAGCAGCATATAATCCATATTTAATTTAGTTGAATCAAGTAACTAGACTCAAAGCTACTTTCATATGGTAGGTATAATCAAATCTTATTAAAACTGCTTCATACAAGGGATGCAACAAATGAAGCAGGTATTTAGAGTGGATTCAACTGGAAAATATTGACAATTGTCTAGGAAGAGGATATAGCTCTGGGATTTCTTTTTAACCAAAAAAACCCCCCACACACATAGTTGTTCAAATCTGAATGGCATTCCTACTTATATCATAGTGTTCTGCATAAAACTGGAATACAGATAGTTAAGATAATTTTGAATGGTATTTTGTTATATATTAGCCCCAAGCAGGCCTCTCGTGTTATCCACTGATCCTGTGAATCATTAAGTTTTCACTGATGGTTGTATGATAAAAATAACTAAGTATTATTTGGCTACAATTTCCCGATCTCATTTATTAAGCTGAATGAACCAGGATGTGTGCAGATGCACTTCATGACATAGCCCTGGAGCATTCTCTCTCCAACTCAAGCAGTAGGAGCTCCAAGGATAAGCTAGATCTCACTCAGTCCCAGGAATTCTACTACCATTACATTCAATGCTTAGCTCTCAAAATTCAATAAATTATCATTGTGAGAACCAGACAATAGAACAGTCCTGAAGATAGAAAAAGCTCTGAAGAACATCCATGTGCAGAGCATGAATAGTGTAGGGGCTAAATGTGGTAAGGTGGGAACCAACAGTTCCCAGGCTAGAAAGGGCTGCTATATAAATACACCTCAAATAACTCTAAACACCTCATAATGGTCTGCCAAATATCCATTAATTTGGAAGGATTAATGGATTAAATTTAATGGATTAAATTTAGGAAACCCTAAAATTTAAACAATGGTGTGTGTGTTTGTGTGTGTGCATGTAATTTGTAAGCCACCTCTTAGATTGATTTGGGGTAAAAGTCTAATAAATAAATCAATTTATCTTTGACTTCTTACACTGCAGTCATCAAGTGTATACTGTATATGCATACAGCTCTATGTGTCAGAGCTTTACAAAGCTAGCTACAAACATTTTCACTCAACTGGGAAGCATCTGTGGCAGTCAACAACATTAAAGCAATGTCAAAAGAGAGCTTATGTATTAAGCAATGTGGATAAATAATTCCTCAATGTACGAACAATTGTCTTACATTAAAAGAATGAGAAGGAGGAGGTGGAAGGAGAAGGAGAAGGAGAAGGAGAAGGAGAAGGAGAAGGAGAAGGAGAAGGAGAAGGAGAAGGAGAAGGAGAAGGAGAAGGAGTGGAAGGAGACTTCAGGAATCCAGTTACAATGTATGCTGAAGATCTGCTTAGTATTCAAGACTATTTAAAGATTATTTATTAGTTGCTACTATTTCATCTAATATCCAAAGCCAGTTGGATGATGAGCAAATGGGGAATGTTTTACACCCTGAGTACAGTAACTGAGAAGGCTTTACCTTGCATTCTCTCTCTCTCTCTCTCTCCCTCTCTCTCCCCCTCTCCCTCTCCCTCTCCCTCTCCCTCTCCCTCTCCCTCTCCCTCTCCCTCTCCCTCTCCCTCTCTCTTTCTCTCTCTCTTTCCTGGTGGTGGGATCTGGAAAAAAAAAAAACTTCAAAATTCTATATAGGTTCATGCAGTTGTTCTAAAAGTCTCAACCTAAACCATTTAGAATTTTAAAGCCCATTAAACCAAAAACAAACAGAGTTTCAGTATTTACCACCTCAAGTTTTCCAACACTTTCTCAAAGTAGCCACACAGGTAGTTCATAGAAGTAATATAGATTGCAACTGACTAATACAATCACCTGGAACTGTTGCAGTATTCTATATGAATAACAATTTGAGTATATCTGCTGAGTTGCTTGAGGCATTCTTGAAAGAAAGAAATAAAAACTGGATTTCTAGTGTCCTAACTGATATCAGCCATTCTTACAAGCCCCTGCCATAAAAAAAAAACAAAAAACCCAAAAAACAGAATAGAAGAATGCCATCACTTCAGAGTAGCCCTCAATAGGTTCATAAAGCAATTACTTTGACAGTTGGTCTTAGTCCACTTTTTTATGAAAACTTCTCAATAAAATGATAATGAAATATCATATGTCATGAAGAGTCATTAAATTAGAATTTCTCTGGCAGTACAATTAAGATATACAGTATAAGAGAGTTGCTTTCAAAGCCTAAGGAGGAAACCGCTGCCCTATTTTATATCTTATTTTTTAATTAAAAATAATGAATCATTAATGGCACTGGAAAGTATAGCCTACACCGGATTAAAAATAGTAATTCTGAGGTATTTCTATCCCCACTAGGTTTTCTGATGAGACAGTCCTGGAAGAAAAACTCTATTTAAACTTTTTTAAAACATGTTTTTATTGCAAAATGCTTTGGAAATGTTCTTCTTGATGTGATTTCAATTGGAATGCTTTTTCCAAACATGTTCTCAGTGGCCATCCACCGGAGAACAATTAATTCACTATAACAACAAGAACTTAGTAAAATGCATTATAGATGAACTGCTTATCTGAAACATGTTCACATAATACCTGGCAAAATTCTGCTCACATATTCATTTTGGATCCTAAGGCTGCATCATTTGTCCCATGTGATGCAAAATGAGTGGCATTTTTTACTAGTTTGTTTAAATTATGTCCTGTGTTCAGTGGTGTGGATGATATTATGGTACATTTTGATTAAAAATAACTGGTTCTGTATTGAATTTATCCATCTGAGGAAAGGGGCAATTGGAATGCAAAGTTTGGCAAATGCATAAAAAAAATTACACTTAGATAAACCTAGGATTTCAGTGTCCTGCTAAAGTATAGATAAATTGACCAATGATGGGATTGCTACCTAAAAACATGGCTTTTGACTTTCAGCTTATAACGACCCATCTTGAAGCAACTCCATTTTCTTTACAGTGAAATAACTGAAATTTAATTCAAATATCACTAGCATGCCAAACTTTCTTGAGAACCAGTTTGGTGTAGTGGTTAAGGCAATGGGCTAGAAAGCAGGAGACTGTGAGTTCTAGTCCTGCCTTAGGCATGAAGCCAGCTGGATGACCTTGGGCCAGTCAATCTTTCTCAGCCCTAGGAAGGAGACAATGGCAAACCACTTCTGAAATCTTGCGAAGAAAACTACAGGGACTAGTCCAGGGAGTCAGCGAGAACTGGACATGATTGAACAGCAGGAAAAAAAAAATTCAAATATCACTAGCATGCCAAACTTTCTTAAGGAAGATTGGTAGTGTAACCACATAGGGATTTGAAATTTAGTTTGAGGCCTATTACTGTCTCTCTTACATTGTAATGTTTTTTTTCCCCCTTAGTACTGAGATGATTGCAAAGGTTTCAATCATCACTAATGTCAGTGGGCCACCAGGTTTTGATCCCTGGTTGCACTCTTTGCTTGTGTGTATTTTAGTTATAGAAGTGACAGTACCATACTCTTAATACTAAAAATTAGGGACTTGTGACTCACCCAGGGTATTTTTTGAATGGCTGATCTAGTGCACTGAATCAGTTCAATTATTCAGTTTCAACATTTGACTCTGAAAAAGTGATTCAATTGTCTTCAGATTAAAGCTTTGCATATCCCACCCAGAAATAAAGGAGATATTTATATCCATTCCTTTTTTTCTTTTGAACATAAGAGTTTTTTGGGGGGGCTGAAGTAGTATTTATATATGAAAAATAGGATCTTATCCTTGAAGTGTACTGTATATCAGTTAGCCAAAAGGCAAGTTAAACAAAGGGTCTTCCCCAGCTTATGCCACTCACATGTCTAAAACATTGGTCACATTGGCTGGGAATTTTGAGAGTTGAAGTCCAAGAAATCTGGACCTCAGATAGTGAAAGCTCGTCTCAGCCTATCAAAAGTGTGCAAAATGGAAGGAAGGAAGGAAGCCATCAAGTTAATCTATGCAGCAGATTAGTTCTATTATTTTTCATTCTACAAACCATAATGTGAGGAAGAAAGCGTAATAATTTTATCTCAATACATCTTCCTGTAGGATAGCTCTGAATCCCTAGATGCTCTCAGCAGGCCCACAGAGACCCCTCATCATGTATAATGTGTTATAACCGAACTTGGTACTAAACTAACCCTGATAATTCAGTCCCTGGGAGTCAGTGAAGCATAAACTAATTCCCAGCCAGGATCTGTTTTCACACAAATGTTGAAAAGAAAAGAAAAGAAAAGAAAAGAAAAGAAAAGAAAAGAAAAGAAAAGAAAAGAAAAGAAAAGTTCACATCTACCAACTGGTGTTGTCTAAATTCTACAAGGGCATAGCATCAACAAAATGATGATGCTTACAATTAAGTATAGCCTCTGGGAGCTTCAAACAATTTCTGGAAGGGGTGGCACATAAATGTGAAATGTGACCTAGTAAGAAGTGTTGACATTCCATCAACTGGGCAAGGATACAGCCCTGTTCAGTTCCTTGCAAACTAGTTTCTCAGTGAATCACATTGTATTAAACACATGTCCACAGAGTAAAAAACTAATGTTGCTTTCTTATTCTCATTGATTCCCAGATCCCATTCTTTCCAGATTTAAACTGAGAAGAGGGACAGTGGTAGAATAGAACACTCAGTGGTAATGAACCCTTGTGGATTCAAACTTTGACATCTCCTGTTAAAAGATCTCAGGCAGACTGCAGCTTTGGGAAATGCCTTTCTTGGGAACCTTGAATAACTTTTGTCACTTAGACTAGGCAGTACTTGGTTTAGAAATGGAACTATATACTTCTGAGAGTAAGGGATGGTATAAATTTGATTCCCTGGCCTTTTTTTTAAATTAACTTTCCAGCCCTGATGTCCTCCAGATATGTTCTGATTAGAATTCCCAGCTGAAATTGTGGGAATTAGAATCCAAAAACTTCTGGACACCACTAAATTGGAAAAGGCTTCTACTTCTATAGATATAGGCCTGGACCCAAATGTAATTAGCTGAATTTACATCAAGTTCCACAAGGCAAGAGAGGAAGGGAGAGGAGCATTTGAACCATATTTTCAAGTAGATGCATGGTTAACATGCATCTTCCGACATTTCTTTATTTCACTCACTTTCTCCCATTTATTGCCATGTGTCTCAAGTGTTGTTTCTAGCTGTGGTTGCAGGTGTCCTGTTCTCTGCCTTTTTTTTCTCCTCAGCTACATAAGACATCATATCATTAGCAAGTCATCTTTATATTTTTCTTCCTTTTCTCCCATTCTTCAGTGTCACACCTAGGCCTTTGGCATTTTTAAAGGTCAAAAGAGCATTCCAAAAGAGCATTCCAAAAGAGCAAGGGTTGAGTGGAAAACCCAACATCTCCACTGACTATAACAACATTATGTGAGGAATGGGAAATCTCCATGAGTAATTGACAGGACAGAAAATACATATAATGCCTTTATTTTCCTCCACAAACATGCTTTGTTTTCAGGCTCTCTTGTTAGAATTCTTGTTAGAGATGCTAGTAGGATAATGATTTCCTGGTTAAAAATGTTTTCCTTCATTCTGGAACAAGTATTCCAGTTGCAGTACAAGTTCAGAATTAAGAGGATGGAATTTTAATTTTTGCTCTTCCTTGCAGTGGGGGAAGAATGAAGATTAGATCAAACCTTCTTCCCTTTAGAATAATATTGTGAATAGTGTTTTAATTCTGTATATAAGGGAAGGCATTTTCTATCACACACACCCCCTCCTGCCCAAGGCTGAAACTCTTCACTGCAGTTAGCAAATGAAGGGACAGGATTGGTGCAAGGCAGTCTGTAAGAAAGCAGTGGAATGTCAAGATAAATAGCAATGCAGAGCTGAAGTTCAAAACCATAATCAGAAAGAAGTCTGAAATTCGAAGCAATAAAGAGACAAGATAACATGACCAGATGAGAATTGTGTTCACTGATTTTCCAGCATTGAATGCTTCACAGCCAGGATTTTCCCAGCCATTAATTCCAGATATTTCTCAGATGTTCGCTTTTGAATATCTTCAGGAAGTCTGCACGTGGTTCTGAGATGAAAGGTGTGCCTGTGACTTTTGACCCTCATATTTATTCTTGTAGATCAGGGGAGTTCTAGACATTTCCTCTAGGCCAAACATGGCCCAAATTGAGCTAGAAATTTTTTGCTTATCCACATCTGTTGTCAGATTATCTGCTGATGCCTCCTGAGCCTCTTCTTCCTCTGAAGAGGAGTGATTAGACTGATTTGTGGCATGCCCCCACATTCAGTTAAATAACAGATTTCTGCTGATAGTGTCTGAATAACAACTGTGTTAATCAATGAGCCTTATGTCTGGAGACTGATGAAACCACTACAGTACTACTTCTGAATACTTAGAATTCAAGATTCACCCTCCTACTCTTCTATTCCCCAAGAATATGGATTGTTTTCTCAAAAGTGGAAAAGAATGCTTTGATGAATCCTCTATCAGGATCAGACTTTTTAATGAAAACTAGAAAAAAGAAAAACCTAACATTTCGTACAAGCATTTATTGCTCAAAGGTTGTTAAACTTTTGATTTTTTGCTCTTATCAGAGGCAAATACAATATGATTGAGTTGTTGGACCATAAGTATTCTGTAGCAGCTAATATTCTGAACATAGTGATATATACTTTCAATAAATGAAAGCTGATTGGCAAATTGTTATGTGAAAGGAGGAGAGCTCATATTTCAAAGGGGAATTGTCCCAAGGAAAATAAAAGTACTGTTTTCAGGAAGCATTTGTGACTTTCTGTAAAACAGTTCCATTTTTAGCCAGTTTTCTTTTCTTTCCTTTCCTTTCCTTTCCTTTCCTTTCCTTTCCTTTCCTTTCCTTTCCTTTCCTTTCCTTTCCTTTCCTTTCCTTTTCCTTTTCCTTTCCTCTTTTTTTTCTTTAAGTGCCAAACCTCTACACTTTTCTCAAACATACATTCATTTAAATGAACCTTTCTTTTCCTTTTCCTTTCCTCTTTTTTTTCTTTAAGTGCCAAACCTCTACACTTTTCTCAAACATACATTCATTTAAATGAACCTTTCTTTTCAAGGATGCTAGTAGATATCAGGAGTCAGATCATTCTTTATTAAAAATGTAAAGGATATGGCTGAACAATGCAAGGGTTGTATACTCTCACCCTACCTATTCAACTTGTACGCAGAACACATCATGTGACGTGCTAGGCTTGAGGAATCCAAGCCTGGAGTTAAAATCTCTGGAAGAAACATTAACAACCTCAGATATGCAGATGATACCACTTTGATGGCTGAAAGCGAAGAGGAACTGAGGAGCCTTATGATGAAGGTGAAGGAAGAAAGTGCAAAAGCTGGCTTGCAGCTAAACCTAAAAAAAAACAAGATTATGGCAACCAGCTTGATTGATAACTAGAAAATAGAGGGAGAAAACGTAGAGGCAGTGAAAGACTTTGTATTACTAGGTGCAAAGATTACTGCAGATGCTGACTGCAGTCAGGAAATCAGAAGACGTTTAATCCTTGGGAGAAGAGCAATGACAAATCTCAATAAAATAGTCAAGAGCAGAGACATCACACTGACAACAAAGGTCCACATAGTCAAACCAATGGTATTCCCAGTAGTAACATATGGCTGCAAGAGCTGGACCATAAAGAAGGCTGAGCGAAGGAAGATAGATGCTTTTGAACTGTGGTGTTGGAGGAAAATTCTGAGAGTGCCTTGGACTGCCAGAAGATCCAACCAGTCCATCCTCCAGGAAATAAAGCCAGACTGCTCACTTGAGGGAATGATATTCAAGGCAAAACTGAAATACGTTGGCCACATAATGAGAAGACAGGACACCCTGGAGAAGATGCTGATGCTAGGGAAAGTGGAAGGCAAAAGGAAGAGGGGCTGACCAAGGGCAAGATGGATAGATGATATTCTAGAGGTGATGGACTCGTCCCTGGGGGAGCTGGGGGTGGCGATGACCAACAGGAAGCTCTGGCATGGGCTCATCCATGAAGTCACAAAGAGTCAGAAGTGACTGAATGAATAAACAACAACAACAATTGCTGTGATTGCACTGTGTGGAAGCAGAGAGAAGGATTTATTATAGGAATACTTGAGGATTTCATTTGATCTTTATTTTTAAGTGAACTGACATGATTCACACTTCCTGGACTAATACATGGAAACAAATGCTGTTCACATTCTCTTCTCTGTATTTTGCAATTCACTTTGCAGAGGGAGGGAGGGAGGGAGGGAGGGAGGGAGGGAGGGAGGGAGGGAGGGAGGGAGGAAGATTCATTACTGTACAGTAGGCTAAAATATCTATAAAAATGCTAATCTCAGGATCATATTTAATGGGCAGAGCACTTCTATTTATTAGTAGGTGTGTTCTGACATTGGAGTACTCTGGGAAAACAAGCCAGTGTCTTGCCAGTGACAGATTGGCAGAGCAGAAATGTAGAGAGGAACAGTATTCTTGGTCCTTCCTAGCACTTTTTTTCTGCTTCAAGGGGGGAAAAATCCCTAACTTGTGAAGAATTAAAAAGAATATATCCAGATGAACCCCCTTACAGCAAATTTTCAGGTAGGAGTGCTACAAATCCAGCTTCAGGACTTTCCATCATCAAAACCGAAATGAGATGATTGGTTTGGATGTAGGAGGGAACTGATGTCTGATTTCCTCTCCAAGATAGGTGTTATCTGATGTCTGAATGGAAAGCACATCTCCTCCTATGAGGCTTGAGTCACTGTAACAAGAACCATGGGTAAACCCCCTAAGCATTTAAAATTGAACTTTCAGTTTTTAAACTAAACCACTTTTGTAGATTGATGCAGCAACTGGATAAGGCAAACATATAAAAAGGCATATGCAAAACTGTCAAGGATCACCCTTTTAGAGACCCCTCCATATCTTCTTTCACTTGTTACAAATTTCATATAGCTCCTTCCCCACAACAGAATTCTTTTTTGACTGGTATGAATTATATAGCCAGACAGTGTGTCCCAGTAGGATTTCTTTGGTGACTATCTTCTCAGGTTTGCATGAATGTAGCAAAAAATGGACTTCCCACATGCAGGTATAAAGTACACCTTGAGTCTTTCAAGAGTATGAATATCTAGTGGTTAGGAGATAATCTCCCATAATCTCTCTCTTTTAAGTCACTCCAACATATCAGTGCTATAGAACATTACTGAATTTGATCTTAACCACAGAGGGAGAGTGAAAATCATGACTGTAGAACGGGTAGAATCATAGAATAGAATGGTTAGGAAAAGAGTGAAAATCAGATGGGAGGCAAATGGAGTGGTTTCATTGGAGAAGGAGGACAGAAGAAGAACGATATACTTATGAAATAAGACACTGTACAATCTCATTGGCAGAAGAAGCCACTTCCAGGCTCATGGAGAGAAGTTATTTCATAGTGTCCCAAGGAATAGAAGGAAACTTGTCTATAAATACTGCAGTGAAACCCAACATTGTAAGATTATTTATTTATTTATGTATTTATATCCCATCTTTATTATTTTTATAAGTAACTCAAGGCGGCGGACATAGCTAATCCTCCTTCCTCCTCCTCTTTTCCCCACAACAACAACCCTGTGAGGTGGGTTGGGATGCGAGAGAGTGACTGGCCCAAGGTCACTCAGCTGGCTTTTGTGCCTAAGGTGGGACTCACAGGGCACAATCCATTCTGCCTCTATTTTAACCCCCACCCAAATTATATCTGAAGTCGGTGAAGATCTGGTCTTCTTGAGTGACTATTAATATTCACTTAAGATATTCATTTATTCACTTGTGATATTCATTTATTTATTTGCTGGCTGGCTTGTAGTGGACAGCCTTGGCTTGTAAAGGCTTTCTTGTGAGTGGAAGCCTTGAGGGTACAGCACATGGAATCCTACAGAAACCTTCACATGTACATCTCATGTGCAGATGCCTCACTGCAAACAACTTTGCTATAAGCTCAAAGACTGGCTCTTTACTAGTGTCAGCAGTATGAGTTTATAGCTATGCTCCCTACTGCCATGTGATAAGTTATAAACTTCCTAATAATGTTTGAATGAGGCTACTTTCAAAGATGGAGAAGAATCAGATGGAGGTGGCAGGGATAAAGGAATACTAGGGTTCAAAACCTGAATAAATGTTTAGATGTACACTAGGCCCTCCAACTGCCTTAGTTTATATCCATGTGTAGACAGGTGCCTGCATGAAACTAGTGACTGTTGCCAAAAAGCTTTATTTCCAGACTGTCCTATATGGACTCTAATTCAGCAAAAGAGCTACCTCCTTTCACATGGTCATAAATTTGCAACACCGCCTCATAGAGCTGTAATTGAATGATAAGTGTTGCCATAGCAACTGCTGCGATTAATTAAAATACTTGGATGTAGTAAATTAATAGATGCAGAGGAATATTTTCATGTATAAATAGTGCAATCTGTTTGTGCTCAAAGACTTCTCCCTCCTTTCATTCCCTGCTGAGAAATTGGGCTATTTTTCCCCTTTCAGGGTTGATAAATCATTGTGATTCCCCATAAACTTACAAAATAATTCCCTCTGCTTAATGGCTGCTCAAAGCTGGTGAAAAAAATATACACCAGGGGGAGGATTTCCACATAGCTTTATAAGATGTGCAGTTATTGGCATGGTTTTGGGGGGAAAGGGGGTCGATGGGAAAGATCATTAAAGAAAGGGTAGAAACACAGGTTTCCATTAACTAACCTTTTTTTTTTCCTGGTCCTTTTTGGAGAACATCTGCTGCTGCTTTCCACCATTAACATTTTAGAGTATTTTTTACCTACCCAGCTGCTAAAGTGCAATTTTTCAGAGCTTATAGTATGATTTTCTGCAGCCCAGGGGAGTCTTTGCCAGGTTTTGCTGGCTTTTTCCTAATTACAAATGCTTCTTACTGTCTGAAATAATTGTCAGTTGCAGACTGGATTGGCTGGGCTTGCAGATCTGGAATTCTCCTGGCTAGGCAGAGCTGCCATTGTGCATCTCAGTAGTAGAAAGAGGGTATAAGTAGAAAAGAATTGCATTATCATACAGTGAGCTTCACCAGCATCTTAGTGTACATAGTCTTTTAAACCTTTCCTGGCAGTATCTTTTTTTTTTAAACTAATTTTTATTGTGAAAGTTTTTACAAGGTAAAAACAATATAAATTTAAAGAAAAATGTAAGTAGTGTAAAAGTAAAGTGATAAGTAAATAGAAAAGAAAAGAAATGAAAAGGGAGGGAGGGAGGAGAGAAGGAGAAGGAGAAGAAGGAGAAGAAGAAGAAAAGGGGGAGGAGGAGGAGGAGAGATATAAAGAAGTTGCTTCCAATCTTCTTTACAGCAGTTTTAAATGCATTTATGTATTATACCCTCTCTTTAAAGTCACATCATGGCTCTCTTCTTTCCATATTCCACCCTTTCTAATCAGCAAACCCATAAATCACAAGTTCATTTTTTTTTCTGTTTTCAGCAACCTGGCAGTAACTTTTGAATGACCTTTTTCCCCCTTATTGGCACCTAGGTTCTTCTAAACATTCTTCCCAAAATTGTGCAAACATAGGACTAAATTGGCAAAAGCTAAATTGGAACGTTGTTTTTTTTTAAACATTCACGGGAAGACCTTACCATTGTCCAGAGCTCAATACAAGGGCCCACTAAAATCAGCTGCATTTGATTATTGATGCCTATGATGGTGTCCAATTTCCTCTAAGCCACCAGTAGCCTGACAGACGTTAAGTTTATGACATTCTGGGAAGCCTATGCATGTATACACATAAGATCTCAAACCACAGAGACAAATCCATGCATGAGGGTAAACATTCACTTCAAAAGATGAACAAAAGGAGTAAAAATATGCTGAATAGTGATGTGTAGGTATTTGGATCCCAAGTAGAATAGGTGCATTGGAAGGGAGTTGGAGATGCTCAATGCACTGGTCAAAACTTCCTTAAAGAAAGAGGAAGAACATGTTCCAGTCTGTCAACATCCCCTTAAGGAAGGAAGGCTTTTTCTTGGGCTTGTATGGTAGCCATGGAGATCCAAGGAGCTATACGGTATGTTTGATTTAACGGGGCAGCAACAGGCTACAATGACTTTGTAGCACCCTATTTACACTTCCTTAAGAATATATGAAAGTTCCTGGGACCATTCTGTTGCCATGTGAGTTGAGGAAAAGCCATGACTATTTTAAGGAGGTGCAGAAATTGCATATGTCCCTCTGAAGCATCTTTTCTGCTTCATGTCTGAATAACTGCACATCTCTGTTGCAGATTAAACAAAACAAGTTAAGGTTTGCAATTCAGTTAACAACATTAAAGGGAAAAAGAATAGGAAAGGAAAACGGCAAATATCAATGCTAAAAATGACGGATTTTTTCTTGTAGTAAGTTCACTTGTAAAAAATGTGATTGACCTCTTTACTGAACCAAAAGAGTGGACCCTACTGTGGTATATGAACTTGTGTGAGAAAGCATAAGGAAGATGTTTTAAATCATCTTTGCCTCCCAATCATTAGGAGCATTTTCATGACACTGCATTATCCTTCTTAAATGTCCTCAACTTCTCTAAATGAAGTAGTTAATATAACATCTTCTAGATGTTTTGCACTTCAACTTTCATCAACTGAAGCTAGTATGGCCAGTGGCAAGGGTTTGTTGAAGAAGTAGTCCAGATCATCTGGACTGCATCAGCTTAGGTATTCTTCCCCTAAAGACTGGACTATGCAACTCAATCACCGAAGTTTGACTATGACTTGGTAAGAGAATAAACTACATGGAATCAATTTGAACATATATCATACAGAGCTCAGTGTTTCAGATATCTAATAATCCACAGACTGGGGGAGCTACCTAGTGGACAAAGCCTAAGGTATTTTATCTTCATATATTTTATGGCAAAAATTCATTTAGAAGTTGAGATAGAGCTTTAAATGCTTTTGGAATAAAGAAAGTAAGGAATGGTGATATTGATGGAAGTGGATGGAAGTGGATTAGTTGAAGGAAAGAAAATGACAATGGAGAAAATTGTATCAGATTCAGTGGTGGCTAGACATGAATGGAAAAGAGAAAATGGATGGTGTGGAAGGGCTTCTCACATAGAATCATTTTGGCCATTGTATGCTTTCTTATGGAATATTCAGGAAATGCTTCTGTTTTATGAGAGTTTCCTGACGTACAGAAGAGGCAATGAAGTATGAGTGTTAATGGTGCCATTTGAATGCAGCTGGTTGAAGAGCCCCCTGGGAATTTAGTTTGTGATATAAACCAGTCTGGAAATGTAATTCACTCCCAACAAAAGAGGACTTGAAATCCATCTGGGAATATGAACCACACATAAAATTCCCAGCCACTTTTAAATTCCTTTAGGCACATTTACACAATAAACACAAACTTGTTTTAAACCAGTTAAACTGTCATTGCAGTCTCAAAGGAAGTCTGAGGATTTTCAATATAGACATGCCCAGAGCAGATTCTCTTTATAGCTCTGAAAGTTGTTCTGCAATTGAAATGTGGGGGGGGGGGGGGATGCTGCATGCAAAGACTTGAACAATCTTCCCAACTACTAAATAACGTCAAAATATAAATGGACCCCAGCTGACTGACATTCATTAGCAGTATTTGGCCCATCCATCTTTTTCACTTGCCATCTTTGGCAGCTGTCATCATTTTGTGAGTGAACGTACACTGAAACTATAAACATTTGATGATAGAGTGATAGATCTTTTTTAAACACTGGGGGCATTGCATGGTTTCCTGTGACAGTAAAATTTCTCCAGGCATGACAGTTGTGGACTGACAGAGACAATATTACCTATAATCATGAAGTAATATCTATACATGACATTGGACAAGCATAATAAATAGAAGGAGAAATAATTTCCAAAAAGACAAGTATCCATCAACTAAGAAAATATTTGTCATGTCAGTCACAGCTGAGGACATGATCAAAAATAACATATGCTGGCATTGACCAGAATTATAGCATTAGGGATGAGTAAATCAGTTGTGTTCCATTTCATAATTGCTCATGTAGGATCGCCAGGGATTAATCTAAAACTGCAATGTACTGACTTATCATTCAGTTCTGTCAAGAATGACAAAACTGATTTATTTATATGTGTGTGTGCGTGTGTGTGTGTGTGTGTATAAAAAGAAATGCAAGGAAATTACTCTTGTCTGGTATTCATCTTTCCTTACTTAGACATATTTTGTATGAAACTTGTATGCAACTTTTCTGAATGAGCACTGTCTTGTATGCAACTTAGTATAATATATGTTATTATTTATTTATTTTTATTTATTAAATATATTCATATAGCTGCCTAACTCACAAAATGTGACTCTGGTAGCTTAAAATAAATAAATAAATAAGCAAGCAAGCAAGCAAATAAATAAATAAATGATAAAATAGCAATATAAAAAATGATCAACAATTAAGCCATTAATATATAATAAAAGGCAAGGAGAGAGCCTCAGATATTATAGGCAATGGAGCCAGCTCATCAGCTCAACATTTCCTTGAGACCCCCAGGCCTGTTGACACACCAAGTTTTGAGGGACTTAACAGAAAGTTGACAGGGATGGGGCCAACCTCACCTCGGGGCTGGTGGGGGGACTGGGATAATGCTCCACAGGGCGAATGCCACAGCAGAAGAGGCTTGTCTCCTGGGTCCTGCCAGGTGTAGCTCCTTAGCAGACAGGACCCATAACATGCCTCTTCTGCCAGACTTAATGGGATGTTTTTTTTACATCTATTTCTAAGTATGTATTCTATTTGAACTATCTATCTATCTATCTGGTCGCTAGGAGTTGAAAACGACTTGATGGCACATAATCAATCACATAATCAATTTTATTTGATATCATGATAGACAGCAGGCAACTCCTTCAGGACTGTGCAAGGAGGTGCCACTTTGCTTTGGAGTCTCCTCACCTCCAATCTCTGTTCCACAGGAGTGAACAAATCTAAAACAACACGCAAAAGCAAACTATTCCACTTTGACACTTCTAAACAAAAATGTCCATGGGGAACACTTTACTTCATCAAGCTTCAGAGGAAATATCTTCTGCACCTGAAGTCACAGTGCAATTAAGGACAGTGAAGTGAGCAAGCAGGCAAGATCTCAAAGCAAAAATTCAGTACGGAATGATCTCCAGTACAGTGCCAAGCAGTGGACACTACTTCACTTTGTGAAGAATATACATGGAAGGATCATTTTGTTAAAGCTTTGAAAAAAAGAGCACCCCTTCAAGGTTTTATATTGACCTAAACCCCATACATTTCCATTTTTGCTGTGTCCAAGACTAAATTGATACAACAGACTATTTTAATGTAAAAGAAATGCAAGGTGAATTTCCTTTACCTCTTGTTTCTACATGAAACTTACTTAAAATGAGATATAAAATTAAGTACTCAAATAATACTTCAACAAGTGACAATTTTTGCCACCTGATCTTTCTCCAATTTTCCTATTTCTTGATCACCCAAGTTTAAATTCACTAGAAAATATGCTTGGTATAAGGATTACGAAGACAAAGGAGTTTATCGGATTGGAGATCTGATTATCCCTGGGAGACCTACCACTGCTGAATATATTTTGCTGAATATATTTTAGCTGTAAGTTTCAAGCTGATTTTATAGGAGAGATGTTCAATAATTTATTTCCATGCATATTAAACCTTACCATTCAAAGCCATTAATACTATTTGTGAAATGGTATGAATGCATGTCATTTAAAACCAATGGGACTTTTCATACAATGATTATATTAAACAGGCTTTAAAGAGTATGGAAAGAGGATTTGAAAATTTAACTAGATGAGTGAGTTTGGAAGTTCTTATGACATAAAATCTCCTTTAAATCAATCATGGTGAATCAAAAAGAATGAACAATAGAAATAATTCATAGACTCTAATTCATACATCATTCATATAAATGTGAATTGGACAGAAAACGATAAAGTGGATGGCAAAAATAATTCTATTGCTTCATTTCTTCTCTCTGTCACCCAACTGTTTTTTGTTTTCTTTTGTTATTATGTTCTATTTTATCTCTGATCTTCTTATGCACTGATTCTACTAATAAACAAAGGGAAATTTGCTTACAGTAGCATTTAAATAAACATATAGAGATTTGCCTTTAGCTACTCTTTTTTTTTAAAAGTACACATTTCTTATTGGATGGTATCTAGACTTGAGCCTTATTCAAAGCTATTTAAACTTGGGCCTTAAGCTCCTTTGGAATCACTGAACAAGCTCATCTAGAATTTGGGATCCATTTATTTGCAGGGGGGGCATTCCCCCAAACTCTCTAGATGCCACTAGAAAATATGGTTAATAATCTGAATATTATTATCCTGTTTAAGATCGCTCGATTTCTTTTGGGCCAGGTAGATTCAGTGACCCACTTACAGGGCTGTTCTGAAGAATTTTCGAAGCATCTGCAGGATAAAATTGCTCAGATCCATTCTGAGTTGGACTCTAAGCATGAAGTGGAGACTGGGGAGATGCCAAGGAGCATATGGGGACAGTTCGATCCTGTTGGGCCTGAGGAAGTGGACAGGATCCTCCAGACTGTTAATGCAGCCACATGCCACCTTGACCTGTGCCCTTCCTGGCTAGTAAAATCAGCCTGGGAGGTGACTTGTGGTTGGGTCCAGGTGATGGTTAATGCATCCTTGAGGGAGGGGATATTTCTGGCTGCCTTTAAGGAGGCGCTGGTACACCCCCTCCTCAAGAAGCCATCCCTGGACCCTACTATACTGGGCAATTTTCACCCTATCTCCCACCTTCCCTTTTTGGGAAAGGTGGTTGAGAAAGTGGTTGTGTTGTAGCTCCAGAGGATTCTGGATGAATTAGATTATCTAGACCCCTTTCAGTCAGGTTTCAGGCCAGGATATGGGACGGAGACTGCATTGGTCACATTTATGGATGATCTCTGGCGGCAGCAGGATGGAGGGAGTGCATCCATCCTGGCTCTCTTGGATCTCTCAGCGGCTTTTGATACCATCAACCATGGTATCCTTTTGGGGCAGCTCAGGGGGATGGTGGTGTAGCTTTGCGCTGGTTCCCCTCCTTCCTCCAGGGCCGTTCCCAAGTGGTGGTGATAGGAGAGGAGAGATCCACCCCTCAACCCCTCCGTTGCAGGGTGAGGCAGGGTTCAGTTCTCTCTCCTCTCCTATTCAACATCTACATGAAACGAGATCATCCATCACCGCGGGATGAGGTATCATCAATATGCTGATGATATCCAGTTACATATCTCCATCCTGGGTGAAGTAAGTGATGCGGTCTCCACCCTCTCCAAGTGCCTGGGGTCTGGATGAGGAACAACAGGTTTCAGCTGAACCCTGGCAAGATGGAGTGGCTGTGGATTGATGGCCCCTCAGGTTCCAGGAAGTTGTCATCTTTGGTTCTGGATGGGGTGGCACTGCCACATTTGGAACCAGTGCGGAACCTGGGGGTCCTCCTGGACTCGTAACTCCTGCTTGAAGAACAGGTAGAAGTTGTGGCCAGGACGGCCTTTGCACATCTTCGGGTGGTGCACCAGCTCTGCCAATTCTTGGATCAAGATGCCCTCTGAACAGTCACTCATAAATTTGTCATCTCCCACATAGACTATTGCAATGCACTCTACATGGGGCTACCCTTGAAGAGTATCCAGAAGCTTCAGCTGGTCCAGAATGTGGTGGCATGGACAGTTATTGGTGCTGTGAAATTGGCACATGTGACACCACTGTTATGCGAGCTGCTTTGGGTACCAGTTTGCTTCCAGGTCCAATTCAAGGTGTTGGTTATCACCTTTAAAGTCCTGCATGGCATGAGACCAGGCTACCTGAGGCACCGTCTCATACCCATGACATCGACCTGCCCCACCCGGTCAGGCAGGGAGGGCATGCTATGGACCCCATCAACAAAGGGATTACAACTGGTGGGGTCCAGGAGGCAGGCCTTCTCTGCAGCGGCGCCTGCCCTTTGGAATATCATGCCCCCAGAGTTGAGACAGGTTTCCTTGCTCCCGGCCTTCCGGAAGAAACTGAAGACCTAGTTCTGCTGCCTTGCATGGGATGTCGGGGGGGTGGGGGTGGGTAACAGCTCCATCTGGGTGTGGATGGTGCCATAGCACCCCCTATTAATTATCTTATTTATGTTTTTAAAGTGTGATTAAGCTTAGATGTTTTTATTATTGCTTTTATTGTAAACCGCCCAGAGTCCCCCATCGGGGGAGATGGGCAGTAATATAAATTAAATAAATAAATACATAAATAAATATTGGGATAGTTCAGAATAGAGTGGCTATCTTAGTTACCAGAACTTGCTAAAACAACTTCATTCACTGATCACATTCTTCAAATGAAAGTAGCAATAGGCATGACTCTACTTAGTCAGATAACAAAGGTTACTTATAATAATTATGCATTGTTAAAATTTCAACTTTGTTCCTTGTGATATGAATGAGCAGCACTGGTCAAGCCATCGACGTTTCAGTCTTGGAGAGTGCATTTTCTCCAGACTTTATATTACTATGTTTTCTCACTGTAAAAACACCATCCTTTCTTTTATTAGTAAAGGTAAAGGTTTCCCTCGACGTAAAGTCCAGTCGTGTCCGACTCTAGGGGGCGGTGCTCATCTCCGTTTCAAAGCCGAAGAGCCGGCGTTTGTCCGTAGACACTTCCGGGTCATGTGGCCAGCATGACGACACGGAACGCCGTTACCTTCCTGCCGAAGCGGTACCTATTGATCTACTCACATTGGCATGTTTTCAAATTGCTAGGTGAGCAGGAGCTGGGACGAGCAACGGGAGCTCACCCCGCCGCGCGGTTTCGAACCGCCGACCTTCCGATCGGCAGCTCAGCAGTTTAACCCGCAGCGCCACCGCGTCTCCCACCGCGTCTTTCTTTTATTACTTCACCTTTTATTACTGAAAAATATGAAAGGTAGTTGAGCTCTTTACAACCCTTGCATAGGGATAGGAGATAAATTTATTTACTTTACATTTTAGTGGAAGCTTACTTACTGTAACACTTTTGAACTAATATACAGTAAATGCAATTTTTCAATCATAATTCATGTACATGTACAAAGGGGAAATGCATATATTATTGAAAATATGTACAAAATGCATTATGTTAGGAGAAATGACTGGTAAAATATCTTGAATAACAACTTGGTTTTCTTGATAGATTGAAATATAACTATCCCAATGATTTCATTGATCATGTTGCCTTCTTCTCCCTCTGCTAAAGGGAGTCCAAGGTATATTATTATTATTATTATTATTATTATTATTATTATTATTATTATACACAACAATGTGAAATCACAGCTGCCAGTTCTTTAGCTGGTGTTGTCATGCGCTGCCTACCGCTGAATGAAACACAGACACTGATTCAGGGAAGAGCAGGTTCAGGTTTATTACAGCGTAGTGCTAAACGAGAAAAAAGCTGAGAGTGAAGGGAGCGCGCCGGTGCGGGGTTTAAATAGCCCGCGCCGGTCAGCGCCCCCCCCCACTTTGGGTTGCGTCATCCCCCCCTAGTCCTGCATGCTTCCGTGCCGGTAGGTGAAGGGTTGCAGGGCCCCTGCTGGTGCCCCGGGCTTCGCCCATAATCGGTTTCTTTCTCCGGCCGGTGATTGCTGTCAGCTGGGCGATCTCCGTTGCGTTTTGCTGACAGCTTCAGGTGTGCCTCGTGATCCGCCCTGTCTTTGTCTTTCCTTCTTCCTCTTTTGTGTTCTGATGGCTGGGTCATCCGGCCGGGGTCATTCCCTTCTCCTCGGGGTCTGTGTCTGTTGTTGTGCGTGCTTTGCTTATCTTAAATCCCTTCCTCTGCTTCCTAGGTATTGTCATGTGTGCCGTTGTGCTGATGCCTTCAGCTCAACGGCACTCATGACAGGTGTTGGCCTTCATTTGCATTGAGTTCTTCCCAAGGACATAGGATGTCATAATGTATCAGCATGGTATGTGTGAGGATCCAAGCAATGTGGCCTTTTGTAATTGACAGATGGAAATTTTGTCAATGTGCAGATTCTCTAAGTGCTGTTTTATTATTATTATTATTATTATTATTATTATTATTATTATTATTATTATTATTTTGAATTAATACCAATATCCAGGGGCACCAAACCATGCCTGTAAGGCTTCAGAAGTCTCTGAACCACAGGTCTCCAGAGTCTTGACTTTGAATATGAATTCAGCTCTTGGCTAGATATGACAGGAGGCTCCCTGATATGGTTTGGCTGGATTAGAAATTTTACCGCAGACAAGAGTGAAGCCCCAAATGCAACAGTTCATTGCTCACTGCAATAGAAAGAAATCAGAAAGGCATATAAATGTGTGATCCAGAATTTATACTCCAAGCTTCTTCTTCTCACTCTTCTCAGAGATTTGGCAGGTCTCTTGGGACCATCAGTTCCCATCTTGCCAGCCTCAGCCCTTCTACTCTCATCCCTTACAACATCATGGCCTTGGAGCTAATTTTTAATGTAAAAGGCTCCTGATGTCTAGAATCACAGTGTTGTGCTTTCAATGATTGATCTATGCATTGTTCCTTAACTGTTTTCTTCTAATTTCTGAAGTATTCAGCCAGCCATTTATCAAGGGCTGTGGCGTCCTTGGTGCTTTATGAGCTTGGTTGTTTGCTTGCAGATGTTTCATTACCTGACTAGGACTGATCAGTGGTAGTGAGTGTGAGGTTTGTGCCCTGTTTAAACAAAGGGAGATTTGCTTACAGTGCAAAGAATACATTTCTTCATTGACACATATACAGTAGCTTACCCTGATCCCCACCAACACTGGCGGGGCAAGCTTCTGTATATTAAGAAGGAGCAAAACTCACACTCACTCACACTGATGATGTTACCTAGTTGGGTAATAAAACCCAAGCAAACAACCAGTTTGGTCTAGTGGTTAAGGTGCTGGGCTAGAAACCAGGAGTCTGTGAGTTCTAGTCCTGCCTTAGGCATGAAAGCCAGCTGGGTGACCTTGGGCCAGTCCCTCTCAGCCCAAGAGCCAATCAGGCGTGGTAGGAGAGTACTAGTCCCGCCTTAGGCATGAAAGCCGGCTGGGCGACCTTGGGCCAGTCCCTCTCTCTCAGCCCAACTCACCTCACAGGGTTGCTGTTGTGGAGAAAATAGGAGGAGGAAGGAGTATTAAATATGTTTGCTGCCTTGAGTTATTTATAAAAATAATAAAGGCGGGATAAAAATTAAATAAATAAATAAATAAATAACCAAGCTCAGCACCAAGACAGCACCAAGGACTCCACAGTTCCACCCTGAGCTTCCTATATTCTCTTCTATTGGAACCATTTATTAAGGACCTGTAACTTACTGGTATATTACAGAGGTTCTTTGCAGAAGATTCTAGGTTCAATCTCTGCTGATTCAAAATATGATAGAAAAGAAACTGTGAAGACCTGTGGTGATCAGAAAGACATTAAATCTTACTTTGCATTCCCAAGAGCAAAGTATTTTTTTTTAAAAAATCTGCCACCATCATCTGATATGATGGTAAATGACATACTTACCATCATGTCTAATATGACCTTCATATTAGAAAAGCAAAGAATACATTTCTCCATTGACACATATGCATACCTTCATTTTCCTATCATTTAAATATTGCATTTAGCATCCTGCAATTAGCTGCACTGGGAATTCCTAAATTGTGTGTAAAATGAACACCTGTCCATTGGCAGGATGGACACATCTGGACCAAATCATTTTTCATAATTTCCCAATATGGGAGATAGAGAAAGAAAATGTCTTCACAGTTCTTTAACTTCAGCTGCAATAAATACTGAGACATTTTTTTCATTAAAAACAAAATCATACTTCCTTTCTTTTATAAATACTGACTTATTAAAAGGACATTTTGTTTGGAATATATAAGGGTATTGGTCTGAACTTATCCTTCTTCACCCTTCTGCATTATCATTAAGTACAAAATACATTTTTAAAGTTAAGGTTTTGTTATACCTATATAGACAGGTTTTTTGCATTTTTTGTAGACTCTGGGAAAGGAAAGTAACTTATACAATAAAACTCTAAACACTGAGACAGAGGATAATTTGGACTAGATTTCATTTCTCCAAGGTGGAGCAGAATAGTCTTGAACCCACTCAGTTCCATTTCTGAGCCTCAGGGAATGACTGGTTCCAGTCTGTTCCTCCAGGATATTGAAAAAGAAATATTATGGAAGAAAAAAAAAAGAAGCTTTCATAATTTATGTAAAACCTCATGGTAGGGAGAGAAGTATTGAATTTCAATTACCAACAAATCTGCCCTCCAGTCAGAGTGAATCCTTGTAATCAGACTATCATTGATCACAAACATTACAGTAAGTTTAGAATGATCATGAGGCTGGAAAGATCCTTATTTTTATCATTTGTTTTAGCAGCTTTGCTGTATTGTCACCATCTTTCACCCTGAGCAGTATTGTTATGGTTATTTTATTTCTCATGCAGCTAATCTACTACCTACTCTGGGCTGTAGTATAATTCAGAGATGTTGGTGACACCATCCATCATTTGCGCCACACTACATTCAGCAGGAGTCAGTGATAAAGACTGGTGAGTACATCTCTTGTGCTTCTGCCTCAACTCTCACTAATGAGCTCCAGCACATTTGGGAAGGGCCAGTATCATTTCTTACAAATTCCCCTTCCATTTATATAACAAGTACTTAACCTATCCATTGGAAATTTGGAAGAGAAGTTCTGATGGCAGGGGCTACTATCACGGCAAATTTCTTTGAAGTTATAGTCACTTTAAAATAATTCCCTATTTAAATAGTTTTTACTTAAAATCCCTACACTAATTTCTGTGAAATTTGCCATATTTTTTTTACCTCATAAAGATGTGGCTTGCTGGCAAAATTCATATCATTCTACAAAAAGTAAACCAGATATAGTTAGATAGATAGAGATAATAGATAGAGACAATAGATAGACAGATTTTCTCTGTGACAATCTGACTCTAACCTGGTCTTTCAGGTCTTCCAATGGTGTGCTTATCACCATTGTATCTGAGTGTATCCATCTGGCTGCTTGTCCTCCTCTTCTTTCCTTTCCTTCTACCTTTCCCAGCATTACAGCCTTCTCCAGAGAGCTAGGTCTTCACATAATGTGTCTGAAGTAGAATAATTTGAGCTTAGTTATTTATGCCTCAAGTAAGAACTTAGGTTTGGTTTGTTTGATGATCCATCTGTTTGTTTTCTTGGCTGTCTATGATATTTTCAGGAGTCTTCTTCAACACCAAACT
Source organism: Candoia aspera (assembly GCF_035149785.1). Classification (NCBI taxonomy): domain Eukaryota; kingdom Metazoa; phylum Chordata; class Lepidosauria; order Squamata; family Candoiidae; genus Candoia; species Candoia aspera. The sequence goes on along the minus strand of NC_086161.1, from coordinate 13,956,520 downwards.
TCAAAAGCATCAATAGTCTTCCTATCCTACTTCTTCAAAGTCCAACTTTTGCTTCCATACAGTGGCACAGGGAATTCCATGGCTTACATGATCCTGATCTTTATAGGTATAGGCACATCACAGCATTTTAATATCTTTCCCAAGACCTTCATGACTGCTCTACCAAGTGCTAGTCTGTGACATCTTTTTCTGAATGCTTGTTCCTTTACTGTTGATGGTTGATCCTATCCACCACCTCAATATTTTCATTGTCAATTCTAAGGCTGATTGTTCTACTTGTTGTCATTAGTTTGGTCTTCTTTATAGAGTCCCCAGATGGGAGGAGGTGGGCAGGGACAAATTGGATAAATAAATAAATAAATGTTTAATTTTAGTCCCATTTTTTTCACGGTGCTCCTTGAATGTTAGTACTAGGACTTGCAGATCCTTTGCATTTTTGGCTATTAGAGTAGTGTCATCATCATAGTCCAGGTTATTGATGTTTTTTCCTCCAGTTTTAAAACCACACTCATCTTCTTCCAATCCAGCTTCCCTTAATATATATTCTGTATATAGGTTGAATAAATAAGGGGAGAGTATGCAGCCTTGCTGCACTCCTTGGCCAACCTGGAGCCAGTCTGTTTTGTCATCTTCTGTCTGGACAGTGGCTTCCTGTCCTGTATATAAGTTTCTCATGAGGACAATGAGATGTTCTGGGATTCCCATTTCTCTGAGCACATTCCACAGCTTGACATGATACAATCAAAGGCTTTTCTATAATCAATGAAACACATACTGACTTCTTTTCGGTATTCTTTGGCTTTTTCATTTATCCAGCATGCATTGGCAATAATGTCCCATATTCCTCAGCCTTTTCTAAAGTCAGCTTGAGCATCTGGCATCTCTTTTTCTGTGTAGTGCTCTAATCTGCATTGGACAATCCTAAAGATGATCCTATCTAAGATAAACAGCACTGGAATTTGAGAGTTGCATAAGACATAGAAAACTTTCAGGCAATATTAGCTGCTGTGTGGCAGAACCTGAAAAAAGATCCAGAGATTCTACCTAAGAGCTTTACCCAGTTCAACAAATCAGTCTGTTCTCTGGAGACATGAGCAGTTGGCAAAAGCAGTATGTTCTCTGCTGATCTTGTTGCTCATAGCATTCCATGACAATCTTGTCAGCCCTGCAAGTGTAACAAATTGCATCCATTTATATCTGTGTATTCATTCTACATTCATTAAGGAACGGTGAACGCTTTGAATGTTTGGGGACATAGGACTTAATTCTAAATTTCCTTCAAGTTTCAAGTTATACAACTTTTGCATGGTGATTTATACATATTTATGTATAAAATAGCAAATTTGGAAAACACAAGAATGGCCATCAGATTGGAAAAAATCAACTTATATCCCCATACCAAAAAAGGGAAACACTAAAGAATGTTCAAACTATCGAACAGTGGCACTCATTTCACATGCCAGTAAGGTAATGCTCAAGATCCTGCAAGGTAGACTTCAGCAGTTCATGGAACGAGAATTGCCAGATGTACAAGCTGGGTTTAGAAAAGGCAGAGGAACTAGAGACCAAATTGCCAATATTCGCTGGATAATGGAAAAAGCCAGGGAGTTTCAGAAAAACATCTATTTCTGTTTTATTGACTATTCTAAAGCCTTTGACTGTGTGGACCATAACAAATTGTGGCAAGTTCTTAGTGGTATGGGGATACCAAGTCATCTTGTATACCTCCTGAAGAATCTGTATAACAACCAAGTAGCAACAGTAAGAACAGATCACGGAACAATGGACTGGTTTAAGATTGGGAAAGGAGTATGGCAGGGCTGTATACTCTCACCCTACCTATTCAACTTGTATGCAGAACACATCATGCGACAAGCTGGTCTTGAGGAATCCAAGGCTGGAGTTAAAATCTCTGGAAGAAACATTAACAATCTCAGATATGCAGATGATACCACTTTGATGGCTGAAAGTAAAGAGGAACTGAGGAGCCTTATGATGAAGGTGAAAGAAGAAAGTGCAAAAGCTGGCTTGCAGCTAAACCTCAAAAAAACCAAGATTATGGCAACCAGCTTGATCGATAACTGGCAAATAGAGGGAGAAAATGTAGAAGCAGTGAAAGACTTTGTATTCCTAGGTGCAAAGATTACTGCAGATGCTGACTGCAGTCAGGAAATCAGAAGACGCTTAATCCTTGGGAGAAGAGCAATGACAAATCTCGATAAAATAGTTAAGAGCAGAGACATCACACTGACAACAAAGGCCCGCATAGTTAAAGCAATGGTGTTCCCTGTAGTAACATATGGCTGCGAGAGCTGGACCATAAGGAAGGCTGAGCGAAGGAAGATCGATGCTTTTGAACTGTGGTGTTGGAGGAAAATTCTGAGAGTGCCTTGGACTGCAAGAAGATCAAACCAGTCCATCCTCCAGGAAATCAAGCCAGACTGCTCACTTGAGGGAATGATATTAAAGGCAAAACTGAAATACTTTGGCCACATAATGAGAAGACAGGACACCCTGGAGAAGATGCTGATGCTAGGGAGAGTGGAAGGCAAAAGGAAGAGGGGCCGACCAAGGGCAAGATGGATGGATGATATTCTAGAGGTGACGGACTCGTCCCTGGGGGAGCTGGGGATGTTGACGACCGACAGGAAGCTCTGGCGTGGGCTGGTCCATGAAGTCACGAAGAGTCGGAAGCGACTAAACGAATAAACAACAACAACATTTATTTATTTATCAAATTTGTCACTGCCCATCTCCTCCCACTGGAGGGACTCTGGGCAGTTCACAACAATATAATCCAAAAAGCAATACATATATAATAAAATTCCAATATAAAATACACTATAAAACAATTTCACAAAACTACTAAATATAAATAAAATCCAGATGGCTGTGGTCTCATTCAGTCATTGCATAGGAGGGGCACTTCAGGGCACTAGCCAACCCCAAGTATGATTATTCTCCTCCCTGCCCCAAGCCCGGTGGCAGAGCCAGGTCTTCAAATTCCTCCAGAAGCCTAGGAGCGATGGGGCTAACCTCACCTCCAGGGGCAAGATGTTCCAAAGGGCAGGTGCTACTGCAGAGAAGGCCCACCTCCTGGACCCTGCCAGATGGAATTCTCTTATCAACGGGGTCTGTAGCATGCCCTCTCTGCATGATCGGGTGGGACGGGCTGATGTAGCGGCAAAGAGGCAATCCTTCAGGTAACCCGGTCCCATGCCAAGTAGGGATTTAAAGTTGATAACCAACACCTTGAATTGGACCTGGAAGTAGACTGGTATCCAATGAAGCTCGCGTAGCAAAGGTGTTATACACACCTTTTTAGGGGTGCCAAAAATAGCCTGCGCAACTGCATTCTGGACCAGCTGAAGCTTCCAGATACTCTTCAAGGGTAGCCCCATGTAGAGTGCATTGCAATAGTCTATATGGGAGATAACAAGGGCATGAGTGACTGCTCGAAGGGCCTCCCGATCCAGGAAAGGGCGTAATTAAACAATATGTTTAATAATAATTAAATAATAAAAATAACCGCCCAGAGTCCCTCTTCTGGGGGAGATGGGCGGTGGCTAAATTTGAGTAATAAATAAATAAATAATGACAATAAGAATAAACTTAGAATGTTGTTGTCTGAAGGTTGACGTATTTATTAAAAAGCTATCCCGTTATGAAAACCAGCAAGAATGCCCTGGTTTCAAAAGTCAATTTTAGAAGCAGTTTGGCATAGTGGTTAAGGCACCAGGCTAAAAACAAGGAGAATAATCCCTCTTCAGGCATGAAGTCAGATGGCCCAGTCTCTCTCTTTCAGCCCCAGGAAAGAGACAATGGCAAACCATTTCTGAAGCCTAGCCAAGAAAACTTCAGGGACTTGTTCAGGCAGTTGCCAGGAGTCAAGACTGACTTGAAGACATTTTTAAAAACAAACAAACAAAAAAAACCCAACAACCCTATGGAAAATATTTTCTGGCTTTAAGGCCATAAGAAGATTACTATTAGGGAAAATAGTTTTTGGAGATTCAGCCCCACACTCACCTCCATTCTGGGCAGTCAAGAAAAGTCTTAAGACACCTACAGCTTTTAAAGAAATGTCTTTAGTGTGTTTCTTTAAGCTTTGTTGTCTTAATATTTTGTTGTAAAGATATTATCTGATTTCATATTTCTCTGCAATTCTATAGTTTCAGAAAATTGCCTCCTCCCCCAAATAATGTAAGTAAATAGGTATCTGTAGTACCCAGCTGGATGGAAACATAATCTATGTTGCTCAGAACATGAAAGATAAGTTATGTTTCTGTTCCACCTAAAAGATATCTAAAATATAATTGATACAAATCCATTTATGACATTATTTGAATTATAATTATTTTTCTGAAGTGTCAAGACCTGAGTACTTTTTTGCCATGTTATGCAAAGGACGTTTCTTCCATGTTGCTCAAGAGCAGTTCAGCAGGCAAAGAATAGATGTCCTCATCTATTTTCTAACCACCAGTGTTCCAGATGGACTGATTAGGAATGATCTGTTTTAAGACCATTCAGAGATCTCTTTGTATCTGCATGGCTGGAGGAGGAAAATCTCCCACAAGGAAGGATTTACTTGGTAAGAATTAAATACTTTAAAAAAAATAGCTCCCCAGAATCACATTTCAAATGAAAATAATTTCATCCTTGAGTGAAGGCACTCAAGAATGATTTTTATTAAAATGTATTAGCCAGTGTCAAATTTCACACACCACCATTTGAAAGTGCTATATTTCAGGATTGTTTACAGTAACATTTTAAAAAGATGCAATACAATCATATGCCTAGTAATACTGAGAAATGAAAAAAAGAAAAAAAATCACTAAATGTACTATCAGACAAGAATTTTAAATGCCTGGATACCTAGACACAGTTTTGCCTGGTGCCTAAGAGACATCAAAATATGTGTTAATTTGGCTTAGAGCAGAATTTTGTTATCTTTCCTACACATCTACTCTGTAATTTTAGAGTTCAGCAACAGTACTTTCTTGCCAACATATCACCAAATTGATTATGTGCCATCTAATCATTGTCGACTCTTAGCAACCACATAGATAGATTTTAATATCTATCATATATACATAGAACTGTCAGCTCTTCAAGGTAGTTCAGACCAGGAAATCAAAACCAAGAATACTACCTGTATGGTAAGTTTACAATAACAGAATCTTGCAAGTTTGAATGTGCTTCCCCCCTCCCTTGCCTTTATGTTCCAGAGAACTAGGGCGGGTTAATTCTGAGATGCTTTCTCCACCCCCCTCTCTCCTTTGGACTCAGATTTCTCTTATCAGACCATTGTCTAGGCTATAGCTCTATTTCTTGTCTCTCAAGGCTATTCTCACAGGGCATTACAGGAACTTTGGGAACTGCAATAGAGTTGCTTTTTAATATATAAATAAACACATGTTTTTTAAAAAAAAACCAAAAAAACAACAACATTATGGGTGTTTGATAACTGTGTGTATTTAGAAAATTAACACCCACAGCAGGTCTTCCAAAGATGACCTTAGGGTAAGGTAGGAACCTGTAGGAAAAGGCTTCAGATACTCTGGTCCCAAGCCATGAGGGCTTTATAGCTTAAAAACAAAACCCGGAACTGAATTTGGAAATTAAATTGGAATCAAGAGAAGATAAAGAACTGGTATATTCAATCATATTGCCAATTATAATCAGCCTGGTTGACTCTCCATTTTGTACTAATTGAAGTTTCTGAACCCACATACACTGCAAGAAGTTAAATAAAAAGTCATCACAGAATGGATTATTGTTGCAAGACTAATTCTACCCAAGCTGCAGCTGGTGCACCAAGCAGGACCAGTAAAAGATGCTTCATATCAAAGATAGACCAAGGTGCACCCCCATATGAACTTGATCCTTTAAGGGGAGCAAAGCCCCATCCAGAAGACATATCCTTGACAGTTGAAATATCCATAATAGCACCTCTGTCTTGTCTGGACTGAGCTTCAGCTTCTTGGTTTTTATCTTGTCCATTACTGTAGATAGGCAATGATTTACCAATTCTACAGTGTCACCTGGATCAAATGAAAAGGAGAGAAATTGCTGAGCAATATCAGAATACTGATGACATTTTGTTTCATTTTACTCTGAATGATCTCATTCTGTAGTTTCATGTAGATATTGAACAACATGGGACATAAAATGGAACCCCCACAGAATAAACACCATGGAATCAAGCAGAAATCTTCCAGCATGAACATCCAGAGATGGTCATCCAGGTCAGGTATGAATGAAGCTGCTTCAAGGCTGTTCCGCTACGCCTAATTTGGCCAACCTTTCCAGAAGAATACTAGGTTAAAGGTACTAAAATTGCTGAGAAATCCAGGCACATTAATTAAGGTTGCAGTTACTCCATTGTTCTCCTTGCAGAGATCATCCAGCTGAGTAACCAAGACAATTTCAGTGACAAAACCAGACCTCACCCCAATCAAAATGGATTTAAAAAACCCATTCTATCCAATAGTGTCTAAATATGAACAATTGTGTGTCTGAATCACACGGATGAGCACCTTGCCAAAGAAAGTTGTTGTTGTTGTTGTTGTTGTTGTTGTTGTTATAATTTGTTCTGGAGTGGTTTCTCTACAGTAATGAAATTGGGACCATTCCTTGTCACAGGGAGAAATTTATCCCTCTTAAACCATAAGGGATCAAATAGGTGGCTAGCTATAGTTGACTAAGCACTTTATTTATGCTTCATTTTTACCTTCTAAGTGCCTAGTTAACATATTCCTGCCACCAAGGGATCGATATGATCTCTGAACCAGTTCCCAAAAGGTCCTGAATTACTTGGGAAAACTCCATTGGGTGACACAGTGGATGCAATGGGGGATGAGAAAAAAGTATAGGGGTTTTTTTTGTCCCCGTCACCATCAGACAGGCTTAATAATGAGCTCTTATTAGAGTTAGGTTTTTCTCCACTTGTGGTCTCCTGGCTTGCTTTATTGCCCTCAGCTGAAATTTGGAATGAACTATGCTACTTTGGGAGAGAATGGTTAGGAGTGATTGTGACAACTGTCCTGCATTCCAAAAAAGCAGCTTGTCAGCTGTGCCATCTTGAACATCTCCCAGATTTGGAATACATTTGGAATCCATTGGAATCTATCAACAACTCAGGACAGACCACTCTAATATGTCCACCACTTTATAGAGTAGAATAATTGCTACAAGCCTAAATCTCAATGGGAAACAGCATAATTATGTCATAGGAATATATGTTTTTATGTTGTCATTGGTTTATTGCTTTAGTTAATCTTTGATCTCTACTGATATACTGTAGTATGTTCATAGAAACAAGCAAATGTCTAAATAACAGCCCATATCCCAAGACAGGAAGTTAGGCTGAGTTTTGGGCTGTTGCACAATGTAAGGAAGGGTCATGAAATGGCTATTCCAAATATCAAGGCTGTAACAATTCCTACGCGGTTAGAGCAGCAGCCTCTACTTGTAACATGCAATTATCAGAAAGAAAATGAACATGAGATTGCATCATTTCGGGCCTGTTGAAATATTAATAATGTCCAGACTCAAGAGTGGTGTTTGTTATTCCTACGTGTAGCTGACATCTGGCAATGGAGCTGGTATGAGGAGTGTGTAGTGGAGAGAAACGTCTGAAAGCTTGCCAAGAAGATGTGACAATTTGTTTCTCTGACATGGAACTGAACATACCAGAAATGTCAAGAAAGAGATTAACAGCTGGAGAGGAATTAAAGAAAAATATTGCCTGAGTTTAACCTCTGGGCTTCCTGTCACCATATGGTATGATTTTGTGGATTTGCTTTCATCTCCTTTCTTTTGCAGTAAAAACTAAGAACTGGTCTCCTCTTTCAGCCCCAGCTTCAGTAGACAAGGCACCAAAAAGGGACAGACAAGTTTCTCTGCAGAGGAAAGGGAAGGAAGTTTCTTCTAATGCATCTTGAGAGACCTTATTTTTTTATTCTGGTAAACTCAGATTAATTTACCTAGACAATAAAGTGAAACCCAATCAAAACAATTGGTAAGTCTGTTGGGCACATGCCAACCAATTGCATTATAGAAAATTGGCCTCTGATGTCTCAGATGCCTAAAGTACAATTGACTCTTCCTTAGGTGCTAATTATAAAGATCCAGTGGCTGCTGGCATCTTTAAAACAAGTTTAAATTCTTCATCTGTGTAAAAACTCAGATAACATATACTGATGAGTGATTATGTCAATTAAATTTATATATAGAAAATATATATATTCTCCATATTTATCCCTTATCAACCATGTTTAGTTCAGCCTATCCTTACAGCTAATGAATTTTTGGGGAAAAAAATTCAATTGATATTCATGCCTATTTTTCCTGAACCGTTTTCATAATAGGCACACTTTCTGAAATCAACTTTTCCATAGTATGATGCATATCCATATTTTCCTCTAATATACATTTTTAGTATGTTTTGCCTAACATAAGCATTTCATGATTTTTTGGAAGTTGTGAATGACTTTGCAAAATTCAGAAACATACATATTTCAGCATGCACGCATGCTGTATGCATCCCAGATTGTTTTCTATAATTGGCAGAGTTGAATTCAGTATATTCAATGACAAATTTTAATGGACTAAATTTTTTATCCCTCCTAAATTCAACAAAACCTGGAACCAGGTCATTACTGTTCATGTCCTGAAAGTATCATTCTGGAGTGAGGTGGTTGGTCTGGTCTTATATCTCACAGCGTCTTGATTTGTTCATTGCTCCTCTGGCTGGTGTTAACTTAGTAGCTGTTATGTCTCAGAGACACTAGGCTGTTTCTGGATGGATCGGAATTTCAGAACTTAAATGCTAAGATTACTGAGAACTTTGCATCAATGCCATAGGGGCTTTGCCTCTAGGACATACAAGCTCTATTATGGGCATGTTTATACGTGTGTGAATATGCATAAGATGGAAGAGGAATGGGATAAATATAAACACAAGCAAACTTTTCAAAAAACATTAAAGCCATTATTCCAGATTTAAAGGAAAATACACATCTGGTAAGCCCAGAACCATATTTCCTGGGTGCTCTGTGGCACTCATTTCCATTCTATGAACAATGTCATTTCATAAGGCTGAAAAGGTTTATGTATTGATGGAATGTGGTTATTTTTTTGTTGTTAAAAAGCATTCAAGCTAGCTAACAAGAATTAAAATACAACTAACATTTTGAAGCACACTAAAGAAGACCATATATAAAATCACTTAAAAGGTCAAGAGCCAATTGACAAAATAAAGCAACATCTGTGATTGATATCGGATTGGTGGAGATTGCATTCTTGCAGCAATATTTCTGGTGTACTATTTAATTACTAAGTTTCTGTTACAGTCCTTTTTTTGCTGCTGCTGCTCAAGACATTGGGTCAGATCCATAACAAGAGTAAATGGAGTTCCACCTTAAGATGTGTTTGGATGACACCCAGAGTCAATATCACCTTGTTTCTCAGCTCAAACTGAGAAACCACACTGCTGATTTTAAACTGTCTTACTAACATTTGGGGAGGGCTTCATGAATCACCAAAAAATAAAGGAAGTGGGAGCTGAATGAAGTCTTCTGGCCAAAGGTAATCATTTTCAATAACTTGATATGTGTCCTGTTCTGTGAAAACTGTATGACAAATGGTGGTCAATAGAATGTATGACCTCTTTCAACCTAGGCCATTCCCCAGATATTTCTTATTCATGTGTTTTGCTCCTTTTCATACAGTGAGCACAATAGCACCTATACACCAAAAGGGTCAAGTGGGGAGGTGGAAAGTGAAGGAAAATGTTAAAAAAAATGAAATTGTCTTTCTCTTTTTCAGTACACTCTCCTGGGGATCACATTATGAAGAATCTGTGAAAAATAGGGCTTTATAAAACTTTTGAAAAATGGGCAACTTAGAACATACAGTATATAACAGTAACAACAACACAGCTTGCTTAGAACAGCTGCTTCCTACAAAGTAGTTGTTTCTACCAAGTAGTTTGCTGGATAACCTTTTTAAGTATTGGGTTTGAAAAGAGCTGATGATAAAATCACTACTCTTGAAACTTCCTTTTGTTTAAGCCAGTAGTTGCCTGAACATTTTCAACTGCTTTCTAAAGTCAGAGTATTGATTTATCTAGCTCCTTTTGGTTACCTGTGGTTGTCCAGAACTTGCAGTAGAGTAAGTCAGTGTAGATAAGCCATGATCTGCTTTAATGAGATGCTTTGCTTCTGGGAAATCAGTTGTTCTACCTCAATAAAGCTTCAAAGTGAGCCAGTTCACCAATGTTGGCTGTTTCAGTTCAATAACTGGAACATTTGTGTTTTGTTGTGCATGCCAGGAAGTTCCTGTTATTGAACTGAAGCAGCATGGCTGTTCCATGTTGCTTGTATGATAGTTCTTCAGGTTCAAAGACGACGTGCTGTTGAGCAGCTCATCTGTGGACATGCACAATGGGGGCACTGGAACTCTACTGCTGTAGTAATTAGGTGTTGTTCTGTGATGCTGCTCATGATTTTCTATCAGTTTTTGGTGGCACCTGTCTTCAAAGCCAATGGAGACTTCATAGCACAGGGCTCGCCAGCAGGTTCAGTCAGCAGCCTCAGGTTCTCATTCCCTTGGCTGGATGTCACAGTGGCATAGGGTTTCTTTCACAGCATCTTTGAAGTGCTTGCATGGTCGACCTCAAGGTCTCTTCCCAGACTTCAGTACCCTATAGAGCAACTGGCGAGGTATATGGTGGTAATCCATTCTCGTGATGTGTCCCACCTACCACATCTGGGCTCTGATAATCAGGGACTTGAGACTGGTGGACCTCCAAGTTGGAGACACAGTCTTGTCAATGAATGCTGAGGATGGAGCAGAGGGCATGCATATGAAATTTCTCCAGTTTGATGTGCCTTCGGGTAATATGATTCAAGCCTTCATTTCAATGAGTGTTATGACTGAATGTGATGGAATGTGCCCCTGAAGGCGGGGGTGATGTGGTGGATTTCAGTGTTGCCACTAGTTCTCAGGAAGGAGGGAGTGCAGTCCAGGGAGATAAGAGAACTGTCAGTAGTACAGGGGCTGTTTGTCGGAAAGCAAAGAGACTCAAGGTGGCCCTGCCCTAGAGTCTCTCAGGTTATTTGTGCTTCTGTTAGTTAGAGGAGCTTTAGTCTGGCAAGATCCTGTTTACATATATGGTGAGAACAATAAAGAACTAGAGTTGGAAGATACTGACTCAGCGTGGTTCTTGGCCTGGTTCTGACACTGAAGCTCCAATGAAGCAAAGCTCTTTTTTTTTGAAGATCTGTACAGGGCAGAGGCCTTCCTTAACACCTTCTATATGGAACTTGCAGCTAGATAGACTAGCTATTGAACTTCTGTCCTTTTCCAAACCAAGAATTTGCTCTACCGTTGGGCATCGCTCCATCCCAGCCAAAGGTAGTTGAAGGATTAGAAAGTGACCTTCCTTCAGTTTCTGCAGCTGATTTAATTCACCTTCTTTTCATATTTTTTTTATTCTGACCTCTTGGAGGCTAAATTAAAGAAACAATGCAGGAACAAGTTCAACTTTCCAGAATTTATTTTCCACTTCATACTCGAGATGTAGGGGCTAGCCTGAGGCACTGTTTCTAAACAAGTAGCAAATGCCAGGAAAATTAGTGCAGGGCTACGTTTTCCCTTTTCAAAACAAAGCACATAGTTGAAATTCAGTGTGCATTTCCTTGAGGTTTTTGATGCCATATAACCTTTGAGTGACATTTAGTCTGTATATGTGTCTCAGTGAACTATTCCACTCCAAAATAATTAGAAGGAGGTACAAGTATGAAGTTGTAGCAGGAAATGACAAAAAAGTGTGGAACATTTCCTTCTTCATTTTAAGGAAAAGATAATATCTTTAAGGGCCAAAAATATATCAGATGAAAACCATTAACACAATTATATTAAATTATGTTTAAGCTACAAAAAGAGCTGCATGAGTTTCAAATGTGGGTTTCATGCAAAAAAGAGCCAATTCTATAGTTTATTTCACTGACTAAACATATAATTATATTTAGGTTTTATACACATTCTACCCCCTAAATGAACCAAGAGATTGCTATCATGTGAAAAAAGATGAATCCATTTCATGAGAATATTGTCAAGTTGCATGAAAATTCAGGAAGTTTGTTAGTTGGAGGGAATGGGTTTATTCCTTCTTAATTTTAATTTCCCTTGAAGTAACAGGGTATTGGATGAAAGATGCTCAGAATGAAGTTTCAGTAAATTCAGTGGATTTTATCCCTAATTAAACTATTAGTGCATCTATGAGCAAATATGATATCCTACCAGTTCACTGGAATATCATATATTCTGTAATTTCATGAAGTATTTTAATGGTTTTTGCTCCAGTTTTGGTACATACATGTTCTGAGAGACATAGAAAACCCCCAGTAAAATGTGTTGAATTCTGTTTCTGAGTCTTTACTAAACTCTCCTAATTTTTAAAAGCTTCATATAAAGTAGATACCTAAAGGTACAGGAATCTATTGCATTTTAATGAGAACATTGGCCAGGTTTTTTATTATTATTACATTGTTGGATCTCATTTGTAAAACAGTTTAATTTAATTAGCAATAATAATGCAAATAAATAACTTTCTTTTTTTTAATAAAGAAGTTTCTTACCTAACCATACTACAAAATGGATAAGCTGATTAGTTGCCTATAATATGTGACAATATGCAGCCAATTTTATGAAACACAACTGCTTCAGGAACTATCTTGTAACAGAAAACTGTTTAGCTCTATTAGAATAAATTGAAAAAAAGGATTGCAAAGCAATTAAATTACATATTGCCTCCTTTAAAAAACAAACAAACCTGAGATATAGTAGATAGGAAGGTACAAATCCACCCTGATTTATGTACAGTTTAGGGCAAAAACACTCCATTTGCTGCATTCCCCCAATGAATAGTTTGGGTTTTTTTTTTAATGTAAGTTTCTGTGATGTAGCTAGTCAGTTCTCTGAATAATTTTTTTTTAAAAAAATGTGAAGATTTTCCTGATGCCCTTCTTTGTTATATGAATTTTTCCTGTATATTCTTGATGTAAGTTCTTGATATAAGTTATTTTTTAAAATTTTAACAACCCCCTCCTGTGCACCTCAAATGAACAAATATAGCATTCGTGTGGGTTTTGGGATCAGCAAAACCAAAACCAAACCAGAATAAATTGTCTATAATGTTGCTTCTGTACTGTTACAAATAGATAACTAGATCAGAACATGAGTGACCTAGTTCAATTAAACCAGTTACTTTCTGTCAAGCCAATTTACATCACAAGGCTGTTTTTGTGAGGATAGAATGGAGATGCTCCCTCTCCATGTAAACCACGATCTCCTGAAGAAAGTTAAGATATAAATCTAAACTGTTGTTGTTGTTGCTTTAAGAACAAGTACAGCAATACTTCAAGAAAGTAAAATCTTTTCATTCATTTGAAAGCAACAAAAGAAACATTCATGGTAGAACACAAATGGGTGCTAACATTCTACAATTAGTGATAGCATTACAATAATACCACCTTAATGAAATCCCAGAATAATCAAGACTTCTGCCTTTTTCCTAGTTGCAGGAGTAATAGGGTGGAAAAGGAGGCTGCTTAACTCTCTCTTCTGCAATTTTTGCATTTGGTTCGTTTCCACTATCTATGTTTCACTCACAAAGAAAAAGAGAAGTTGATGAACTTATCTGTATGTATAAATGTATGATTGTTCATTTCCCAAGCTTGATCCCATTCCAGCCCTTGCCTTTGAATTTAGATTTTTTCACATATTTATTATAGACACTTGCTTGAACAAAATGGGAGGAGAAAAGCATTTATTTCTGTTCTCTACCTATTGAGAGTCAAGGGAATCATCTGTAGGTGAAGCATGCTAAATAATAATAAGTACACTAATTATGGTAAATGAAGTTGAGCACACTGACATTGTTAAAACTAATGACCCCAGACATTGCCACTTAACATGCCTTTTGGAGTTCAGTCAATTGAATTAATTGTGATATCACAGAAGTGCTGAGCCTATACTTGCAGCTTAACCAAAAGTTTAAATGACAAGGCAGCACCAGGCAGAAGGGTTTCCCCTTAATTGTTAACTTGCTATAATTGCAACAGTTAATTTCCGATGACCTCTTCTCTAAAATCACTTTTGCCTTCAGGAGTGGCCTTTGAAAGCATTGCTGTGCAGGCAGGGGCCTTTTCTGGAGTAGGAATCTGCATTTTAATTTTAAAAATTGGCTTCTGAAAGATATAGATAGCAGTGTCAATCACATTGGAGGAGAACAGACCGAAGTAATCACCACTTTTTGATTGGTTGATTATGTGCCATCAAGTTGTTTTTGACTCCTAGCAACCACATAGATTTCCTCCATGATGATCTATCCCTAACAAGTTCTTTCAGGACTCCCAAATGTGCACTCATTGCCACTGTAACTGAGTCCCTCCATTTTGCTGCTGGTCATTGTCTTCTTCTCTTTCTTTCCACCTTTCCCAGCATTAGAGCCTTTTTCAGCTTTTCTAATATCTTTTCCAAGGCCTTCATGGCTGCTCTACCAACCGCTAATCTGCAGCATATTTCTTGACTGCTTGTTCCTTCACTGTTGATGGCTGATCCTAAAAGAAGCTCTTCACCACTTTGATATCTTCACTGTCAATTCTAAGGCTGGTTGTTCTACTGTTGTCATTAATTTGGTCTTCTTTATATTTAATTTTTATCATATTTTTTCACCATGCTAATCAACACAACCACATTTTTATTTTTTTCAGTTGGGTGAGTAAACTAACAAAGGTCTATAAAGTATAGCAGAGGTTAAGCATATCTGTTTCAGCTCTTAAAGTACATGCCCTCATTGAGTTTAGTTCTGGTGATTTCTTGGATCAACCCACATAATTGTCAAGACAGTTAAGAAGTGCTTTGTCACATCTTTCTTTCAGATTTTTTTTCCAGTTTCCCAGTTCAGCCTATCCTGATATTTTCTTATCCAAATATTAAGTCCAACTCTGCATAGATTTTTTTTTTAAATTGGCCAGGTTAGCTAGGGGCTTCATTTTGCTGTGGTTACTTTGCATCTTAGCTTGTTAAAAAATGGTATAAAAACAGAACATTGTATCACTGAATGGGCAAAATGGGCTTCCTGGGAGCTGTGGGTAGGATGATATGTAGCTCCAAGCCTGTAGCTTTCCTTAATCCTTCCTCCCTTCCTTCCTTAATCCTTCCTCCCTTCCTTTCTTAATCCTTCCTCCCTTCCTTCCTTAATCCTTCCTCCCTTCCTTCCTTAATCCTTCCTCCCTTCCTTCCTTAATCCTTCCTCCCTTCCTTCCTTAATCCTTCCTCCCTTCCTTCCTTAATCCTTCCTCCCTTCCTTCCTTAATCCTTCCTCCCTTCCTTCCTTAATCCTTCCTCCCTTCCTTCCTTAATCCTTCCTCCCTTCCTTCCTTAATCCTTCCTCCCTTCCTTCCTTAATCCTTCCTCCCTTCCTTCCTTAATCCTTCCTCCCTTCCTTCCTTAATCCTTCCTCCCTTCCTTCCTTAATCCTTCCTCCCTTCCTTCCTTAATCCTTCCTCCCTTCCTTCCTTAATCCTTCCTCCCTTCCTTCCTTAATCCTTCCTTCCTTCCCTAGTTGTTGGCAATATTCTCCTTTCTTTTCCTTCCCACCCATCTTCTTTGCTTTCATATTTCTTTCTTACATTCCAGAATCCAGGTATCAGCCTCAATACCAATGGGAAGTGAAAGGCTGAGATTGCTCTTGCTCACCCAATTTATTCCTTGTTTTCCTTTGAAATGAGATAATCTTAAATAATATAGGTCCTATAGCAATATGTTTATATTCCCTGTGTGAAATCAGGGCATCATAACAATCAAGACTTCCACAAACAACAATTTGCTTGTCTTAGTATGAGAGCTGGAACAAGAAACCACTCTGAAAATGAGATGTTATGCATGAATAAACAGGAGATACAGTGGATGCCTATTTATTTATTCACCTGAAAATAAATGTTCTGATCAAGGGTGAAAAGGTAGAACTTGTTATTTTTCAGGGGAGGGGAGAGAAAGAAGAAAACAAAAGTTTAAAAAAATGGTTTTCTTCAACAGGCATTCCGGTGTCAAATACAATGAGACCCATAGAATAGTTGACTTAAACCCCCACAGTTCCAGGAGCCTCAGGTCTTTCATTGATGTATTGATACCCAGCAATCAATCTGGTGAATGCAGATTGATTTTCACCACTAAACGTTAACAGGAATATTGTGAAACAGAGCCTTGGAGTATTAGCTGTTCTACACAGTTAATTGTTAAAGGGTTTTCTCTATGCTGCTTGAACAACAACATTAGAAATTCAGGAAAGTTCAAATGATGTGATCCGTCTCTGCATATTAACTTTGTTGTTTCATGCAAAAGCACTTTGGTTATGTCAGCCATGAAATTCTAAAGAAATATATTACCTACCTCCCATTAACAGTTTTGAATGCAACGTCATTCAGTCCCGTTTCCAAAATTGAGAACATTTATATCATTTGGAACAGTTTATAAAATTGATTAGCAGTTTATAACACTTATATGGCCACCCAACTCAACAAAGTGGTGTACAAAAGTCAACCACAACTACAAAAACAATACAATAGTTTAAAAACCATCAAAAATTATAAAATGGTAACCAGGCTAAAATGTACTGCAACACAACAATTGGGACTCCACTCATCTGAACCCAAAGCCTGGGAAAGAGATGGCCATAGATTATTCTCCAAAGCATTAGCTTCACTATTTTAGCCCTTATCTTACCTACCTTGACCCAGTGGTGAAATACATAAACAAAGAACACCTACAACATCCACAGGAAACAGTATAATTACAGTGAAAAAAGAAAACTTGGTGTGTATAAAGCAAGACTGTTATACTGTGTGAATCAGATTTGATCCACTTTGAAGAGTTGATTCAGTTTAGAAAATCAGTCTGATTCTGTCTGAATCATTAGACCAACTCAGATAGGTGATTTTCATCATCAAATCCAGCTAATTTGATTGAGATTGTCAATTTGTTTTTTTTTTCAAAAAGGAGGTTTTTGCCTATGAGTAGAAGCCCATCCAAATCCTTCTTCCCGTCCAAGATCTGACAAGGTTGACATGCTTTGGTTCCCATCAGTTAAGCAGTATCATCTTGTGAGACCCAGGGGACATGCGTTCTCTCACACCATGCCTGCCCTTTGAAACAGCATTGTCTCTTACATCTAGATGATCCAATCTGATCTATCAAAAGACCTTGAAGACATGGTTCTTCCCCCAGGCACTGAATTAGGAGTTTACAGGAACCCCTTTTAGTTGTTTGAATGTATCCTTGGTGTGATCTTTTTTTTTTCTTTTTCTTTTTTTGGTTAAATAAATAAATAATCCATAGAAATTCACAAGATTGGATCAGAGAAGAGGGGAGGAGAGAGGGGAGATTGCCTTTATTTTAGAAGCTCTACAATTGTCGAGTTCCTTCTCCTCCTCCTTAACTGGCATGCTTATAGCAGTGTTGATTTTAGGAGGAATACCGCTCCTTTTTCCCATGCTTCCCAGAATAACTATGTGACAGCCTTCATAGACTGCAACTATTATACACATACCAGGCTTTTAACATAAAAAGATAGGGGAGACCTCCTAACTACCTTGTAAAGCTTCTAAAATGAGTACCACTCTCATCTGCCTCTACCATGATTTTTTCTAGGGAAGAACAAATGCTGGGCAAAATTCATTAAGGCTTGCATCTCTCCCAGCTGGGTTCTGCTGGAAGCAAAATATACAAACTTCCACCCATCAGGAATCTGGACAGAATCTGTTCTAATCAATAGCCATAAGCCTTACTGTCAATGTGCTACTGACCACATATGTGGCTCTGGGGAGCAATGTCTCTTCACATATCCCAACCTCTACATCCCAAGCTCTTCCACTTGATGGAAAACAGTGATCAGGCCAGGATTTCTACTACGCAAAGTACTAGCATACTTTGCACATTCAGTGGGTCCCATCCCACAGTCATTAAGAATACAGCCAGGCTTATTCTATCCATGCATGTTTTCTTCACACTTATTTTTCACATAGGAGGAAGTCATCTAAATTACTAGGTCTTTATGTTGCAGTATAAAACCATTACCACCTCTTTTCCAACCTGTTGATCATTTTAGATGACACTGAGAGAGGCAAAGACTTCTAATCAAGTATTAATTAATCTTATAATTAAGTAAATTTTTCACTTCAGTACCCCTCAATGTGCTTCTCTACAATTGAGACATAGCAAGGAGGCACCCTAATGGGCTAAGCACTGTGTGTGTAGAAAAGGGGAGGATTGAAAGTTGTCATTATTTACTTGATTCTACTTAAATTTGCCAAGTAGGTTAGAGAGGATTAACTGGAGAGTTATTTGATTTAGCTTCTTATTCTGTTCAGTCATTTTAGTTTCTTGCTCTTTGCAGACTTTTGCAATAAAATTGGACACATCTCCATTGGCTTCCCATTAATCTGATAATTATACACTAACTCTTATAGAACCTGGTCATGTTGTCATAAGAGGCCTTTGAGCTGAACTTTGTCTTGTCAGGCTGAGTTTATTGTTCATAAATATTTTAGCATGAATCTAAGATGGCTTATGAATGATTGATCTCTTATACTTCACTGACCTTTCTTATAAGATTTTTCATTAAAATAGAAGAAAAGCTGTTCCCTTGTTCCCCCCTCCTTTTTTTTTTTTTTTAGCCATCAGTAGTTAATATTCGATGCTGCCTGAAAGCTGGAGGCATCTGGAAGATTTTAAAAAAATTACTTGGCCATTAATTTAACAAACGATACATTAAGTTAAAAAATTAAAAGCGAGCAATAGTTTAAATAGTTTCAGTATGCTAATGTTCATCCTCTGGATCTCTAAGATATGAAGACAAACCCAAATATGCACTGCACAGAACAGTGACTGAATATATATTCAATATTCAATATATATAAAAGATGTTATATGTTGAGCATTATTGCCCACACAACAACAGAAATATCAGAACAATAGTCCAGTATTGTTATATTGCGACACCATATAAACACAACTGTGCCCGTTATTTGTTACCATTTCTAAAGGGTTATTCTGGAAGGCCACATAATATTGCAGTAACATTAAAAATAGTGTTACGTTTTGTCAAACAGAAAGCTTTCCTTTGTTTTCAGCAATGGAAGACAGAAGTCAGCTAATCAGTAACTGCTTTGACCAGGGTGCTAGATGAAGAATTCCTCTTTCTTGCAATGATCAAAGAGGCACAGGAGTAAGCAAAAACATTCAAGGTGGTTTGTGTACTTGTTCAACCACTGTACTATTTATGCTTATAACCTGCCTCAATCCTGAAGGGTACAAATTCAATACTGGATGGACTGCAGCATCAATATTGCACTAAGCCATACTGTGATTGGTTTGGTTGGGATTTAGCTCATTGTATGAAGTAGGGGAGAACCAATCTGGTGTAAGGCACTAGGCCAGGAGACTGTGAGTTCTAGTCCCATCTTCAGCATGAAGCCAACTGGGCCAGTCACTCTCCCAGCCCTAGGAAGGAGACAATGGCAAACCACTTCTGAAAAACCTTCCCAAGAAAACTGCAGGGACTTGTTCAGGCAGTCTCTGAGAACTGGACACAATTGAATGGATTAAAAAAAAATGAGAAAAAAAACACTCTAGAAACCATGGTTTACATTTTGTGTAAACTCAAACATTGTTTGTTAACACATTCAGGGAACTCTGCCAATTGTAATTTATTCAACAACCTATGGCTGAAAGAAACCATGAAGTGCTGCCTGTAACAAAAGCTTCTATGTGTATCCACGTGCCCTTTCCCCCTCTTCATCTCATGTGGCTGATTTAACAGCTCATGCCAAAATGGGAGAACTCTTCTCAAGATCCTCAACACTAACAGTAGACCTTCATTGTTAGCAGCCCTGGGAGAATATAAAAAGCTTGGCATTGATTTAGTTGGGTATTTTAGGTGTATGATTTCAGAAAAGCTTGACAGAAGCTGCCAAACTGGCTGGCTATTGGCACTCTCTTTTTTTCAGACTGACTGAGCCTGGTACCAACTTTAATCTGCAAGAAGGAAAAAGGCTTTTTCCTTTTTCATACCAACTCAGTTGTCTACCAGAATCATTGTCAGTTTAAGACTGGGGAGGGGAAATCATTCAGGTAAGATTTTTCTCCCACTTTTCTGCCCAGAGGGCACTTAACACATGAACAATAGAAAATAAAACACCAAGCACCAAGATACTATAAAATAGTTGCAGAAGTTAGGAGCGGGCAATTTTTTTTTTTGCTAAAACCCTCTTGGTTTTTATTTTTATTTTTTTATTTTATTATTATTGTTCTTTTGCTGTCAGGAGGGAGGGGTAAGGGAACATGACAGTGGTGCTGATATTTTTGGCCTTTGTTGTCCTCAGTGGGATTTGAAAAGAGAGTGACACACACCCACACACCCACAAACACCCATATTAATAGTTGTGTTAACCTTCCCAGGTAAGAATTGCTACAATGCAACTTTGGAAGGCTTGTAAGGTCCACAAAAATGGGGCTCAAAGCGACATGTAAGCTGCAGGTTCCCCTCTCCCATAAATTAAACTTTGTTTCCATAATCACAGCCCTCAGTAGAACTAGAGTCGTTGGGGAGTCCACCACAAGCAAGAATTAGGTAATACTAAAGGTAAAACTTCCAATAGTCCAACGTATTTCAGATGGTTGGAAAGGTAACTTGAGAGCAAGTCATCTCATAAATAGGCTGCTCCAGAGAAGACTTTTTTTTGCAGACCAACACTCTTCTAAAACTGGGTTCATTCAGCAAACTAGACTAAAATTAGGTTAGGGAGCTTGAGGTTCAGCATATGGTGAGATTCTGACTATTATCTTAGCATGTTGAGTGAAGGAGGCCATCACACTAAGCCATATTTGTTTGGGCACAGCATGTTATATGAACGTGGCAGTCGTGTTTTATTAACCCAGCTTGGGTAAGTGGGTTGTGAAGTCCAATTTTTACTCATGTTCAGACAGCATACTAAAACATGGTCAGTTAAAGACTGAGTGTCTACATTTATGCACAATGCTAAACTTGGTTGGGGGTTTTGTTGTCATGCATGTGAATGTGGCTTAGCATGCTATATGGTCTCATATTGGAAACACATAATACTATGCATTGGGAAAGCCCAGTAAATGGGTTAATTCAGTAAACAGGTTAAATATAGTATGTATATAGACAATGTAGCCATTGATTTGCTTCAGAACCATAGAAATCCAGGTAGGACAATGGGGTCTAAACTTCAAAGTCAGATGCAGCTCTCCTTGTTCCGCTGAAATTTATCCCAATGTTACTTATTCCAGACATGATCGAGCTCTTGAGGTTCTGTCATTGTCATTAGAGGATGACTTCCCCAGTGTGGCCAAAGCTGAGCCTGGCTTCCACTGCTCTGGTAGCATTCAAACCCAAACTTGGCTTTTTGGTGGCCTTGAAGGCCAGTTTGTGTAACAAGTTGCATTTTTTATATAATTTAAAACCATAAAATTAATTATTTTCTTGTTTTCTTTTCTGATTCCTAGGAGATCTCTTTTCCTCCCTGTTCCATAATGGCAGTTCCTTGATGTGATCTTGCATTAATTTTACATTAAAAAATAGCTAAACCTCTAAATACCACACCTGTAGACTTACACTCATTTCATGCTGACAGTAGTTGAGTTTCAATTTCTTTTTGTTCTTAATCCTTCTTTAAGGTTACAGTCCTATATCTCCTTTCCTAACTCCTATAAATGTGATACGTGCATCATAGTAGAAATGACTAAGATTTCATTATAGAGTTTTAACATTGTGACAATGTGATGATTTCACAGCAGTTTCACTGAGTTAATGCACATTATTTTCTACAATTGTGTGCTTAAAATAGAAATGCAACCTATAGGCTGCATTTTCTTTTGATTATTCAAAGGTAAATAGGGAAAATATCTATGCAGAGGAAAGGTCACTTAAAAAAGGTTCTGTCTCATATTTTGAGATACACACATTTATTAATGCATTACTTGTATGCAAATAACAAGGTGTTTTTTTTTTAATTGAAGGATCATGTGAATTTTGGATTAAGATAAACACACATGATCATTTTTACTTCATCGATTTCTAGTTTGCATAAATATTCTAAGTCATGGCCTACAATTTTGTCTTGATCCTTCCTTACTTCAAGATTATGTATTTGCTCAGGAGCAAAAGTTATCTTCCTTGCAAGTCCTCATGTAAGTCTCAATCCATTCAGGTTGTCTCAGAGTTTCTGCTCCTGGTGGCCCAAGCTGGGGAAAATATTTTCTTTCTTAACCCTCCTTCTTAAGTAGCAGACAAGATTCTAACTCATTATGAACCACTGAGTCAAAATACACACAGGGCACCTCTCACACTTTAAGGGCCAATAAAGGTGTTAATTATCTCATCTGCTGTCTTAAAAAAAAGAGAGACCAACCCCAATTAAATTATGAAATTTTGTATTAGCAATATGTTCTTAAACAGCATTCTGATTGGGGACATTTGCCTCATTAATCTTGAACAACCTGTAAGCACCATTAAAATGTAATAGAATAATCAGCAAGACGGAAGAAAGTGCTT
The DNA here is from genome assembly GCF_035149785.1 of Candoia aspera. Lineage (NCBI taxonomy): Eukaryota > Metazoa > Chordata > Lepidosauria > Squamata > Candoiidae > Candoia > Candoia aspera. The sequence goes on along the minus strand of NC_086161.1, from coordinate 13,933,872 downwards.
GTGGCTGAACTCAAGCAGATGATGACAGGCAGCCTAATATGGGCACTTGTTAGGTTTTGAGAGGCCCAGCATGCTCATTTGAGCCCCCTCCCACTTACTTTTCTTTTTCTAGTAACTCCTGTCTGTCTGTCTGTCTGTCTGTTTATTTATTTGCTTATTTCTCCTTCATTTGGGGCCCAGGGAACAGAAGACTGTGTAGGGGAAACCGAAAATACTGAGTATCTCCTGGAGTTACATTTTATTTGATAAATTCTGCAGCTAAAGCATTGATCCTTCTTGTTTCACCTATTGAATTGGATGGGGCCTGATTCAAAAGGCATTAATGTACAGCAAGAAGCCAATGTGTGTCCAATCTGCTATGCAGTTTCTAAAAAGTCCCCCCTGCCTACTGCAAGATGGACTTTTCTTTTGCAATTTAATTCCTCTTGGGTTTTAAAAAAAAAATATTTCATGGTTGAAGGTGGTGCTGTGTGTTGTTGGCATTGTCTGATCCACATTTTTCTATTAATTTGCAGCCTCCTTGGTTGCCTAGCCTTTCTAACCTAGAGCAGCTCCATGTGAAAGGAGCTCCTTCCTTAGGTTTTTATTGGATTTAATGGAAACCTGGGTGAGAAAGCATGGAGGCTGCAGACTTGGGTGAGAGGCTTTGGAGACTGGGAGGCAGGATACTCCCATGCTATTAAAAAAGTGAAAATTTCACCACAATTCTTTTCTCCTTTGAAAGAAATGCTGAAGCTGGGTTCTTTTTCATCAGAGTGAATGAATGAGAACTGATGGAAAAGAATGCAGGAGAATTTTACTAAATAAGATTGCTACTAATTTCCAAACACTGGCGAAGATATTAAACAGAACACCTTAGAGTCTGGTATAGATATTGCTGCTCAGTGATACACTTCTTATCAAGGATGAGCTATTGCTTAAAACTACCAATGTTTTGGAGAAAGGTCTGAAGTTAATATATATTAGAGTTTAAAGACAAGAGAGAGAGAGAACAAGAACAGGAGAAACAGATACTAAATGAGCACCTTCTGTTTCTCTATCTTCAATAATCAGACAACTTGTGTTCTCTCCATGTCAGCAGCTCCATAGATTGATCCTAATATGCCCTTAATACGAGTGACATAGAAAACTTAAATCAGCAAATCTAGTTGGTTTAAAATAGCTTAATGAGAACATCAGATTTTCATTAATGTTATGGTTAGTAGTTATTACAACTACTCATGCATTATCATGTCTCACACTTCTTCAGCATTATAGCTGTAAACATACATTTCACATCTGTGCTTAAGTATGAAAGCACTTCTCTTTGGTCCATCAAATCATGTATTCTGTGTGGGGAATCTGCAAGAAAAAAATACAGTATATTCTGTAAATTAGAGAAATATTTAAGGCTAACCCTGGATGTTTGTTTCCCTTGTGGTATTGTCAGTGTGCTAATAGGGTACAAGATGAAGGTGTGCTCCTGAAGCTCAGCATGATTAAACTGCTCCATGTTGGGAAGAGAGACTCTTCCTCTGGACTTCCATGGTTGGAGGCAGGCACGGCATAAATATATTTACTTGTAATTATGAAATCAGTAAGCAGAAACTCAAAAGATGTTCTTACTTGTTGCAATGATATGCAACTTTTCTTAAGTTGTACCTTGCAGGTAGATATTTCATTTGGTAGCTTATTTCTGAGCAAAATATTATATCCTTCTAATGTAGAATTTTCTGACACTCTCTTATATGTAGCCTAATTTCTAAAGTGACTGTTCATTAAGCCACAATTGAATTTGGCACAATATTATACATTCCTGCCATACAAACATAATTAATCATGATTAATACTGCAGTGACTCTCCAAAAGCAGTTATGATTATGTCCCATTTATAATAAAGTGTTGCCATTATGTTCTCTAGCATATGATAGCCTGGCTGATAACTAAAATGTATATAATAAAAGAACGTTGATGAATAGGTTATGATTTGCAACAGCTTCTCTTTCTTTTCCTGTAGGTCTAATGAGGTGTATTACGATACCTACTTAGGACATTCAGACACTGTTTTGTTAATGTGATATTCTTATTCTTATTCTTACTGACTGACTTTAGTTTCTATTAAAATGGAAAAGGCTATTGAATTCTGTTTGGGTGTTGCAATGTGTTCTATCTGGCTGAAGGGATTGACAATTTAGTTTATAAAAACACACAAAATAGTCCAGTGATGTGGTTATGTTCTTAGCATTCACCATCTCTGTAGGTCATGCTGGGAATTCTGGGAGTTGTAGTCTCAGCTATTGCTAGGAACAAGTAACCTGAAAAAGGCCCATGAGAGAATAGTTCTTCTGAACTTTTTCCTTGGGCCTAAATGGAAATGTGGGAAGGATTTAGACTGCTGGAGAAATGATTGGACAAACGGGGACAAAAGATTCACATATACCCATTGGCTACTTTTGTAACTAAAAAAGCACATGAAACTTATGAGATCTTCTCCAAGGTTCTCTTTTCCTTTAAAATAATTTCAAAATCAAATTCTTTTTCATCAAGAAATGAATGACAACCGCTAGGAAAAATGCTGAAGAATTTCTCTGCCCAGAATAAATCCCAATGCACCTGGAGGGCAGCAACTGGATGAAACTACCATACAATAATAAACAGTTCTAAGGGGGGAAAAAATGAACCATGTGAAAGGAAATATTTAAAAGGAGCCTGACCTAGATATATAAAACTAAAGATTTGGGGGATATGAATCAGCTGACAAAGCTTCCTAAGGAAACCTGCTGAATAGTGATATTGTTGGTTCTTCCTTGTTGAAGATCTTAAGCAGAAAATGGATAGGCATCTACTGGGGATGCCCTTAACTCTGATTTTCTATTTCAAGCAAGCAGTTTATTTTAATAGTCACAGAAAAGTCTGCTTTTGTATATTTAAAAGAAGAGAGAGAAAACGAGAGAGAGAATGCACAAGTCCTGCACCCAGGACTTGATTCCCACTTGAAAATACAGACTCAAATAAATCACAGTGAAGCAGAGAAGTTAGAGAGCAATCTTCTCTCTGAAGATGTGAGATTCAGCTTGTAGGCTTCCAATATCTAAGATCACTTAGAAACTATATGTGGCTAGAACACTGAATGAAGTGTGAAGAGGAATCACTAATTTTTGCATGTTTTGCAGCCACTGTAAGCTGAAGTAGACTCTTGGGAATCTCTGCTTGAGTCTCTTTTTCAGAAATGCTGTGGTTTGCCATCTTCCAGTGTTGCTTTCTAGCAGCCCAACAGGGGTGTGCTGAGGTTATACGTCACCTTATACCAGGGGTGAGCAATTATTTTCAGCCAATGGTTTCATTTCATATCATCTAAGGTCATAGTAAGATTGCTGGTATGAATAGGATTGAAATCTTTGCCCCTTATTTATCATCTCTGGGTTTTTTTAACCAAAAAAAAAAAGTAAAATGTGTCTTAATTATCTTTGGAAAAAGAAAATAAAAGTTTTGAGTCTGGGAAGAATTCTGGGTATGCCCAGGCACCACCACCACCTCCTTCTCCTCCTCCTCAGCCACTAATCTATTTTCAAGTAAAATAGTATGGTTAAAAACTGAATCCAGGATGTTGCGCAAATTACTTTGCAAATTTTCTTTTTGGTCTCTCTGCTTAAAGAACAGTTGCATACAAAACATATAGAATGAAAGAGTAATTTGATGGGAGGAATTGCAATTGGAAATATATTCATATGAGACATCCCTTGTTATAATTTGGTTGGTATTTATTTATGATATGCAGGACTGCACTAAAACTATGTAGAAGAAAGTATAGAGGGAGACACTGATAAGAGAGAGAGAGAGATGAAGGCTTTGTTGAGTTGAATTTGACTCCTAATGTCTAATGAATACAATCCTTCCTTCCCTCTCTCTTTTCTTTCTTTCTTTCTTTCTTTCTTTCTTTCTTTCTTTCTTTCTTTCTTTCTTTCTTTCTTTTTCCTATCATCTTATTTTCTAACTTACAGTCCATGTATTTCTTGGTGGTTTCCCATCTAAATATTAAAGCCATGTCTGACTCTACTTAGCTGTTCTGTGATCTGCCAAAGTTGGCCAGGTAATGCCACCTAAAGGAGAAGTAAATTTTAGTCAAAAAAGAACTTGGTCTGTATAAGACATTGTTTTTGCTACAGCACAATTGTACAACTGATAGAAATGAGCCCCAGTAAAATGTAATTGCTGCCAACAGAGGCTGAATCGGTGTTGTGAATTTGCCTTCTGGTGATGCAAATCCAAATGGGTGGAGAAACCATGGTAGCTGTTCCCACTGGAATAGCTCTACAATTTTATTAACATTTGGATAGGGTTACAGATAATGCATAAGAGTGTTTTATTTTTTTATTTTTTTACTCTTTCAGATAAATAGAAATCTTGGTGCAGAGTTTCTTCATTTCTTGGAATAATAAGATAGAGCAAAATAATTATACAAATGCAGGCTGGTATTGTCAACGCATCTGTTCGCTGACTTTCCCTTGCAGCATCTGTAGAGGGAGGGGGCACATGATTTGTGTTCACTGCAAATCTAGCCAACTGAGGTCAGCATTTCATATAAAACTAATGTGCCATTTGTAATCCATCAATAAAAGGATTTTTATTCATGAATAACCAATCTGCAGTAATTCTGTACATCTTCAAAGGACTTTGGAGCCATACAATTTTATGCAAACTCTACAGAAAACATCCAAATTCTCTGTTCCTTTCTCTCATATAAGTTAGCGTGTTTGGCATTACTATATATGTTTGTGTGTATATTTATATACACACAGACATATATGGATACATATACATAGATACATATGTGACGTATATATCTATTTATACAATATGTACACATTGTGAAAAAGAAGCCATGGTCACTATTCCAAAGAGCATTTACTGTACAACATTCAGAATTTACATTGATAATACAAGGCACAGAAAATCTGGTATGAAGCCAAGGCCATAATACGTTGCTTATCTTAAGGAGACATCCGATTTTGCCTGTCTCTTTTCTTGAAGTAAAGAAATATCTTATTCCATCCAACTTCTGATGAAATTTCAGAAAGCCACTTTGTGGCATTAACAGGTTCATTTTCAAAGGGCTCCGAAAGTCAATTGCCTTTACACATTAATAAAAAAGAAAGAATGCCATATTCAACAATCATTAGGAAATCAAGAGGGAGGGAGGAGAGAATATAATTTATGTGCCTGCAAGAAAACATTGAATATAGGATTGTTAGAAAAAGAATCAACTTCATTTCAGTTTCACTGAAATAAAAGGGGAGAAAGTTAAGCAATGCATATGTTAACCCTGTGCTGGTATGTAGGATAGAAATGTGATGAGGCATAGTTTTCTGAGCCTGACTTTACATTTTTGGATATTCATCTTTTTACCAGACTAATAGTAAAATCCAACAAAAGCAAAAAACAAATAAGAGTTTTAGAACATTAATTGTTCTTGAATTAAGAGACTACAAATCTTGTGACCTATAGAAATGTGGTTTGCTCAGTAAACCACAGCTGATTCACCCTGTGTCAACTAAGCCTCTGATTGGGAAAATCATCTTTGTATGCCATATGATAGAGCTAGAGAGGAACTAAGACTATAGACTTTGATTATAAATAATTTTAATCATATTAAGTCATCTTCTAGAGCTTTGAAAATAATTGTTTTACCTGTTTTGAAAACATAAATAAGTATCCAGTGAAGAAATTTCATTGATGGTCTCTGTGCACTTGTTCATTTTCATCACCTATTTGTTTTTCTTCTGTCAGTTTGTTTATTTATTTATCAAATTGTATAACCTGCCCCAATCCTAAAGGACTCTGGGTGGTATACAAATATGAAATCAAAGTACAAAACAAATAAAATCCCAAATGAATTTCTTTAATAGGCACCAACATGCAATCATTCACTAGAGCCAAAAACACACTGAAATAAAATGGCTTTAACTATCTTCAAAAAGGCTAATGTTCCTCTAGCGGGAGAGAGTTTGAAAGGGTGGGGGATAGTGTGGAGAAGGCTTATGAAGAGTCCCATACTTCTGGGGAACTCTAATATGTTCTTTTATTTCCTTATCTTTCCTGTAAAATAAATTAGGAGCCAGCTTGGCTAAGATGTTTCCATCATGCAAAAGCTAAATTATAAATTCTACTGTCTGGCTTCCTAAGTTCATATCCTCACAAATCAGACCAAATGTCCACCTAATTCAGGATCCTGCTTCCTAAAATGGCCAGCCAAGTAACCCAGGAAACATACAAGACAAAACCTAATCATATTAACAACTGCTTCCTAACAAATGGAAATGTATGGGCATATTGTTTTAAAGATAAGTGATGTATATATTAAGCAATGGTGGTATTTGTAAATTTGGGTCTTGATCCATTTGCTTCCAAGAGGGTTTGATCTCACAAGTCTTTATGGGTTAAAAGATAGAATGGGCAAGATTTTGGGGACTGAGTGACATTTTTGGACACATCAACGAGTGTCATTGGGTGCTGATGCCACATAGACAGAACTAAGATTTTCTGCTCCTTCCTGAATTCTCCTCCCTCTGACATGTATGTGGGAGAGGGAGAGAGAAAAAGAGAAAAAAAATAACATTCTAAATTTCTGTTTAAAAACTATATTAAGATTTTTTGAACCTCATATTACTGTTTGTATGCATTTCTCACTTCAAGATGGTGAAAAAGCATGTACTGGCTTTTCAAAAATGTAGTCTGAATGTCCCAAGGATTAGAGAAGAGGGATGGAAGATATGAAGCCACATTTGACTTGGGAGCTCAGGTTGCATATCCAGAGATTAAGAGGATGAAGTTCATGGCTTCCAATTCTGAGGTTTCCCCTCCCCAAATGTCAACTATATCTTGATTTTAAATCAAGAAGTGGGGAAAAAATGCTGGAGAGATGGATCTAAGTTTCTTTATGTGCAGGGAAAGGGGAAAACAGGACTGAAAATAAAAATATAGCATGAGCGTCTATTAGTGGTTGACAGGTTGTTTGAAGATACTTTACTATTTTTTTTTCACATTCCATTATTTTCACATCCCATTATTTCAGTGTAGCCTAATCCATGTGCTCGTTATTTGGCACTTTTGTTTAGGTGACATATCATTTATTATCACACTAAGTGCAAAAACGAAATAGTGTTGATTAAAAAAGCACACAGTGGTATACAAAGCAAACATAACATCCATCGGGTGAGGGAGGGGGCAGGGAACACCATACTTTAATCTGTTAAGATCAGGTATCATTATTGTTTTACTTCCACCATCTCTGAGCTAAAATTTCACATAGGAGATAAAATGTCTACTTTTGCTGAGACAACAAAATTTGGATTCTCATTTCTCATCAGAAAATCCTCATTCCTCTATAAGTTCTTATGGAAGCACTCCATCCCAAATGATCAAAAACTACTCAGAGAATTTTAAAAGTGGTTTTAGAAAAAGCTTGCAAGACACAATTATATAAGCTTCCAACCCAATTATAAACACACAGAGACAAGAAATGCAAGGTATGAACAATATAGTTCTAGTCCATATGGAATGTTGGCAACACATTTTTAGACTTTTAAGAAAAGGAAAAGAGAAAAAAAGGGGGTGGGGTCACTATATTCCACCCTCCTTTTATTTATTTATTTTTTCCCTTAGTCCTATTTTCTACGGTGATGGTTCATAGTAATTTTTGCACATTTCATTTTTAAAGAGTAAAAATTCAAAGAACATTTACTGGATCTCACATAGCTTTGAATCCAAGAGCAATCTTTGAATTAATTAATCTTTGAATTAATTAATCTCAAAGTGAAGATTTTGGAATTGTGAGGCTACTTCAGAATATTAAAGAAGGCCCTGTGTATGAACTAGGTTAAGAGTTGGAATATTTTATCTCCTTTGACAAGGTAGGCAAGGCAGCTGAATTTTAAGCAACAACAATAAAATAGGTTAGACAAAATTATCCCATGACCCAGATTTAGGGATATGCTTGAAGAAACATTCATTTTATTTTCCCATGTACTTAAAGATAATTTCATTTCATTTGCCATTTGTTTGCATTTTGATTCACATTATCTTTCTGTCATTCATTTTTAGCAAGTGATCTAGTCCTGCCCCATTCACTGCTTCTGACATATCTTCCTATTCCCTTGCAAAGTTTAAAGAAATAAGACAAACATTCCTTTTTTAATAAGCACTTTAATAAAGAGTCACCATGCTTGGTATCTAAAATTTGTACTTCTTTCCAATTTATTAGTTCTGCTTTCCTCCCCCTTGTGGTATTTCTATTAACGTTATACTATGTTCTTGACAAAGTATCTAATGCACAATCACATCATGAATAAAAAGAAACAGAAAACAAATGGAGAAAGAGCTAAATGTGTGTGTTTTTCATTTGCCTTCATTACAAAAAGAGGTGCAGTGGGTAGTACAGCTGTGCAAAGTGTGCAAGCTCTGCCTAAATCACACTCATGCACTGCACATGTGCAGAAGACACATCAACTGAAGTGATTTGATTGAGGGGAGCTTTGACAGAACTTTCAACTAACTGCCTCTTTGAAGCTTCAGTTGTAATGTAGAGCTCATTGGTTTTATTTCTTGAAAAAATGAATGTACCCCTGAAAGTTAGTAACACATTAAAACAGTCTTCCTCATGCCACCTTTGTAGTGTGGCTAACAGCAGTGTGATGATATAATTCTTGTTGGGGAAAGCAACTAAAGGTAAGGGACAGAGAATTAAATACTCTCCCTCCACATAGACACATTTAGTGATAATTTCATAGCAATGGAGGAGGGAGTCTTGAGAGTATCAAAAGGAGTGCTTGATCCTATCAAAAGGACAACTGTTCCAATTCAGCTCCCATGTTTAAATTATCTGTCCATATCTTGGTCTTCTCATCTTTCATATATAAATGAACAGCTATCCTCAGGTTGAAAATGGAACAGGTAAGGCAGGAGTGGATTTTCCTGCTGAAAATCTAGAACTGGACTACGAATCCCAAGAATCCACAGGCCACACATACCCTGAACATTGCCTCCATCCAGAAAGGTTTTCTTCTTCATTTCTTCCTCAGCTACAAATTATGAAGACTATAATTGTATAATATGCTAAACCTTGAGCTTGTTTGGAGGTTCTAGCAGGGGAGCACAGCTATCGTATACCCTTGATCGGTACACTCCTTCTATCTGGGATGGTTGTCCTCTTCCACCGAGCGTGCAGCTTCGAGAGGGATGCACATGGAGTGGTGAGGGAGGAAGGGGACACTTGCCTAGCCAGCCAGATCAGCTGAATCAACCCTGGCCATCAGTGGGGTGACAGCTAACCCAGCAACGCACTTTTTTTTAAGCTCCAGCCTTTTTAAGAATTTCATTACTTTTAAATAGTTTACTTTAGCTATCTTTGTTTCTTTTTTGATAATTTTAGTTATAATGAGTTTTTAGGATATCGTAGCTTTTAAATTTGATGTTTATATTATACCTTTTCGACTATATTTATATCTTTCCACGGTGAGCTGAGCGTGGAGTAAAAGGCGCCAGCAAAAGTCTCAGCGTGGATCTAACAACATGGGGAAAAGGAAGAATCATTATGGAAATAGCCCAAGCTCTCTTTCTCCTTCAAAGTCTGTGAAACAACCAAAAATAGAAGAACTATTCAAATGAAAGAAAACTGTAAGTAAAACAAAGTCTTCTCCTACTCCCTGCACAGCAGCCCTTGAATCATTCGAATGGGATTTTCTAACTGAGCTTGAAAAGCAACAGTTGCTGGACCTTTCACTCTCTATTAGGGAAGAGCTAAATGAAAATTTGGTCTCCATCCTGGACTCTCATTCTGGGTCTCTGGCACAATTAGCTATTATTCCCAATAATCCAGCACAATTAGCTATAATTCCCAATAATCTCAAGGGAAATAAAAATAAGTTTAAAAACAGGATACAAAAAAAAAAAAGAATTTGGAGAGACTCCCCTGGGAAAACACAACAGAATTCAGGGCAAAGCAATGCCTTCTCAGCCCAAACTGTTATTGCATTGTTTGCAATATGCTAAACCACAGTTTGCTTAGTTATGTAATGGTCAGAAGGAATAACCTTGAGGAACAGGAGGAAGAGCTGCTACTGAGACACTGGGCAGATAAAAGAAACCTGAGTCCAGACCAGAACTGTAACCCAAGTAAGCATCTCAGATGAGACCCTCTCTAGTTCTCACCAAGATGGGGGGTGGGGGGGGAGAGAACCATATTCAAACTTTCAAGATTCTGTTACTATAACCTTACAATAAAAGTAGCATTAGTATGCAGGACTTTGGTTTCCTAGTCTGGTCTACATTGAAGGACTGACAGGTTGAGGTTTATTGAATAAATTACAACAGGCTGGACTCAAACAACATATTAATGAACAAATCTCATTTTGCAAATTGCAATGATGGAGCTAACACAACATACTATGTCATAACCAAGCAGACCATTCCTACCAAAAACTGTATCATTACTGGTTCTTGGGGACCAAATGAGAAACAACAAAAAAGCTGCATTGAATATTTGTTACATTATGAATGAGAATGACAAAACACCCACAAAATGATGTGGTGGTGGTGGGGGATTTTATACTGATCTAAGCTGTGTGGTGGCTGAGACTTACAGACGTACATTGTATAATTTTCTCCCCAGAGGTAAGCAGCCTTCCTACAATTCAAGGGAAGGCATGCCTTCTTCAGACAAACATTCTTCAGCCCAGGAAATAGGACAGCCAGGGAGGCTGTGGAATGAAAAAGAAATATGCAACCAACTAAACAACTCTTTGCCACCTTCTACCAATAAAGTAAGGCTTGGATCAGTACCAAGAAAAAGGAACTCTAAATTTCCCAGGGAATGAGGTAGAGAAACTGAAGCTTTTCTTCCTGGGAGAAAGAAAACTTTTAGGAAATTGGAGCACAGAATACTACACATTTTCAGAGGAAGGAAATGGTAGGCCATGCAGTCTGAAAGCCATCTATCTTCCCCTTTCCAAGTTAAGTGTTGTCATTGCTTTGCCTGGGGAAGTTCGATGCTTAGAAAGCAGTAGGTATTCCATGGGGTCATTTAATGTTTCGAAGAATTCATGAAAAGCCCACTGAATATCAAGTGAAGACTTGAGAACTTCCAGGGACAAAGCAAGGTTACTATCAATCACCCTTCCATTATAGGTAACTAGAAATGTCCACAGGGTATGGTCAAAAAAGACAAGATTGCAATCATAATAGTATGATTGAAGCTCTGCCTGTTTTTATGCACATGAACAATGCACATAAAAACAGGCAAAGTTTCAATCACACCTTTGTGGCCACTATCTTGACTTTCTTGACCATGTCCTGTGGACACTCTTGCAGGTAATCAGACCAGGTGCAGTTTGGCTTTCATTAACTATCAGCAAATCCAAATTATATTGTTTGATCTTTTATTGATGCACAATATCATTTAAAGAATATTTCTTGAGTAAGCAGCAGCACAAAATTAATTCTGATCATATGTGGTTTGAGTAGCAGAAGTGGAACTTGGATGAAAATGGAATAAATTTGCAGCTTGATTTTCATTACCAATTTCTTATTTAATAGAGTGATTCTTTAAAGATGTTAAGGTAAGTTGTTTATAGCACTTGTTCAGTTAATGTCCTCATATACTTGATATATTCTCCTAACTCTAGATATAATGGCACACAGAGAGTTATATACAAAGGATAACTGTGCACAATAAAATATAGAGATGGCCTTTTTTATCTACCAAAATTCCATTCCCACCTTATGACCCTTGATAATGATACTGCAAATGAGACTTTTTAAAAAAAGTATGTTCTTTTTTTAAAAAAAGTTCATCCATCATTATGCACATGTGTAAAGTAAGAACATTTATACTGCAGATACATGAAAACCTTTCTGCATGTACTAAGATCTGACCTGGGTTTAGCAACCATGGAAATGGGAAACCACAATAATGAGACTACAGATGATGGCCACCTGTATTAGAGAAATATACATACAGAAATAAGGGTTATATTAGGGAAAACAATTGCGGGGGAACATCTGGAGACTACAAAAATGCATACAAAGAAAATGAGAGTTTGGAAAAAAGGGCATGGAATATATACCAATTTTTGTGAAGTTGGTTTTAGCCAAATTCACTAGTTCAGTGTGGAAATAGACTAACACAAAATTATAGATCTCACCTATCAAGACAAAAACAAAACAGACCAACTTGTACAGATAAGATGTCAGACCATATTTAAAGGTTTTCCACATGTTCTAGAGCCAGTTTTGCCTAGTGGTTAAGATACCAGGCTAGAAACCAGGAGACCGGGAATTCTAGTCCTGCCTTAGGCACAAAGCTAGCTGGGTGACCTTGGGCAGTCTCTCCCTCTCGGCCTGAGGAAGGAGACAATGGCAAAACGCTTCTGAAAAACCTTGCCGAGAAAACTGCAGGGTCATGTCCAGGTAGTTGCCAGGAATCGATGCTGACTTGAAGGCACACACACAGATTCATGTTCTCTTCCATACCTAAGTATTTGAGTGAAGGACCTTTCACATCAACAACTTCGACTTTCAGAAAAAACGCTAATGGTCGATGCCAATCGTAACACAGAGAAGCATTTTGAGTTTCGGCAGATCAAGCTGGCTCCAACTGTAGTTACCTTCTCTCAAATAGTGAAAAGAAAATTTTGTAATCAGGTGCTCATTTCAAATGTCAGTTGTAAATTACATTTCTGATCTTAAGAATGGCCTTTGTCTTCTATGAAGCAAGTGTTTTTTCGTCTTCTACGAAGCAAGTGTTTTATAATTTCTTTAAAAAAAACAACAATACTATTCTGCTCTGAGCTGCTAGGCATAGAAAAAATAGAACACTTCTAAAAGTAAGGCAGTGAATATGGTGGATAAGATTTTAGTTGATTCATAGGCAAACAGACAAAATGCAGCACCCCTGTCATTTTCAACATTAAAATAAGCTAAAGCTCCCACCTTTTTGCAAAAGAAACCTTTTAGAAAATAAAACAGATTTTGATAGTATTTGATAAAGCTTTCCCCCTGCTAGTGTTTCTGCCTCCTCTTGGCTTATAGTAATACTAAAACCTGAAACTGGGGGAAAAAAATTTAAAAATCCTGTTCTGCCACCAAAAGAACATTGCATTTTTGCCAGACCAGAACATTGTAAAGTTAATTTAGAGACTCTGACAATTCTGCTGTTGCAGTCTTGCTTGTCTAGATTAAAATCCTATAAATTGCGAAGACTTGAGGCCAACCTGGTGCCCTTAAATGCAAATATCACTTATCAATATAAGAAGCCTGTAAAGGAAGCGTATGCTATATACACCTGTCAAAACTTTATAGGGTGTGGCACTTTTTTTTGTAAAAAAAAAAAAAAAATACATTATATTAAAAGGCAGAAAAGCACATTTTAATAAGGAAAAAGCTAGTGTTTTCTAGCCTCCTAGGGTGCTTAGAATTTCTCAGTGACCTATTAACCATAAATCAAGAAAACTGGCAATTCCATTTAGTATAAATGCTTTGTGCAGTACTTATAGAATCTTACCAATGCCTTTTGATAAGAAAGTTTGGGAGTGTGAAGTGGAGTTGCAAGTAGAGTTGCAGTTTGAAAAGATTTTTATAGTCATAAATGGGGAGAAAAGGTGGAACAACCGGTGGAGCACTTTCCTTGCCTTTGGGCAATTTTTTTTTTCTATTTAATTAATATCTACCATATAGGGGTGAAATAAAACCTGGGATTATTGGAGTATAATAATCTTCATTTCTAAAACCATGAGTATTTTCTCAAAAGCAGTGCATTTTTTTATGTACTCAAAGGTGCATTTTTTAATACTAATGTCTCCTGTTTTTATCTAAGCATTGTTATGGCAGTAATAAGGCCTTATGAGATTAAGTCTTCGTAGTTATCTCAGTTAAGCCACAACTGGTTCTGATGATCATTCACAACTCTCAGAGCCAGCTTTGGTGCATCCCTATTGGCCAAACAGAGATGCTTTATGTGCCACCACCACCACTCCCTCCTGCTACTGGCTTGACCTGTAGCTGGGCATCCAGCTGGACCTCTCCTCTCTGTTGGTCCTGGAGCCAGGCTGTTCCAGAGGCCAATACGAATGGTCCCTGAGGAAGAAGCACAGCAAGATCATCACCCCTGCCCCACGTCACCTGGCATCAGGGTTCAACCTGTGTGACCCATCAGGAGAACCAGGCAGAGGGGCCTTCCTCTGAAAGAGATTGTAATGGAATGTGGGAAAGACCTTCGGAGAAGGTAAGAAATGCTGCAAAGAGACGCTGTCAAGGGAATGGTCAGATAAGAGACAGCATAGCCCCGAGGTGGATAGAGGGTGGAGGTTCAGAAGAGACTCTCCCTAGTTTCTTGGGCTGTACGGGAGATGTGGAGGGGGGTTGGGAATTGTATTTTCAGACTTGCAAGATTCTGTCAATGTAGCTTTACAATAAAGTGGAATTAGCTCATCTGGTTGTGATTCCTATCTGGTTTAGCCGGCGAGGCTGACATACACAGCTTCACTTCGGTTTGTCAGTTTAACTGACTCTTGTAAACCAGACTGAAGTGGCCAGATAACATCATTGGTAGAGGGACCTAATTTGTCTTTATACATATTTTGACCATATTGGTTGGTCACAGTTCCTTGTGGGTTGTCCATAGATTTGCTAGAGGACATGACCTTTTGTTTTGCACGCAGCATCCTAGGCCAACTGGAAGTCCCTTTCAGAGAGGAGCAGTTCCAAAGTTGTCCTGAAGAACTGCTCTGGATCAGTGCCAAATATATGGATGGCAGAGAAGCATGTTCCAGATATGCTGAAAATAGGTGAAGGGTTTTAGGACAACGGAACTCTCCTTGCTGGTTATAGCTGTTAGAAACCTGTACACATTTCAAGCACATTTTGTACTTTAGTATATATTGAATTTCCTTAATGTAATTTATATTATATTGCAAATATACTCTCTTCTTAATATGCACATTTGTATGCATTGTGCATGCTTTATTATTTTTTTTTCCCAAGCTAATTTCCCTAATATGTATCTTTCTGACACCTTTGTCCCTCTACCCTATAAAGAAGCTGCTGGAGAAAGAACATGGAATTCTTAAGAAATATCAGAAATGATTACTGACAATTTAATATTTTGTTGGAGATACATGAGGTCTGCAGGATGCTTATCCCTGGCCTAGAAGCTGAACAGCCCAATTCATTTTCCTTTCCTTTATTTCATGAAAGATACAGAAAATCAAGGAGGCTTCGGGCTTTCCTAATGCATTTAGGACTGGAATGGACACAAAGTGTAAATTGAAAGACATGGGAGCTTAAGAAACTTTAATAGCTTAAACAGTAAATATAGAGGTGGCAGGAGTTATAGCAAAATGAATATTAGTGAGCTTAGACTGCACAAGTGTAAAAATACAAATCAATATAACATTACCAGTATGCCAAGAGAGTACTAATATTTTCTATCTGATGGATGCAGCTGTATGAAAGTTGGTTCATTTTAGCCCAAGGATCCATCAATGGCCACCTTATTTCTTGGAGATGCTCATCAGCAAGTCTGATGTGATAAGATTATTTAGCAAGACTGGGGAGAAACAGGTTCAAATCTCCATTTAACCAGGAACTGCATTAGACACTTCTTTCTACAGCTTATTTTACAGGCTTCTGTGGATATAATGATTGGGGAGAAAACCACAGACACCATGCTAAGTTTAAAATAATAATAATAATAACAACAACAACAACTACAACTACAACAACAGGAAAATCAGACATCTAATTTGAGAAATAGAAGACGGGTACACTCCTATTACTGATTTTCAAACGGTTAGAAGTATAAGGGGAAAAAAGATGATTTATCAGAATTGGCCTGTCATAATTCTCAAAAGCAAAGAAAGGGGTCATCTTTTCTGAAAAACAAAATAAAATAGTCTTCCTTATAATGGTACAATGGTTTGGAACTATGGTTTAGAATATACTCACTGCAATCAGCAGGGCAACTACTGTACCTCACTTATGACTAAAAGCTTATTGACTTCAACAGATCTAAGTGTCATAAACCTGGATCTAACACAATATGCACAGAGGATTTGGATAGGACCAAAGTGTTTGATTTTGTACTGGACAGGTATTATAAGTTTAACAGTTATTTAAAGTACTTTTAAAAAACTATCTAGGGCCTTTTTGATTTTCTACACCAACAAAGAATGAGCTAGATCAGTGTCTTTTTGAAAGCATCCCAAATAACCCAACTCTACATCAGGACAGGTTCTTGAGCATGTATTTCAAGAAAATGGAAAGGTAATTATATAAAGTCAAAAATGTGGACCATCTAATCCAGCACTGTCGACACCGACTGATTGTAAAATGTTCTCTGGAATCTTAGTGAATTTCGCCATCCCAATCTGGAGATGATTGGGATTGAACTCCTGAAATGAAATTTATATAATCTACTGTACTTGCTCTTTCTTAAAAGATCCAAAACTCATCGGCTTCAGTTATAGTTGACCCATTTCTTCTACAAAGCAGCCTTTTTCTCCTTCCTTGCTCCCCAGGAGCAGCAACCAAAGTTTTAAGTAAGAAGTGTGAGTTTCATAAAGTATAAAATTTTGTGTTTAGGACCTCCCCCCATACATTATTTTAAAGGCACCCATTCTCACTGTACATAGTAAAAACTACTTCAGATATTAAACCAGTAACCAAATAACCAAACAATGACAGTTTGAAGCAACTCTCTTGGTGCTGCCTCCTATTCTCAAAAACATGAATAACAAAACATCACCCTTTGAGTGTGTAATAGCACCAGATGACGATTTTGGTCAGGGCAATGATATAGTGAGTAAGGGCTGCATATAATTTTGACCACCACTGTTCAAATAAAATCAGGGATATCCCCATCTTTATAGCAAAAGCTTTTAGAATGAGGAGAGAGAGAGGGAGGGAGGGAGGGAGGGAGGGAGGGGCAGGTTTATTCTCCTGCATTTTTTATACTAGTTCTCATTCATGTGAGGAAAGAAAATTTGCTTGAGATAACCTGTTCAATGGAGAAGAGAATTTCAGAAAAATTCTCACAGGTGGAATATGGAGTTCTTGCACTTCTTCTTGCACTTCTGAGGTCACCAAAGGCTATACCCTTTATTGTACAATAATCTCTTTAGAGGTCTGCAGCTTCCCTGGCTTTCCATACTTTATTTATTTATGAGATATATAAGGCCACCCAACTCAAGCAGCATACCAAAAAAAAAAAAACTCTCAAGGAAAAACCACAGAAAGAAACTCCTACCATGGGTCTTTTTCAGGGGAGAAAACGTGGGCACCCAGGGAGGCTGGCTGTAGAGATGTGCAATAGCCATTCATCCCATCTGTAGAGCCCATCCATTACCTCCTATTATAAAGTCAGCAGAAAAGCACATCAAGACAAATTCTCAGGCCTTTTGAGATTGAAGTGGAACATCAGATGCCTCTTTCACAAGCGAAGAAAAGGTTTAAACTGCTGATTCCCACATAACCTAAACATAAATAAAACTAGATTCCTCATGCCATATTGGTCTCTGTTATTAGTTATGCATTTGGGCAATCATTCTCTTTCAATGTAATCACCAGTAGCATTTTTCAGAGTTCTGGTCAAGTAGCCTCTCAGAGGTCTCAGTTAGAATGAATGCATCCAGTAAATAGAGACAATGTCCCAGTTTTTCTCAAGTTAGGAAAGGAGAACAACTGCTCTTTCTTCTCTATCCATCTGAGATCTTTTTTGTAAAAAAAGAAAAAAAAATGTATAAGTTCACAACCTATACCCCCTAAAATGGACAGTATTTCTAAAGAAAATTATGCAACCAGCACTTTCCCCCAAAGGGATAAAAAAGAGAAAACCTTCAGAAATCTGCTTGAAAATATATCGCAGGAAACATTTTGCTTAGCTCTAAGTCCCCAACACTACTCCAAAATTTAGCAATATATTGATTTCTGTGCATACTATCCACTTGGTGCCAGCAGTGCCCTCAATTCCTTGCCCCAGTATGAGCATATTCATCAGGGGGAACCCATGCTGCCTATTTTGAGTTACAAACTAACCCTGTAATTTGTTTAAACAAACAAACAAAAAACAAACAACTCAACCACCCCCCTCCACACACATACACACTCACAAAGAGAATTTCAAGCATCTGCAATAATTTTCATATTTTCTTTTCTTGGTTGAAGTATTGTGTATTCATACACACTTTGTGTCTCAATGATTGTTATCACACAAGCATAAAAATTAACTTTTGGTGTGTGGGGTGGGTGGGGGGAATTCCCCCTTTTTGTCCAGCATAGAGAAGTCTCTGTGTTATTGTTGTGGTTTACCAACTTCTTCTGTTCCTCCAAATGGGACCTGGCTTGAGGGCAGAAGAAGGTGGCGCACTGAGAGAAAGTTGAGAGGTGCAAATGCATGTGATGAAATCAGGACATGTGGCTTCTTCCCTGCTAAGAGGAACTCCATCAAGTGCAAGCTAGTTCTTGACTCTCTGAAAGAAAAGTGATGGCTAAAGTCCATTTTGTCTGCTGTAGCTGAAGTTGGATTCCTCAATCTGAGTTTCTGTAAGGTTAGAGATTTGGGGCTGTGTCCTTCCTATCTCTTCCAGAGCACAGGCTAGAGAGTCTAAGTCACCGTCGTGCTGGTGTCTGGCTTCCCATAAGTCCAAAATGACAGCAGAGGGGCTGTGGTGTGTAGCAAAGTAAGACAAATTCCTAAACAAGGAGAGAAGGTGAAAAAGGGGGTTAGAGTAATAAGTATGGTCTGTCAACAGCACACGAAGAGAGGCAAAATGAAAACTGCACTCCTATAGGGAGAGATTCTGACTAAGTTTGGCACTGGTTCCAAATGGCCACTTTTCCTCTAATAGTGCACCATTCTAACTTGGATCAACCCCCAATTTTTTATTAGTCCAGCTCAGTGCTAGTTCATCTTCTGTTCTTCCCATCTGTTAATCAATCCTGAACTTTGCAACCATTATTTTTTGTTGGACAGACTGAACCATAAGGTGGGGTGGGGTGGGGTGGGGAGGCTCACAAACAAACCTACCTCTTGCATGTATTCTCAAGAGAATGGTTTCCTCAGAGGAATGTGACCATTTCTCTTTTCATAAACAAGTGTTCTTATTTTTGTATATGTTTGTATATAAATGGTAATGGCCTCCATTCAACCATCAAGATTCTTCCTAAATGTTCTGGTTGAACCCTCTCAAAATTTGTCAAGGGTTTTTCATGTATTTGACAGGAATGCTTCCAATGTCCCATGGCTTCTGAGATAAGCAAGTAGGGACTTTTCTGTATGCCATACTCGCTGACTGAACATTGCATGAAGGTATACCCAGTCTGCACTGTTGGGAAAATGTAAGATGATACTGAAGCAAAGGGGTGGAGTACTGGAAGCTGGGATGCAACATCTGAAAGCCTGATGGTGTTTTACCCCTGCTTTAAAACCACAGCATTTATTGCTTCCAGCTCCCCTACCTTCTATGTTTTGTCATTCTTTTGTTCATGGTCTTTCTGAATAGGGAACAACTTGACTCATCAAAGCCCACTTTCTTTATGAAGATTAAAGCTGCAGGGTTACATTGGGATGGTTGTGCATAATCCCTACTATATGGGTAGCAACACTTTCTGGAGAAGACTACATTGTGGTCATGTCTCCTTCCCAGAGGCCCTTCATTGCTCACTATGGGAATATAATGTTGGGTTGGCCATTAGGTTACATTTAACTTAGTTAGAAACATACTAATATTTTAGTAATAGAGACAGGAACATTTTTTGCCTTCCTAGGAACAATGTGTAAAGGTGAATAACCTGTGGCTCTCAGACAATCCAAAGATCTTCACTCTGAAACTCAGCTGCAAAATTACTGATCTTCAGGGGAGCAGGATTATTTTGCCCTCTAAAATAGTGCAATATAAGTACATTAAGTTTCTGCAAGACTTAACAGGCATTTAGTGCTTTATATCCATCAGCCCTTTAAGAAAAGAGAAAGTACACAATTTTCCAACCTCATGGACCTGATGGGACCATATAACCTTGTACTCCTTGGGAGACCAAAATAATAATTTAAAAAGTGCGCCTCTGAAAGAAAGGTGTGCTTTCCTGCTACAACAATGCATTGGCATTGACTCTGCTTTTTTCTATTGCCTTTTGTCATTAAAAAAAAAACAGCTAAAATGTAAAATGTGTGCACATAAATTATGGAAATATTCAGCAAGACATTTGTTTGCAATGGATGTGGTGGAGCAAACTAGTTTCTGCATGCACATTATTCTCAGACTGCCTCTTTACAAATTAACTTGTGTTACTTCCCTTGGGAACAATGATCCAAGCAAGGCTATGGAACAAGTATGTATTTGCATAACTGCAAATTTGCATACATACAAGCCACCAAATGTGCATACAGTACATAATCCATGCATGTACAGTTGGAGGAGTTACACTTTTGCTGCCACCTTTGTTGAAGGATAACTATTCAGAGATCTCTTGGATTCCCCTAAGGGACAGTTCATACCCTGATGATTGAGATTCTTTAAACTGGTGCTTTGTTTTGATGAGTGTGCAAGTACACATATCTTGGAAGCTGCTTTTTTGAAAAAAAAAATGCCATTACATTTAAGAATGAAGAGACAAGAGTGCATTATAATTCCTCTAATAACACTAGCCAATATTTGGTGGCTGCTGCTTCCAAAGAGATGGTTTAGCTTCCTCTAGACTGCTTACCAAAGCTAGAAAGAGACCCACCACAGAGAATGTTATTTGTCTTCTCCAGCATGGCTTGCCTCAAACTCTTAGTAAAAGATGACAGACAAGGCAAGAGACGCATTCTCCAATATGGCTCACAAAAAGCTTTGGCAAGCCATGCTGCAGAACAGATCTCTTTACTTCTCCACTATGCTCTTGGCAAAGCCCAAAGAGGCTTTTGCCCAGGCACAGGGCCTGCCCAGAAACTGCCTTTAGCTTTGGCAGGTGGCAGATAGGAGATAGAGAGACACTTCAAGCCAGTAAAAAAGCATGTCACATTGCCCTTTTCTTGTCAATGTAAGT
Organism: Candoia aspera; assembly: GCF_035149785.1. NCBI lineage: Eukaryota > Metazoa > Chordata > Lepidosauria > Squamata > Candoiidae > Candoia > Candoia aspera. The sequence goes on along the minus strand of NC_086161.1, from coordinate 13,912,818 downwards.
CACACCTAACATATGTGAATCTGCAGATGTGAATCTAGTGTCCAGGTTCCACAGCTTGATGTCAGCCTAGCTATGAGACCAGATGAAATGAAGAAGTCACTCTGGCTTGTGGGTCATGAATGGGGTTCAGACCCCAACTACTGCCTTCCTGACCCACTTCAGCATGCTACCTAAGATGTTGCTTCAGTCCATTGCCCTCTAAGTCTTACTTTAAGAGACCTCAGCAGACCACAGTGGGAGCTGGCAGTGATTTTTACTTGAACAGTTCACAGTGGCTCACAGCTGGGCACCTCCAGATGCATGGGGACTAAGATTGGAAGATTTTCTCATACCATCTCTGGTCTTCACAGAGGGATATGCAGAAGATAAGAAGATGACTGGCCAGAGAGTGACTGGAAGAACTATTCCCATCACTGGGAAAGAGGTAGATCCTCCTGCCTCAATAACAGATCATCTAGGATATTCCAAAACTCATTATATGATAGAATTTGCATATTATCTGAAGCATTGAAGAGTTTAATAGAGACAGTTTACTTATCAGCTCTGACTCACACCATGGCATCATGAGATTTAAGTGAGCATGCATAAATAAACCAGAAGTTATATTGCTTTGGCAGTCATCCTTGTTTATGAGAACAGCGGTGTGAGCTAAGTAATCCAGACCAGTATCTTTCTACACTGATGTTTTAGGAACTTGGCCAAAAGGCATGGACTGACCATGGTGGAATTGTCCTGCTTTATAAGCATTATGAGGTTGACTTGGAGACAAATTGCAAGAATGAAACTTGGTCAGTTACACTACAGAAAGTAAATAAACACCACTCAGATTAGTCAGTTCCTTTAGCTGGTATCCAAGAATGAATGGAATACTCTCAAAGAAGAACTGAGGCACACTTCAGACTACGGGCAGAGGAAGCATTGTTTGGTACAAATGTTTATAACTATCCAGTTACCTCTCCCAGTCCTATAGATGTGAACTGGAATGTACTTGTGCACTAAAAGTGACAATTTTCACAATGCTGGGACATGGCTTGCCACTAAAAAAAAATGCAAGCAAATATATGTGTAGTAGGGGAAATCTGCAGAAAGTGTTCATGATAGGAAGCATATATTCAAAAATGTGTATATTAGCAGGAGTAAACATAAACATATGTCCACATTTTCAAGACACTATTTTTTTTTTTACTTTGTTTTGTTGATTCCATAAACTAACAGGAAAATGGACAGAAATGAACTTGCAGTAGGGAAAATTAAGAAACTGAAGAAAATCAAAATGGATAAATATGCCCATCCTAGATATTCAATCAATTGGTTTATTGCCAATTCTTTTGCCAATTCTTCATTATCTCCATTTAGGATGCTGTGTTTATATGTGGTTTCTCATCCACAGTAAAGAGGGTCAGAATAATACTGACTTGGATTACAGATGAGATTAGAATATTCAATATTATTTAAATTCCTGAATTCGCTATTAAAGCTGCCACTGTTGCTGTTGGCATTGCTCATTTTTGAATTGTTCAGCACAGGTTGAAACCTAGTTGAGTTTGTGTGCCTTTCTTCTGAGTGAGAGGGGAAAAAATGTATGTGCATGGAGGCATCTGTATGTTTTACCTTTTTGCCCCACTTATGCATTCTATTGTTATATATAAATATACAACTGTAATAGGTATAACTAAATTAGAGTGGATTAAAAGCTTGATAAGCAACAATAACAATAGGCATAATGGCTGGGGTCTTGATTTTTTTCCCAGTGCTGGTGAAAACACTTCCTGCACAAAGGAAATACTCCCTGCACAAAGTTCTAATCATAGGACATCTGGCAGGAGAAGTGGAGTTTGGCAGGCAGAAAATGGATTTCCCATTCCTCTTGCAATCCCTTCCTATGCCAGAAAGCTGTGGTTGGGGGAGAATTGGCAATATGAGGAATGTATAAGAGGAAATGGGTCAGATCAGAAGCTATGCTCTTTCAACATACGATTGAACATGTTTGATGTCATTTTTAAAGAACATATGATCAGGCAGAAATAGAAAAGAAAGTGATATACATAGTCTAAAATGAAGGCTTTGGATATTTTCCAAAGCTGTGTATCAATATCAGCATAGGTACAAAGGACACAACAGGAATCATATTTCTCAGAGATAAAGAGAAGCTGGGATAATGTTCTTTCTGGACATGGTTGAGATTGGAACTATAGATTGTGTTGCATGAGATGCAAAGACTAATGACTTCTGATAAGCAGTGGAGAGACACATAACCCTTCCTGATTTTTATTCCTATCCTTTTTTTTTCCCTTACCGTAGCATGATCTTGTTTCCCCTAAGGAAACAAATATGGATAGATAACACTATCTGCCAGTTTTCTCATCTTGCCAACTGTAAGTTCTGCTTGGCTCTACAAATACAAAAAAAAGTATTACAAATTCTGTACTATAAATCCAGAAAAGGTTCACATGAATATCTGTATACCTTTTCATGCACACTCTCTTAATGTACACATTTTTGTGCTTACACTTTTGTATCTATGTTTTCCAAATGTGTGTATTTTAATCCTTTGCTAACATTACATCATTTTGAAAAGGGAGGATTGGGTATGCACACATGTCCAGCAGGTTTGAAATTAGTATGTAATTTAATCTAAAAATTGGGATAGACTAAAATTCTTATCCATTCCTAACATACCCAGATAAGATCCAAGAAATTAGCCACAGAGCCATCAGGTGAAAGATGAGTATCAGCTGATCTTCATGGCTTCTTTAGTTCTTCATTCATTGCTATGGTTCCAAATATGTCAATTTTGCAAACTATTTATATCAACAATGCAAAAGCAACAACAATAACAATCCCTTTCTGGTCCTGTAATTAATAACACACTATGAACGAATTAATAATACACTATAAATGTATGTAGCAATTAAAATATCCCAAGAAAATATGAAGTCTAGCAGCTGAGGCCTCCTACCCATTTGTTTCAAATACCACATCTCCTGGTTTGCATGCAAGGCAATCAGGCTGCAGATTGTGGAGTCATTCCAAACATTTAGAAAACATCCAGATCCAATTTGCCTCTAGACCCCCAATCCTTTATCCCCATATACAGTTACTGCTGCAGTTAATTCTTCAGATTCCAAAGGCCTTTCTGTTCCAAACAGCCATGCTGACAAATGCCCAAATTAGGAGTTTGGAACAATAGTCATTATTTTAAAAGATACTGTACAAAATTTGGACTTTATAGTAATGGGGATTGCTGGAGGAAGAAGAAGTAAAGGAGCTCTCATTCAACCTGACCCTTCCCAGTCCAACTGTTTTAAAGGTTAAGTTCTTGAGCATCAACACATTTTTTTAAACCCATTCTTTAATTTCGTCTGAGTTGTTTTTTGTTGGTGCTTTTTGTTTGGCTTCAGGAAAGACTTTCTGTTAAAAAAACAAGCCTGGGTAATGAGTGCAGACCAAATGGGGTGGACATGGGTTGCTGTAAGATAAAAGTAACTCCAAAGGTTTCCTTCATGCAAACATATTCTCCAAATATCTTAATAAGAATGTCGTATATTTGGTACTTAGTACTAAGAACTATGTTTGGTGACTGCCAGCTTGGTGTAGTGGTGAAGGCACCAGGCTAGAAACCAGGAGACTGTGAGTTCTAGTCCCATCTTAGGCACAAAGCCAGCTGGGTGACCTTGGGCCAGTCGCTCTCTCTCAGCCTAGGAAGAAGAAGGTAAGGGCAAACCATTTCTATTGCCAAGAAAACTGCAGGGACTTGCTGCCAGGAGTCAAGACTGATTCAAAGGCACACACACATACTGATTACTAAGAGCCAGTTGGATCAATAGACCATCAGGAAACACCTGGTTTGGTCCTCTTAAAAAGCTGGTAATATCCTGAATGGCTATTTTACAGATAGAGCATTTTAGTGAGGAAATAAAGATATAGTGCTGGATATCCCACTTCTCCCACTGATCCTGATATTCCAAGACCTTGAGAATAAGTGGACAGGTTTTCTTGGGGAGGGTGGGGGACTGTCACTGCTGCCCGACACTTAATAGGCTGGGTTTCCACATTTGGTTAAGTCCAAATGTGGTTTTGTTTGCTTTGTTTTAACCTATTGTTTAACTTCCACCATTGTTCTGCTCCTGCCCTTGACCACATGATTGTGCAAGGTAATACTGATGGATACTTTGTTAATGATGTAAATTGTTATTTATTATTATTCTTATGATTTAGATGGCTGTGGACAGCTAGTTTCACATAAACAAACATTTATATGCATTTTACCCCAACAACACTGTGAAATGATTTGAGTTAAGAGTGGATGACTAGTCCAAAGTCACTTGATTAACTCCATAATAGCGTAGGGTTTTCAACTTGGGTGTCCTTGGTTTAAATCCAGTACCCCAATCCACTGCACTACACTGGCTTTATTTAGACAGGAGTGGAGAAAAACCACCTGTTCTTAGAATCTGTGAGATGATTTGGTGCTGGGTTACCTGCAAGAGTGCATCTCTCCACTGGATGCAGTTCAACCACTGTGAGTGTGCTGAGAGAGGCAACTAGTTGTCCCTCATTTCCAGGAGGTCAGGTGGGCTGAAGTCTAGCAGTGTTGTTTCTCCATAATGGGACCAGCTCTCTGGAATGGCCTCATGATGGAGGTTTGATTGGCTCCAATGCTATCCACCTCCTGGAAGAAGTTGAAAATGGACCTTTTCCAGAGAGCATTTGGGGCTCGATGCCAGATATCTCTTTTTGGTGGGGCAGGTAGGTTCAAAGGACTGTATTGTTTATTTATTATAATGTCTTGCTTGTTTGGTGAGCCACCAAGAGTCTCTATTTATGATTGTGTTAGGATCTAAATTGATAGGTGATTGATGGGCAGACAGACAGATGATAGACAGATGATTAATAGACAGATAGATGATAGTTGATAGATAGATAGATAGATAGATAGATAGATAGATAGATAGATAGATAGATAGAGAATACCTCACTAAGGGTTCTACCACTGACCAACATCCTTGCCCTGATGCTATACCCCATTCTGACCTAGAGGGAGAGCACCAGTCAGAAAGCAAACAGAAATGGTGACATTTTCTCTTCTAAATTTTCTCTTGGGGACTGCACCCAGATTGTAGAAGGAAAGAGGGGATCTCTAGGCTTCTTCCTAGAAAGGAGACCAACATTTCTGCATTAATGTTCTTACTGTTTGCCTTCTTTATCCATTATTTTTAGGAATCCTTGAGTCTCAATGAAAGATCTCAACCAGGATCTCTTTCACTACAAATCATTCCACTGCTATTTGGCTAAAAGTCATTTTGGCTATAGCAGAGTAATCTTTACTGAAATCAGAACTGTTACAGGTATCAGTGCCTGTAGACAGATGTTGTGTTCCCACAACACAGTTAACTGGTGTATTACTTACTACATTTGCCCCTCATATAGCTAAGAGCTGCATTTGCCTGTGGTGAAAAGCTTGGTTAGCTTTAACTTTGGCTATTTACAATCAATAGAGTTGTGTTTGAACAAAGCTTGTTTGGCTAGTTTTTGCTTCAATGTGTTGTACAAACACAGAAAATAAGTTAGTTCAGTAAGTGTGTTGTATGAAGGCAGCCAAAGAGAAATGGAAATATCCCTCTATGCTTTTTTATAGCTTTTTTTGTTTACAAATATTCAGCGCAATGGGAAGGATTAGATTTAGATTAAAAAAAGGGACAGAAGTCACCAGAAGGTTTTTATATCCTCCAATATCCTCCTTGCTAGCCCCTTGGGGGTTTCCCAAAGTCAGGATTTCCTCCCCTGGAGAAGCCCAGTTCTGGAAGCTAGTTGGGAGGCAGAAAAGTGGCATCTGGTATTAGTTTTCTGCATTTGAGAATTAATCTCAGAGAGGAAATTCAGCCAATCTTACAAATGCTAGAACATTGTTGCAAGGGTACAGGACTGCAAACTAAGTAAGTTACTTAATTAAAGTATTAACACAGCTCTTTTCAGAATGTGTTATTTTACACATTTGTTTGCAGTAGTAAACCAGGCAATAGATTAAGGCAAGTATACTAAAAACAGGAAATAACTTCAACTCAATTGAACTAGCAGAGGCAGCTTAAAAGAGAATCCAAGCATTTCATCAAGTAGCCTAAGTGGTTTGATGGAACAACCAAAAAAAAAAAAAAGGGGGGGGGGTCTCTGCTAAAACAAAATAAAAGAAAACAAAGTAAAATAAAATGCCAATGATAAAGCTAGTGCATTTCCAGGGATTCAGTGCATCTTAGGAGCTATACTCATGTGGTTCTGCTGCTGGTGAAAGCTAGCTTTGAATTCATGAAAGACCACGCACTTAGTAGAAACCCAATAGGAAACCAGATTCATAAAAATGAAGGAATTACAAATCCATACTTTTGTTTTCTGGAATAATGATAGTGGTACAGTCTTAATATACTGGTTTGAATTGCTGATTGAATATATATGAAAGAAGGGATTTGGGAACCCTGAATACTGCCACTAGTTCAGGGATGTATGTAATGGGATGAAAAAAGTCAACATGGCAATCAAAATAATGCAATCAAAGCTCCACCCTTTTTTAAAAAAAGGGGTGGGGCTTTCATTCCATGGGTGTGGGCACCATGTTGATTATTTTTAACCCCCTTCCTTCGAATGTCCTGGCACTACTTCAAATGTTAATTGGTGGCCTTTCACAATCACTTTGGCTTACCTGTTGATGCTGTTTTTTTGTGCTAACATCTGCCAGTCTTTGCCTTTGGCACTGGGAGTGTCAAAAGTTGCACATATTCTCTGTCTGATAGAGTAGGGTATCTTAAAGGCTTGTGGGCCCATCTGAACAGGAAAGTTGTTGTCATCATGTGAAAAAAAAGTGATTGTTTCTCTTTCATTCTGCATGGAAAATAATAATAATGGGTTAAAGCAGGCTCTGTTCTCTCCCAAACCAACTTGATTAATTTACCAGAATCCGTTCTGTATCCAAACCACTGTTTGCCTGAAGCAGGAGTGGGAATCTGGGGCCCTTTAGATGTTGATCTATATGAGCTGATATATTTATGATTTGGCAGGTATTCAGTTTGATTCCCAGGTGATCCAATGCAATCATCCTTTCAAACTGAATCATGGCATTGATTTGCTGGCCAAGCCCACTCCCTCTCATCCAAATTATCACCTCAAAGCAAATCAACATGTTAAATCAATCTGGCAAGTAGAATCAGATCAAGAACGATCCTGACATCCCTACCAGCTAGCACGGCCAGTTGTGAAGGAAGCTGAAAATGACAGTTTAGCAAATTCTGAAGGTCTGCTGAAGGTCTGTTCCACTCACTCCCGGATATAAAGAAACATGCAGCGTCATCTCATTAAACAATGAACATGGAGCAACATCTTATTTCTGAAGACTGTTGAGAGAAAATGTGACATTTATTGCACTGGACAGAGCTTTGTGGGTTACCTTGCATGGCTGGGTGCTAAGAAGTAGAATATCAAGCAAACCAGATTCAGATACTAATTTCCCAGAATGTGTCTCGGCAAATGAAAATGGCCTATCCCTTCTTTTCACTGTGCAAAGAAGAGTGCAGTTGGTTGCCTTCTGTTATATTTTTGAAGGAAAACCAATACAGGCAACCAGGATTGGTCCTAGTTGGCTTTCTAGGTGGGTGGCCCTAGGCCTGCACTCTTGGTTGCATTGATGGATGAAAAAAACAAAAACAAAACCATGGCATGTGTTCAGTTCTACCTATCTCAGTTGCTTTAGCCTGCTAGATTACATCCATTTTCAGTCATTTTAAAATTGCTGATAAAATGTTATTGTTTCAAACATCCAGATGTAGGCTCATTTGGAAGTCACTAGAGCAAAGGGGAGGGTAGAGATATTTTCAGCAAGCAAATGTGCATTATTTTGCCTTCAGCTCTTTTCTCTCCTAGTATTACTGATCTATTTCACTGATAATAGCCTTGGACCAAAATTATAGTCCTGATTTAAATGAACACATGGGATATGTTGGGACCTCTGTGTCAATGATATCAGGCATCTGATATACAGTTGCTTGGTTTCTCCTCTATACTAGCAACCCATCCCACTAGTTCTGCTTCCTAGTTCATGGCTAACCCCAGCCTGCTGCCTGAGACTTATTCCTGACATTAACCCAAGATTAAGGATCAAGGATCAAGTAGCAGCAAGGGAAACCTTCCATGAGCTGTGGATGATTACAGCACACACTAGCAAGGTTCACACATTGCCCTAAGGTATAATCTGGGTGGGGTTTTTGGGGGGAGGTGGGCTTCTCATGCTATGCCCATCTCCCTCCCAGCCATTAGGGTTTCCAAACCAGGGTTTATGGCTTAACATACTTGGCAAATCAAGCCAATGATGCTTTCTTTTCAGCAAACTCTGGTTTAGTATAATGTACAAACCCAGTAATTATTGGGCTTGATTGACAAACAATTTGACCTAGAACAAAGGAGGTCGCTTTCACTGGAGTTAGATCCTTGCTGCATTTAGCTGAGTATTCTTGACTTACTAACCTTTAGTTTTTCTATCCATACCTTGACTTGACCGGGATTGGCTATGGAATTTTCTTCAAGCAAAACAGACCTGCTAACACAGATTGATGGTCTTATTTTCGAAGGGGATGTGGTATAAAGCAGTTTTCTATGTCTCTAGTTCATTATTTGCCTGTTTACCAGCTTTTTTTTTTTTCATTTTCCCTTGCATTCCCTGAGACCATAAATGTACAGGTCACAAACTGCTGATCCCCCTTCTTCATTTTTCCCACATATCACTTTCTCTCTATGTTCTACAGTATGTATCAGGATGCTTCTCTTTATCTGCAATTTCTTGGTGCTAGTGTATGCTAAATATTTCATGGGAATGTTTCTACAAGTCTTTTCATATAACATTTATGGCTCATCTCAAAAAACAGCAATGCAAAGCAATAGGAAAGCTGTGAATACATCATATTTTCAGATTGTTTTAAATTAAATATGCAACAGATTTGGTACTCTGCTCTTTGAAGATAAGCTTCTGCTACCTGCTTTATCAAACAAGCAAACCAATAAAATGCACTCATGATGATAAATTGAAGGACTGAGTTATTTTCCCCCATATATTCCTGAATTAACTTTGTCCTGTACTTGTCTTTTGAAAATAAGGATTAAATAGGGCTGCCATCTCTGGTCTGCAGACATTCAGAGAACCACTAGATGTCAGAAAATGAATACAGTAAATTCTAATCCTTTGCTACTATCTAGTGGCTTTCTGGATGTTTGCAGCCCAGATATGATAGTCCTAAATTTAAAAAAAAAGTAATATCAATAGTTGTTGTTGGGTTTTTTTAAATGGACAGTGCATACCATTTTGCAACACAGCTTTGTCTAACCTATCTTCAGATATGTCAAATTACTGTTCCCATGCAGAAAGCAAATCTGAGTATGATGAAATTATAATCCAGAACATCTGCCAGACTTGATAAAATGACTCCTCCTTTTGCTTATCTGAGCATATCATTCCATGAACAGCCAAGGACTGGTTAGCTTCTCTTTAGGGGTGGGTGGTGGGCAACAGGGAATAGAACTGTGTGTTTCCTGATTAGGAATTCATATTCCTCTCTTGCCTGTGCCTGTTCTCACATCTGCCTGATTAGTTAGTTTATCAATCAGTTCAGTTCTTCCTTGCTAACAGCTTTCCAAGAATCACACAGTCCTTCATTCATGATAAATGAATGATGAACTAATGATAAATGTTCAACTTTCTTTTCACAGGGGCCTGCAGGGTGTGGTCAAAAATGTCAAGGTGGTGCAATTGAAGCTCCACCTGTTTTTTTTTTTTTTTAATGTGAGTTGCATGGGTGATACACATAAAAACAGGCACTGTTGTGGCTGCCATCTTCTTTGGATATTTTTGACCATACCTGATGGACCCCTTTTGCACAGACAACACATCAAAGGAGGATGAGATATGGGTTGGGGGGGAGGAAGGACTTGCCTCTAGAATTGACGTCTGGATCTGTAGGATCTGTTCATGGCCTTTGACTTGTCTGACACATATTTTGCATGAGAGTTGTGTGGTGGCAGGAGTGTAGCGCTCCAGGGAAAAGGCACAGTGAAGTGGCTGCTTGTTGTTGCACCACACACGAGAGAAAGGAACTTCCTAGAAAAGAAGGGATGGAAGTGGGTTACAAATTGACCAAATAAAAGAACAATGCTAACAATGATAAATGCTTTTTAAAAAGGCTTTGGAATACACATGTTTGCTTCGAAGGAATAAGAGCTCACCTGTGGACAGGGATGACAAGTGGCTAAGTGAGACAAGGTATTAGGAAGCAGCTACATTTTAAGTGAGCTGTGGGTTTTGAATCTTTAAACCATGACACATTTGGTAAGTTAAGAGCATTGCTGGGCACACTTTTACCAAACAGCTGTTGCAGTATACAGTATCTTGAAAAGTCCCTAATTGGTGGACATAATGCAGGGACTGGTTGACAAGCATGGATGATGAGAAAGCAGACTGGGGAAGTCCTTCACAATCTGTCCTCTTAATCCTGCCCTTTCCCAGATGCTCTACACCACCCCAACTTATTTTGCTGCTCTTTTCCAAAGAAGATAGACACATTTTCCAATAAAGTACTGGGCTGCAGCTGCTCGCTATATTTTCCCCCTAAAACTGCTTCAGTGAGCCATATGGATCCCTGAGACATTCTTTGAAACAATGCTGGAGCTAGCCTTTTTCTTCACAGCATGCCAGGTTTCTGTGTTAAAGTCAGTAGGGGCAGGGAGACAGACAGGTATTGACTGGCACATCAAATCACATAGGCACCAAATAACAAATAATGGAAAGATGATAAAAGGTCATGCATAAGAAAGGTCCCATGTCTGATTTTTCAGTAGCTCCAGGTGCCAAACTACCCATCTTCAATCATCACCATCATCATCATCATCATCATCATCATCATCATCATCATCATCCAATCCACCGCAATGAAGTCTTCTTCACTGAACCTTATGGACTATAATCTACCAGTCTGGTTCAGTGTGGGTTGGTAGGTACTGTAGATGTCTTTCATCTTTCCAGTCTATGCTGGGAGACTGGCCTAAAGTCATCCAGCTGACTTCTGTATCTAAGGGAGGAGTGAAATTCAGTCTTTCAGCTCCTAATCCAAAACCTTAATTATTATACTACATTGACTCTCATCCAGCTTCAATACTTGCAGTTAACCAAGTTGGGAGTCATCAACTTGGCTCATCAAGTTGCAAGAAAGAAACAATGAAGAAAGGTGGAGCTTCTTTTATTTTTACGGATCTTTCAATGTTAAAGTCAAACTGCCCTATGCTAAGCTTTACCCTATAAAATCAGCACAATCACTATTTGTCTGGCATGACAGAGGAAGTCTCCGGAAATGTAAACAAAACAAAACAGAACATCAACTAAACAATTGTAGCATACACAGCAAAAGGAAGCAAACAATACGTAACTTATGAGTTTCCTTCCAAACTGCTGGTTCATTAAAACACACCCTCTTCCACAAACACACACAATAGCCCTTAAGTAAAGCACTGTGTTTGGAACCTGTTTTAGTCAGTGAGAGCAAGATACCAACTGTGATAAAGAAAACAATAGAAACAACATTATAAAGCGGAACTGTAATTAGTTTTCTCTTTAAAAATTATCCTTTTTTTGCAGATGGGAGGAAAAGAAGAGAAAAGGGAAAGTCACTGAAGCTGGGGATTACGTTGTCAAAGGAAAATACATGGTACGACTCATGGAAAATACTGAGTAAGGTAAAATCTTTCAGAGTATTTGCTATAAAGTTTGCTTTATTTCTGTTTTAATTTGGGCTATAAGCCCTGTTCTAAGATAAACCTCAAAACTAAGTTGTGAATGATTTGTTCCACTGCAGTTAAAAGTTGCAATCCACTATTTGCAAAGTTAATTTCATTATTTCATAATAGCATTTTAATTTTTAATTAACCCCTTAGTGTTAGGTCTCTTAGAGCTTAATTACTGTTTTATTCTTATTACGATAGAAGATAAAAATAAAATCTACCTCAAGCCAAGCTGGATTTAAATGCAGAATACTGTTCTTGGAAAAAGTCAGGAAGTTGTTCACTACCACTATGATTTTTTTCAACTTCTTAATCTATTTTACAGCTCTGAATTACTATCCAATTACTAACCATCCCTGGCCTAACTTAGCTTCTCAAGATCAGCTAAGATGTCATCCTCTGTTTATCCGATAATATTTGACTTTTTTTTTAACCAATTGAATGCCCAAATCCCCACTTCTAGTGAAGTGGAATATCCTAAATAGTTATTCTAGGAATTTACTCTACTAGTGGGATTACACATTACAAATGTTCTTAGTGCACACTGTCCAATGTGCTAGTCAGGAGGATATGAAATCATGTTCTCCACATCTTTAATACATTTATAATTTAGTTAATATATGTTTTTGAAACAGGTGAGGTAAAAGTGTCTGTTTGATTGTTTAAAAATGTTAGGTTTATTTTAAAAAGTCAAATCCTGAAAATATGGCTTGTCCATAGAGAATCAATGTATTAAACTATACATTTAGTCCAAAAATCTGTGCACAATGTTATGAGAAGCACTGAACCTCACAAAGAAATATGCCATGAAGATTTGAAATTGCTTGTTTTTTTAAAAACAGAAAATATACTCATCCATTCCACATACATATCAGACTTGATATTCAAATACCTGACATGCTGTGAATGGTTTGATTCTCCAGAGAAAAGGAGGAATATCGAGGACAGAGATCTGAAGGCTGAAGGTATTCCCTTTGAAATGCAGCAGTTTTGGTTCTTCCAGCAATTGTCCTCCCTGGTGTCTTTCACCTGAAATCACATCCTGCAATGGAGAATGGAAAAAACACAGACAAAAATGCATAGCATGCAAAATGTTCATACATTTCCCTGCATAATAATGCTCATGGGTGTGGGAGGAGAACTAGAATTTTACTAAGGCACCATTCTAAAAGAAAAACTCCCATGGATCAACCCAAGCTTCCAAATCCAGTCAACAACATTACTAAGTGTACCTAGAGCTAACCTTAAACCAGATGTTGCTGGGATCCAGAATCCTACTGACTTCTACAGATATTAATGGATCCCTGGAAGAAGTCTATTCATTCTCAGTATGATGCCTGTGAGTACAATGTGTTCCTGGAACTTCCCTGGCATTTTACACTTTTTACCATAATGTTTTAAAAATAGGAAGCTATAAAGGTGCAAAGCAAAGCACCAACTGCTTGTACCATATTTCTTTTCAAGAATGTTTCTGGATCCCAGATGATCTCTACAAGTTTTCCAACATAACAATATTGGTGGTTGGACCCCAGTTCATGAAATTCAGGTATCAATTTTTTCCTTGAAAAAGACTTTATCTTTTTGTGGACTCTTATCCAGACAAAAGGCAAAGGAAAGCAACAGTAGTATCATGTAGCAGAAGTATCCTGTAGCAGGGAAGACTGGAGAGGACAGTGGGGAATGTTCTGGTACACAGGGACTTTGGGTGGACTTACATCTTCCATTGCAGCCATTTCTGGGTGGTAACGCTGCCAATAGTAAGCCTTTTGTAGGAGCATCCATGGCATGCTGTCAGCCTTACCAGGTAGACCAGACAGAAACACGGCCAGATCAGCTAATTCTACTTTATTGTAAGGCTACATTAACAGAATCTTGCCAGTCTGAAAGTACAATTCTCCTACCATCACCTTTACAGTCTGAGAACTTAGGGAGGGTTCCCCCTAAGCCTCTTGTTCCATCTACAATGCAGCTGAGGGCTATGCTCCCTCTTATCTGCCCATTCTCTAGGCAGCATTTCTTCACCTGGTCTCCCAAGGTCATTCCCACATACCATTACACATGCCCTCATCATTCCAAATGTGTAACCAGCTTCAAAATCTTGGGACCCCAGCTCTAAGAATTGTTACACACCACTGTCAGAATCTTAGCATTTTGAGCTCTCTGGTGATTCAGCCCAGAGTCAGAAGTATGGATAGAAATCTGTGTATTGTGTTTTTATGTTTTTTTAATTGTAAGCCACCTGGAGTCAACTTGTGTGAGTTGGGCAGCCTTATAAATTGGTTTAGTAAATAAATAAATTCTGGAAATGCCTGAGGGCAATGCTTAATTTTGGGGATACAGGGAGGGGAAGGCCATAGAAAATAAGGTAATGATGTAAAATGGATGCTGTCATGTTTTATGTTATCTATTTATCCATCTATTTATCTACATGCATATATACACATTTCTGGGTTGTTGTTTTTTTCATAAGTGATAAGAGATATTGCTCTTGTTTTAAATTAACTATGTCCTTTTCAGGCTTCCCTTACAGTTTTTGTGTGCTTCCCATCTCAAAGTGGCAGGAAACTAAATCACAAAGGTTTGAGTTCAGTTGAGTGGAGTTCCTCTGCAAACTTCAGTTGCAGAGGATGCAGGAAAAGGGGCTTTGGGGCCTTCAGCTGTCTACTTCTATTGAGCATCATGCAGGGAATGTCAGTTCTGCAGAGAATGAAAGAAAGTATAACTGCCCAGTATCTCTGACCCAGGAGATTATTCTATCCAAATCAGACTTCAGCCTCTGCATTCAATAGATTAATTGTTAAACAAAACTGCACACACCACTGTGTGGATATAATTTCTTAATTTCATGTGATCTTTTGACGTTTGATTCTTCAGTGTATTGTCTTTCCTGGATAAGAAAGCTATGGGAAGTAGACTATCAAATATTTGCCTTCTGCAGCTTGTGGATGTTTCTAAGGGCTTTGCCAATTGGGAACTGGAGAATGTCTGCTTGGTTCTTATTTCTTTTCAAGCTTGGAAATTTTACCGATCCTTTTGTTTAACAGTTTCTTTATTTTGTGCATGAATTGTTCCAAGCCCTTGGCATCCAGATGCCTTGTCAAATACTCAGAGCTCATTACTCCTGATCGAATACAGAACGCTGTATGCAGGAGCTTGGAAAACCACCAGAATTAAAATATGAAAACCATGGACTGCATCGCTTTTGCTTGGATAGAACTACATCTGGTTTTGAATCTCACTATTTACCCAGGGAAAAGGAAAGGCATTTAATGCTGGGAGAAATGCCTGCTAGGACCAAGCCGCACATCGTGTTCAGTTATGTGGAACTTTACATAACCCTTCTGCTTCTTTAAGAAGAAAGGAAAAAAGATCTGGCGGATGACCAGGTGTAGAGGACACACTTAACATATTGCATCAGACTTCTTTTGTTCAGAACAAGCCACCGCAGGTTTCAGGCAGATGTTGAGAAGAAAAACATCAGGAAAGAAAGCCGGCTACAGTATTCTGCATCCCATGACTTTTCTATCTGGTTTGCACCTTTATTTTATTTTATTTTTTTAAGAGGGCAATGTTACACTTAACTATTACTTATAGTTGGCCCTTGCAATTGGGTTTGTCTTGACCGGCCATTTAAACATTGTCCCCAAATCTAGTATGTCTGCCCAATTCCTCCCCCTGCCATACAGCACTATTGTTGCCTTTATACTTTTCCCCTATGTCTCTTTTCTGGGTGCAGAAAAGAAATGCAAGCAACAAATGTATTTGTATTATTTATTTATTATTTAAATGTATAATGGTCACCCCACTCTAATGGACTCTGGGTGGAGTGTGACCCTACTCCCCACACACACACACCCCAAAAAAAATCCATAACAAATCTGGAAAGACAGAGAATGGTTTAGCCATCTTACCTGAAACGCACAAGGAGTGTTGTCAACACAGTACACTCTTAGACTGTAATCCAGTGAGTTGCAAGACATACAGCCAAAGACGGCTACTTTCAGTTCTTTAACAGAACAGTCAGACAATGGCTCCCCAATGAGAGCATAAGTTCCAAAGGAGTCCAAAAGGATGTGACAAGCATATGGGTCCAAGAGGCAGTAACAGGAAGTGGTTTCTTCCTCTACAGACATCACTTCCTGGATTTATCAGAACATTCAACCCAGAAAGAGGAAAAGCAAAAGTTACTTGGCAGAAAATCATTTACATTAAACTAGGTTCCATACAAATTCTCTTACTTAGTCTGCATTTTTTTTAAAAAAATGAGTTTGGAACAGACTTAATATATACACTAGAGATGGACTATTTTGGTGGTTGGGGCTCCCTTAAATTCTTTTGGCAGGTGAAGAACTGCACTTGGTTGTGTCAGGATTTTCTCAGAGTTGGGGGAAGGTGATCTCTATTTAATTTTAAACAACATTAAGCTAAGTTTAGAGTTTACACTTCTGTTTCCCTGTGTTCACCACTTCAATATATTGCTCATTGTGGGTAATTGGAATTAGAGGAATATTTAGGACCTCCCAAACAGGAGGTTGGTGGCTGCATGTGGTCTTCAATCCCCTGCTTGCCCAACCTTGATATAATATGTATTGATGAAAATACTCATAAATCTACAAGACAGGAAAATAAAAGAGTTTACACTGAAGAATGTTTAGTCACCAGAGCAAACAATGATAAGGTTATATTTGGAAATGGAAACCCAAAAGCTAAAATATATAGGTGGAACTTCTTTCTTTTTACTGTTCAGTACCACTAACATCTCAGCAATGACCACCAACTCTGCTGCTTTTCATTAACTTCATCCTTGCCCCTTTGTCTATTTCCAAAGAGAATTTTGCTTACCTCCCATTTGCCTGGATGCTTTCTTTTTTTCAAATGAATATTCCAGTGCTCAGAGTTCACATCTGCACAATGTGGGATTGTCAAGGCAAATGGGGTGGAGACCATCACTTCTATGGGACCGCAAGTCACTTCTGGACCAAGGAGGATTTCGCTGCCTTCCAGCTGAAGGCTTCACATTGGATATATCAGAAACATTGAAAAGGAAAGGGGAAAAAAAAACATAAAATTATTTCCCCCCAAAAAAGTGAATCTTTTTTCTGGCTACATTAGCATTTATGTTTGCTCAGTTGTAACAATTAATGCCTTTTGAAAAAGTCTCAGGGCTGTACCCATGAGCTACACACAAACAAGGCAAGGAAAAAATGAGAGATAGGTAAGTAAAGAAAATGGTATATACATTGGACAAAATGCATCACATATACCATCCTTCCACAACCAGGCACTTTCCAGCTATGGAGGAGGCATGCCCATGAGATCCTTCTAGGTGATTACACTTGAAGGAAGGGACCTGGAACATGCCCACCCTATCAGATCTAGTGGGAGAGGCAGATACCCTCAGGGAGAGATGATTCCACAAATAACCAGTGAAATATCAGAGCATTTCAAGCTCCCAGGACACTCTATTACAGATCTCAAAGTAGCCATTTTGGAAAAAAGAAGAAGAAGAAGTTGACAGGACAATTGAGTGAGAGATTACGAAATGTACATTAAAAATTTTGGGCTATCTTGAAAGGTCTCAACAAACGTAACAGGTTTTAACACATTATAGTAGTTAATTGATAAGGTACTTGTAATCTGTTTCACATGTTACTTGCATCTTCATAACCTTCCTGTCTCCCCCTGCCTTCCCCCCACCTCATCTAATTCCTATGTTAGCCATTCCATGCATCTGATGAAGTAAGCTGTAGCTCCTGAAAGTGTATGGCTTTTAATAAAATATGTTAGTCTGAGAAGGTGCTACTAGATTTCTTCTGATTTTTTATTTATTTATTTATTTACAAAATATCATAACACCGTAAGGATAACACAATGGGCTTAGTGATTATGAAATACTAATAGGGGAATCAATGGGATCATAGGTTGGGTGCTGAATAGAACATCTTAGAAGAGGGCATGCTCAACTGGATTTTTGAACAGGCACATTCCACACTGCAACATTTTGTTAGAAGATCCATTTGTCAGGCCCTGTCTCCACCTGTTTTTTTCTCTTATCAATTTAATATTGTTTCCTTATCTCTGTACTGAAACTAAATGTTCCCTTTAGGCTAAATGGAAGCAAACTCTAGTTTTAAGTGATAGAACTGCAATGAGATTTTTATTTATTTATTGTCGGTGGGTGCTAAGAGTAATACGTTACAGCTGAAAAAAAAAGAAGATAATTATGGCTCAGCAATATATCCTCTCACAAATTGTCTCTTTCTACTATGACTTACTGAGTTTGAAAGCATTTTTGATCTGACCCAGAACAAACCTAATGGGTAACAGAATGCAAGCTGATATTAAGTTATGAAATAACTGATAAGAACTCCTATATTTCAGGCCTAAATTTAGAACCATTCCTTATAGATGTTTTCCTTTTGTTAAATGTTAAACAAATAAATCATTTAACACTGCAAAAAAAAAATACAAAATACCACCACCATCACCCCAATCCCTTGAGTTTTGTGATTTATATATTACTTTGAATAAATTGCAATACATTTTAATGTTCTGAGGAAACCAATCCTGTAAATCTAACTGAACTGTCAAGATGGGGGAGAGAAAAAGCAAGAAAGAACAATGAACAATTAGATCCAACCCCAGTGTAGCAGCTTTTTGGAGGGGAAAATAAACAATCTATTATATATGTAAGAAGCAGACACTAAGTTAAGGGACTAGGAAGAAACTAGCTTGTTGGACTCCAATTTCCATTACCTACAGCATGACCAATAACCAGGATTAATGACTAGATGGTCACAAGTCCCCCATCTATGGCTGAGAAACAATAATGGGAAGTGGGTATGTGTTTCTCATTTCTTTGTGAGCATTTCAGAGGCCTCTGTGAGAAAGAAGGTGCTGGACTAAGGATGAACCATGGTCTGCTCCAGCAAGGCTATTCTTACATTCTGAAATTTTCTGAGAAGGTAGTGCAAGACCTGGCATTAACTTCTCAGAGATTTCAAGACCTTGAAAGGTCTTGTTAAATTTCAGATTCTCTACTTCGGGCTTTCGCTTGAAAACATAAGTTATTTCCAGAATTGTTATCCTAGCTCAAATCAAAATATTTTCAGCTAATATTGATGGGCTGAATAGGCCATTTAAAAGGGAAAAGGTTAAGAAAGGGGAAAAAAAACATATATAGTACGCTTACTAAAAAGTAATAATATACTGTAGGTCTATTGGAATGTAAACATCTTGGTCAAAATTTTGTGGCCTTGGATAGAGTAACTATATAGAGAGAGTATATAGAAAAGAGTAGAGTAGATACAGTGACTATAGAGAGAAAGTAACTATATATATGAAAAAAAACAGTATGGACTCTAGAGCAAAAAGTTCAAGATGAGAAAGGAAAATTCATAATATTATGCTTTCTGACTGAATTTGGAAAAAATAACAATTGCCTCAATTTATGCTTCAAATGATAAATAAAATTCTATGAAATATTTTTTCCAAGTATTTCTTGAGATTTGCAGAAGAAGATATCTTAATCCTTGGATATATGAATGCTTCTGCCCTCTCCCCCACCAAAAAAAATGGATAAAACATTCTGAAAGAAACTCAAACTCCCTCAACATGTTTCAACAACCTTTTCAATCTCATCTCTTCACTGCAGGCTTTTCACGACTCCCTCATCCGCCCCACTATGCACATACACTAACATGCACACACAAACGTATAATTCTTTTCAGATTTGGAAAATTCTGGAGAATAGCAATAGAAGTTTGACAACCAATTTTATTGACATCAGTGATCAGTTTAGGACTTTGAGAGGAAAGAATCAAATGACAGCCTCCTCCATCCAGACACTGGATGATAAGAATATAGACATGCAGTGGCCACTGCTAAGCCCCTTAGGTCTCTAGCAAATGCCTAAGGATGCCCCCTGGACAGTTGGACTAGACATCTTTTTCCATCCAAATATAAGACAGATCGATGTCAATCTGTAACATGCAGAATTAACATACTGTGCAATAACCTTTCCTAGAAAAAAAAAATGACAATGAAGAATCATTGGAAGTATACTTTTAAAAGACCACACACATACAAAATTATTTTGCATGTTTAACTTCTGCCTTTCCTCCAGAAAATCAAAGCTATATATTCATACCTTTATAAACAGAATCCTCTCCCTATTTGATCGCTATGCATTTACTACACATGATAGCAAAGGTGAGAGAAGTGAGCTTCCAGAATTGAGGGTAGATGTGAATCTAGATCTTTCTTCAAGGTGGTAGCGGAAAATGTTTCTGAGAACTCTGGAGCACAGCTTCAAACCACCAAGTAGGATACATAAATTCACCACACAAACTGGAGTTTAGAATAATTTTTCATGTCCAGCTTTCTTCCCACCAGTGAATCCTTGTTCCATCATTAGTGAGATGCTGAAAAGGATGCCAGGAATAAAGAAAATGTAGGGCAGTTTCCTTTAGTGTGGTTCTCTCTACATGTGTTGGGACCACCACTTTAGAATTTCCCTCCACCTTGATCATTGACTTGTGAATTCTAGGAGTTGGAGTCCTGAGAAATATGGAAGATATTTGACTGGGAACTGCTGTTGAAGGAATATAGGACACTGCCTTGTACTAGATTAGATGCTCTATCCATCTAGCCAGGATTCTTAATATATCCTAGTTATTAACTCAAAGTTGTGGGCTTATCTTTATTTTCTGGTTTACTTACAGGATTCAAATCTCCTACTGCTTCAAAAAGATACTGTTGACAAATAAAGTAACAAACTGGGAAGAAGTTTTAAACAACTGGTTTCTCATAACAAGCAAAACATAGGTTAAGCTTAAAGGACCACTGTATTAGTATCTCCTAGGGAATCATTCCAGACTTTTAGACTTTGTTGCAATCATGATTCCTGTGAACTTTTCCTGCATTTGGATGTTAAATATGAAACTGACTAAACAGAACAAAAAGAACAAAAATATTGAACCACTTCCCCAGACATCAATTTCCCCCCCCTGGGAAGATAGCCACTAGGTTCACACACTGAACTACATCATGACTTGCTGGATAGGTCTAGACTGTTTCCTACAACACAGAGTGCTCAATTCACAAACTAACCCCATAATGACTTAGCCATGTGTGAACCGACCCATTATCTGAAAACAATGGTGGTTTTGCAACATACACAGATCATGCAAGTGCATGGATAATGAGCAAACTGTTGGACAACAGTTAGTACTTGTCTATAAATCCAGTACAGCCACCTGCTCTCTATGCACATGGCCAAACATTTATTCTGAATTTTTATTTTTATTTTTTGGCAACAATTTTCAGTAAACCTGATGGAAAATACTTATTCCTGGTTGGAGTGGGGGAGGGAAATTTAGATGAAGTTCTCATGGTTGGGTGAAAGCTAATTTATCATTGGAGACTTTTCTTTTCAGCAGTCTGTTTCCCCATGCCTCACTTAAATCTCAAGGACAATGTAAGGGAATTCCTCGCACTGATATTCAGCCATGCTTGACCACCTTATCATTAATTAAATGCAAGAATGTCACATTTCACGTATGAAAATTTTTACCTTCTCTTTTTCTTTCAACAAAATTCAGAAGCATTTTCTCTTTCATTAAACTGAATGAAATACACACACACACACACACACATATACACATACATATACATATATATATATATACATAATGCAAAGTAATTCTTTTACATGGAACTACTTTGAAACAATCATCAAGTCATCTAGAGGGAAGCTGGTAAAACTTACTTTCCTGGGCACTCAAGGTTTCAGTCCAAAGCACTGATAAAAGATGTTGGGCGGGAGACTTGATGGGGCCTGATACAAATTGAGTCTTAGCTTGATTTGCCTTCCTGCATTCTTACAACCAATAGGACAATTTCTTACATACTGTCTTTGGGGCCAGCACAGCCATGTCAGTAGAGTCCAGCCAGTAGGATTTACCTCCTGAATCATTTGCAGTGATTTAATTTATCAGCTGAGCCCCATATGGTAGTTAATGGTCCCTGACTTACTGTCTGTGTTCATTGCACTCACCGGAATCAGCACTGCCTGAATTCATGTGGAAGGTAACCATTCATGTAGTCTGGCCAATGGCATATTCTCCTGAAGGGAGTTCTTCAATTGCTTTTAGAGAAGCATCTCTCCCTTTAGTGAACCTAATATACCACCACATTGGAATTCTGGGAATTATTTAATACCAAATCAACTGAAATCAGCTAATTAGAAGGACTCCCTCACACAGAAAATAGCGACAGTCTTCTCTGTAATAACCAGCCTGGCACAAGGACTCTGAACACCCAGTTCATTTGCTGTTTATGGAAGTCAGAGAACATTGCACAGTTGCAACTATTTAACATTTCCCCAGGTGCAAAGCAAAGAAATTGCAAATCAGATCTAATCCTTTAGACTCCATCAAAATCAGAAGCTTGTTTTGTTTTCTGAAGAATGGAAGAAACCTTAAGAGAAAACAAACCACTATCCTTTCCACACTCCTGGCCAAATCTAATTCCATGGGTTAGTGACTGTGAAGGGGGGCATTTTTTTTCAGACTGAAGAAGAGTAGAATTGGTTATGCTTCAATTATTTAACTGAAATGAAATTATCAAACTGTGAAGTCTGATTTTTTTAAAACACTTATGACCATTGTTAGGTGACTAGAGAATATTTTTCCATAATTAAAAATAACACAAACACATAAATGCATGTATCCGTCTTGGGTGAGGGAGAGAATGAAGCTAATGATGTTGAACCATCTTTCACAGGAAACCTCTGAAGGATAATGTAAAACATACACAACAGTTGCTGCATTCTACAAAATTCAGATTTACCCAAACAAAACAGAACAGTCTAGAATAGAGGGTAGATAATCTGATATACAAAAGAGTGCCAGTTTGGTGCAGTGGTTAAGGCATCAGGTTAGAAACAGGGAGATTGTGAATTTTAGTCCTGCCTTAGACATGAAGTCAGCTGGGTGACTTTGGGTCAGTCACTCTCTCTCAGCCCTAGGAAGAAGGCCATGGCAAATCCTACAACTATATAGCACCAGATCAGCAACCTGCCATAAAGCTGTTTTGTTTAGAGACAAAATACACAGTATCATCCTTCTCCAGGTCATCTCCTTCTATAACAAGCTGCCCATTAATTTACCATCTTCTATCAGAAATCCTGCTTTATTTTATACTGCATAGAAAAGCTAGATTTGTGTATATATCATTGTTTTTCAGAGTATGCATTCATTCATTCAATTTCGAGGCACCCCTGAATCCTCAGCAACTCTGGGTGGCTTAAAATTTATAAACATTTAGAAGAGATTTAACATAAAACAACATATATCCAAGAAAAAGAATACAGCTGACTGGAAGATACCCCAAACCCAAGGTGTTAAACCACCATCCTAGCCCAAGGCCTTGGAGAACAACTAGGTCTTTAACAATTTGCAAGAAGTCAAAATCGTGTGAGCAGTACAAATCAGAATGCCCTCTCCATTAACACTGTTCTGTTTCATCAGTTTTAAATGCTGTCTGATAAAATGTATCCATCTTCCACTCAAAAGCTGCTTCCAATTATGCTGGTGTGGGGAATTAATTAACAACAAAACTAAAACAGAAGATAAAGTCTCCTTCAGGACAAACTCAACTCTTGGTGACTTTATGAACTGATCCATGATGTTTTCTCAGCAACAAAATGGAAGTGATTTGCCATTTCCTTCCCCCAAGCTAGCCTATAAACCTGGTCATCTTACAACAGGCAAACTAGTTCTAAATACTTCAACCCTGCTTAGGTTTTCAAGATCAGCCAAGAGTGGCTAGGGGTTGCCACAAACATATCAAAATAAATAATCATATTCATGTCAAAAAATTGTTAGGAGCATTGAAGAAATAATTAATAAGCACAATGCATACTTCAAGTGACTAGGAAACATGATACAGTTTGCAATATTTCATTCTCACTTAGGAAAGAGGTCTGAGCAATCCAGTGAAGTGAGAAATAAGACTTAAATCACTTACAAAGTATCTTTGCATTTTCTTCTTGCTCAGGATTCAAAATGTGTGTTTGTTTTTGCAAAAGAACAGTGTAGTTTTGGTACCTTCACTTGACAATAATGAACAAAAATGGATATTTATGACAAATCATTTTCATGGGACTTGCACTTTCTTCCAGAAGAATTAATAATAGAAGAAACAATTCTCCTAAAGTGCAGTTAGAGCACATTAAACAGCTCGTGCATAATCAGGTGCACCAGCTTTCTCTTTTCATTGAAGCAAGTCACATATAATTTGGAGTCTTAGCAAACACATGCCACTGTTCATCTCTTCTTTGCTATGGGAAATATACACATAACACCACCACCCTGGTCACTAGTGGTCAATACAATATTATATTATCATGTTGTTGCTTTCTGAATTCAATGCTTTTTATGTTTACACTCCTAATTCTATAACAATTTTCTACTCTTAAGTTTTTTAGTTACTGGTTTCCATTTTATTATATTTTTCAGTGATCTGGAGTCAAAGGAGAAAATGCCATATGGAGGTGTGTGAGTGGGTGTATAGCAGAACTTGTGAACATCTTAAGCCCAAGTGCCTTTTTTCCTGAGATCATGTGGCAGCTGGGAGGGATACTGCATATGTCTGGAAAAAGTCACAGCTGTATGAGCCAAAGCAGCCACATAGGTCCAGGAGAAGGTATTACCAAGAGGTGCTACAACATGAGTGACCATGAGAATCGCATTTGGCCCTTTGAATCCAGATCTTTGCACTGTCCTATTTATAATCAGGTTTCTGGGCATCTTATGGATGCAAATGCTAAATAAATCAATATTTTATGTTTTGTAGGAGGAAGGCAGGAAGAAAATAAATTTTAAAAATGCAGTAGAGCAAAGATGGGGAACCTGAGAGCTTCAAGATATTGTTGAACCATGACTCTGATCATCCCTAAATATTGATCATGCTAGAATTGGGCCAAATGGGAACTGAAAATCTGAACGTCTTCTGGGATTGCAAGTTCAGCAAGCCTCGCATTAGATCACAAGAAACCTAAAGCATCCCAAGAACGTTCAGTTGGCAAAGTTAACTGGGGTTTATATGAGTATCACCATGGTTAGAATTTAGTGGTTATATCTATCACAAATATATGCTTTGGATCTTTGCACATAACTATATGTCAGGCTTACAATAACTTTGTTTTGGTATAGTTATCTCTGAATATCTCCTATTAAAAGTTCACCATTACATTTTCTACTGTTGTACAGTTTCTCAGTGCCAGCTGGAATGTTTCCTCATACATCATAAGCAGCTTACCCAAACTTGTTGCCCACCTGCTATTGGAACTACAACTCCCAGAATTACAAAACAGAATGGTCATGCCCCAATACTGTAAGAATGCCTCACGCATATGGATAGCACCAAGTTTGGTAGAATTGGTTTAGACCAACACATCTTTGCTGATTTGCTCAAATGTTTATATAATGCCTCACTCACAGTAATTTGTTCTTTAACTTTCCCAAAGTATCACAGAGTGTTTATTACAGAATAATTCCATTTACAATTTTGTACTCTGTGTGTTTGTGTGTGTGTGTGTGTATGTGTGTGTGAAGAACAATATTTCTTCATGCATCTTCACAAATATGTAATATTTTATTACTGTTATTGGTATCGAATATGGTGAATTAAAAGTCAGAGAATACCAGAAGAATATCTGTTAAAACACAAACATGGACACCTGCTATTCCATATAATTATATAACCAAAAGATTAAAAAAAAAGCAAGATGAAGAACAGGATTTAACAGTATGTTGTTGTTTATTCGTTTAGTCGCTTCCGACTCTTCGTGACTTCATGGACCAGCCCACGCCAGAGCTTCCTGTCGGTCGTCAACATCCCCAGCTCCCCCAGGGACGGGTCCGTCACCTCTAGAATATCATCCATCCATCTTGCCCTTGGTCGGCCTCTCTTCCTTTTGCCTTCCACTCTCCCTAGCATCAGCATCTTCTCCAGGGTGTCCTGTCTTCTCATGATGTGGCCAAAGTATTTCAGTTTTGCCTTTAATATCATTCCCTCAAGTGAGCAGTCTGGCTTGATTTCCTGGAGGATGGACTGGTTTGATCTTCTTGCAGTCCAAGGCACTCTCAGAATTTTCCTCCAACACCACAGTTCAAAAGCATCGATCTTCCTTCGCTCAGCCTTCCTTATGGTCCAGCTCTCGCAGCCATATGTTACTACAGGGAACACCATTGCTTTCACTATGCGGGCCTTTGTTGTCAGTGTGATGTCTCTGCTCTTAACTATTTTATCGAGATTTGTCATTGCTCTTCTCCCAAGGATTAAGCGTCTTCTGATTTCCTGACTGCAGTCAGCATCTGCAGTAATCTTTGCACCTAGGAATACAAAGTCTTTCACTGCTTCTACATTTTCTCCCTCTATTTGCCAGTTATCAATCAAGCTGGTTGCCATAATCTTGGTTTTTTTGAGGTTTAGCTGCAAACCAGCTTTTGCACTTTCTTCTTTCACCTTCATCATAAGGCTCCTCAGTTCCTCTTCACTTTCAGCCATCAAAGTGGTATCATCTGCATATCTGAGATTGTTAATGTTTCTTCCAGAGATTTTAACTCCAGCCTTGGATTCCTCAAGACCAGCTTGTCGCATGATGTGTTCTGCATACAAGTTGAATAGGTAGGGTGAGAGTATACAGCCCTGCCGTACTCCTTTCCCAATCTTAAACCAGTCCGTTGTTCCGTGGTCTGTTCTTACTGTTGCTACTTGGTCGTTATACAGATTCTTCAGGAGGCATACAAGATGACTTGGTATCCCCATACCACTAAGAACTTGCCACAATTTGTTATGGTCCACACAGTCAAAGGCTTTAGAATAGTCAATAAAACAGAAATAGATGTTTTTCTGAAACTCCCTGGCTTTTTCCATTATCCAGCGGATATTGGCAATTTGGTCTCTAGTTCCTCTGCCTTTTCTAAACCCAGCCTGTACATCTGGCAATTCTCGCTCCATGAACTGCTGAAGTCTACCTTGCAGGATCTTGAGCATTACCTTACTGGCATGTGAAATGAGTGCCACTGTTCGATAGTTTGAACATTCTTTAGTGTTTCCCTTTTTTGGTATGGGGATATAAGTTGATTTTTTCCAATCTGATGGCCATTCTTGTGTTTTCCAAATTTGCTGGCATATAGCATGCATTACCTTGACAGCATCATCTTGCAAGATTTTGAACAGTTCAGCTGGGATGCCGTCTTCTCCTGCTGCCTTGTTATTAGCAATGCTTCTTAAGGCCCACTCAACCTCACTCTTCAGGATGTCTGGCTCTAGCTCACTGACCACACCGTCAAAGCTATCCCCGATATTGTTATCCTTCCTATACAGGTCTTCTGTATATTCTTGCCACCTTTTCTTGATCTCTTCTTCTTCTGTTAGGTCCTTGCCATCTTTGTTTTTGATCATACCCATTTTTGCATGGAATTTACCTCCAATGTTTCTAATTTTCTGGAAGAGGTCTCTTGTCCTTCCTATTCTATTGTCTTCTTCCACTTCCGCGCATTGCTTGTTTAAAAATAATTCCTTATCTCTTCTGGCTAACCTCTGGAATTTTGCATTTAATTGGGCATATCTCCCCCTATCACTGTTGCCTTTTGCTTTCCTTCTTTCTTGGGCTATTTCTAGTGTCTCAGCAGACAGCCATTTTGCCTTCTTGGTTTTCTCTTTCTTTGGGATATATTTTGTTGCCGCCTCCTGAACAATGCTGCCAACTTCTGTCCAGAGTTCTTCCGGGACCCTAGCTACTAAGTCCAGTCCCTTAAATCTATTCTTCACCTCCACTGCATATTCCTGAGGAATATTCGTGAGCTCATATCTAGCTGATCTGTGGGTCTTCCCTAATCTCTTTAGTCTGATCCTAAATTGTGCAAGAAGAAGTTCATGGTCTGAACTACAGTCAGCTCCAGGCCTAGTTTTTACCGACTGTACAGATGTCCGCCACCTTTGGCTGCAAAGGATGTAATCAATCTGATTTCGGTGTTGTCCATCTGGTGAAGTCCATGTGTAAAGCCGTCTCTTAGGTTGTTGGAAGAGAGTGTTTGTTATGCAGAGTGAATTGTCTTGGCAAAATTCTATCAGCCTATGTCCTGCTTCGTTTTGTTCTCCCAGGCCATACTTACCTGTAATTCCAGGTGTCATTTGACTGCCCACCTTAGCATTCCAGTCTCCTGTGATGAAAATAACATCTCTTTTAGGCGTGTTGTCCAGTAGGTGCTGCAGATCCTCATAGAACTGCTCTACTTCAGCTTCTTCAGCATTTGTGGTTGGGGCGTATATTTGGATCACTGTGATGTTAGATGGCTTGCCCTGAATTCGAATTGAGATCATTCTGTCGTTTTTGGGGTTGTATCCAAGCACTGCTTTAGCCACTTTACTATTAATTATGAAGGCTACTCCATTTCTTCTGTGGTCCTCTTGTCCACAGTAGTAGATCTGGTGGTCATTTGATGTGAAGTGGCCCATTCCAGTCCATTTCAGTTCACTGACGCCCAGAATGTCTATCTTTAATCTTGACATCTCACCAATAACTACATCCAATTTGCCCTGGCTCATAGATCTTACATTCCAGGTTCCAATGGTGTGTTGATCCTTAGAACATCGGATTCGCCGTTCACCACCAGCACCGTCGGCCGCTAACCGTCCTTTCAGCTTTGAGCTAGCTGCGTCATCACGACTGGGGCTAGTTGAGCTCATCCTCTGTTCCTCCCCAGTAGCATTTTGACCATCTTCCGACCTGGGGGTCTCATCTTCCGATGGTATACCGACATATCTCTGGTTGTACTGATCCATTTAGTTTTCACGGCAAGAATACTGGGGTGGGTTGCCATTACATTCCCCAGGGATCGCATTTAGTCTGACCTCTCTGTCATGACCTTCCCGTCTTGGGTGGCCCTTCACGGTTTAGCTCATGGCATCATTGAGGTGCTCAAGCTCCAGCACCACGACAAGGTAACGATCCTTTGCGGAGATTTAACAGTATAAAAGGCCATAAAACACTGGTGTTAAGCTGTTGATCACTGAAAGTAGAAAAGTATAAGAAAATGAAAATATTGGTTCAAATTCTCCTTCTTCTACTTAATCATATTCAGCACAAATTACCCCATGCCTGGAAACCATATTGTTGACCTCTTCCTCACACCTGCCATGAAACATACCAAGAACAGCCAAGCTGTAGCTGTAATACACACTGTAAAGATGACACAAGGCTGTCTTTTTAAGTAATAGACCTACATGTATTATAACAAGTCAATCCATCAACAGAATCAAAGCTTACAAGGGCCAAACTGGAACTGATATCCCCCATATCTCTGATTACTATGAGCAATTTCTTCATGAAAACGGAAGCTGTTAGGTAGTGTTATTGCATACAATCCCAGTAAGGGAAGAAATGGAGTTTAATAATTTCTCTTTCCTGATGCAATAGAAATAATTCCATGAAACTGCTATTCTCATGGGCACAAAATCCAATAGCAAAATGTTCCAGTAAAAATAGCTACTTCTGAAAATCTACTTTTCATCAGGTTTGTAGCAAGGGAGGAAAACAATTAAACATCATTACACCGTGTCCTCCTTGCTTGCTATTGTAAACCGCCCAGAGTCCTCCACTGGGGGAGATGGGCGGTGATATAAATCAATCAATCAATCAATCAACTAAATAAATAAATAAATCCATGCTGATATTTATGACTGCTAATACCACTTTTAAAAATGTGCATGTTCAGTGGAAAGATG